>NC_049247.1:25723284-26082630 GCF_011100685.1 Canis lupus familiaris
AACACTGATGCAGGTCATATATATTTTAATATTTGATAAGCATTTAAGATTTATGTTCCAAAATTGATTGACCAATTTATACTCTCATCATCAAAGTATGAGGTTTCCTATTTCAGCAGACAATTTCAGTGGATAAACTCAGAAATAATTTCATTGTTCAGTTGTAATCCACTTATTAGTGACATTTCCTAGATCTATGTATTGGTTCTTAGATACACTTTTTTTTTCCCTAGGGCTGCCATAATAAAGCACCACAGAATCGGTGACTTAAAAAAAATAAGAGTGCATTTCTGCTGTTCATACACAACTCCACAGTCTGTAGGGAGTGGCCATGATCTGTTTGGAACCTGCAGAGGAGTCCTTCTTGCCTCTCCATAACTGTAAGAAATTTGAAGACAATTTTTGGTGTTCCCTGTCTGCAGCTGCAGAACCACAATCTCTGTCTCTACCCTCCCACGGATGCCTCCTTGACTCCATCTGACTGTCATGTTACAAGCACAAGATCAATTGAATATAGTAGGTCACCCCACCCCCTTCATCACCGCATCTGGACCAGTTATAACTGCAGCTCCCCTTTTCCATAGAAGGTCATATCCTAAAGTCCTGAGATCTACAATTTCAACATATGTTCTTTGGTAGGATACAGTTTAAATGAGGATATTAGGAAAGAAATTTTTTCCAAAAAGGCTTATAATTATCACTATTTATTTATTTATTTATTTATTTATTTATTTATTTTAAAGTTTTATTTATTCATTCAAGAGAGTCACACAGAGAGAGGCAGGGACACAGGCAGAGGGAGAAACAGGCTCCATGTAGGGAGCCCGACATGGGAATTGATCCCATGAGTTGCTGCTTTTGGAGTTTTCGTGTTTTTTTGGTTTGATTTTCTGGATCTCAGACTCTGGATTATTCTTGGTTGGAGGAACCTACAGCATCTTGTCTTACCTGTGGGGGACATCATACAAGAAAAAAACCAGGGTATGCACTGTTGTGTTTCCCTCAATTTGTTTGAACTCTTCCTTCTTCCTTCTTCTACCTCCTGATGTCTTTCTATGCTTGTTGTTTGTTGTCATGCGTTAGGACATTTCAGATGTAAGAGAGAGGACCTGGATGAATGGGAGCACTTCCTACTGTCCAGAACTGGGGATCCTCATGGTGTCTGCTCTGAATGCTTTCTTCCAGTGCTAGGTTGGTGGGATCCTGCTAAGCTGCTGCAATGGAGATGATTTATCTTGATTCTCAAGCTGTGTAATTAAAAGACAAAGAACGTGATTATTATTTTTACATTATTCTATACAGGGTAATAAAAAGTAAATACATTCCATAACCAAGAATCAATGTGAGACGTTTTACAGGCCGGCAGGAAACGAGCATAACACAAATGTCTGGCTTTCTGTTCTTAAATGCAGAAGAGTGGAAAGAAGAAATTTTGATTCCTTCTTTTCCTTATTGTTTGTGTGTAGAATTTTTTTCTGCAATAATTTCATACTTAGAGAAATAAATGCAAGTATAGAGATAAATATCTCTATATTTCACCTAGCTTTTTCTAATGTAACATTTGTGTTCCTATGATATGTTTATAAAAACAAGTACTTGCCAGTGGTCTGACCATCTTGTGAAATTGCAGAATTTATCTAGATTTCAAAGTTTATTTATTTATTTATTTATTTATTTATTTATTTATTTACTTACTTACTTACTTATTTTAACACAGTTTTGCCTGGAAATCAATCCAAGTAACAACATTGCATCTATTCATCAGGACATATTAAAATCCTCCAATGTAGAAGTTTTCAGTCTTTCTCTGCTCTTGATTTTGGGAATTTGGAAACAGTTGGTATGCTATTTTTTTAAATGTCCCAGGATATGGGTTTATCTCATGTTTTCTTATAATTATGCTAACATTATGGATTTGGGGGAAAATAACAAAGATGAATTGATGTTCTTAATACCTCATAGGGAAGATGTGTCATACTAACATGACGTATCATTGAGCATATGGATGGGGATAGTCCAAATTTGCTGATTCCTTTTCTGTTCATAATCTATCTGATGCCAGTCTACTGGATTTTGGCCATTCTGATAGGTGTGCAATGGTAGCTCATTCACGTTTGCATTTGTTTTTCCCTAATGATATGTAATATGTAACAGAATATCACACGTTTAAATTCCATCTGCCTATCTCCTTCTGTGAAATATCTGGTAACATCTTTATTCTAATAAATTTATTTTTTATTGGTGTTCAATTTGTCAACATACAGAATAACACCCAGTGCTCATCGAGTCAAGTACCCACCTCAGTGGTAATGTCTTTAACTTACTTTTTATTCAGGTTTTTTTTTTCCTTGTACTTTGTTTGAGAAGTTCATTGTATAGCTTTTTACCTTCTTTCTTTCCTTTTTTCTTTCTTCCTTTTCTTTATTTATGTACCTCTATTTGTATCCTTCCTTTTATTCCTTCTTATATATATATTTGTATTTTTCTATTTTTTTTAAATTACTGCTCAACTCTGACGAAGTTTGGCAATTTATCTGAAATACATTCTGTTTCTGGTCTATTGATTTTCTCTTAGGTTTTATTTTTGTCATTACTAAGGGGAAATGGGACACATCTTCTCTTAGAGACATTTAACATCACATTTGCCAGTCAGCCAGATGATACTAAATGTGTTTTCATACCAGTCATGGCACCAGCTGCTCTCCATTGGCTCCTGTGTTCCTAAAACCCCAAGTGTCTGTGTTCTGCTGCTATAATCTTTGCCTATGAAGTTAGCCAAATATACCAGTGTTTCTAATGACTTGGCGAAGAGGAAATAACTCTGCTCTGGAGTGACACCAGTGTTGGTAGTAAAAGTCCTTATGACGATCCCATCTGGAGGCCTAGAGAACACACAGCCTGAATCCATACATGTGCAAACTAGCTTCCAACAACAAGCCGTTTTATTCAGGTCCAGTGGATTGAGGATAGAACTAAGGAAGTTTGGTCTCAATTCCCCACATCTACTTGTCACCTCTACAGGGATTTCAGCATAACCTGGCACTGAGTTGTTCTCTGCCAGTGCTCAGGGTGATTACTAAACTAGGGCCATCTAAATCCATTGTTAAAGGTGACATGTCCCCAGAGTATCCCATAATTCCACAACTCATTACAGTTCTGCATAGTTTTCCCTTATTACCTTGTGTGTTACTGTGTTCTTCGCTCTGCTGTTTTTATGTGAGTCCCCCTGTATCTGTCATTTATTGCTCACAAGTATTGATTTAAATTTTATTGTGGAATCATCATAGGCATTAGGATAATGAAGAGGCTAGTTAAAATGTATTTCCTATGGGGGTGCCCGGGCAGTTCAGTTGTTTAGTTTTCCCTCTCTTGGTTTTGGCTCTGGTCATGATCTCGGGGACCTGAAACCTAGCCCTGTTCTCAGCTATCTGTTCAGCTTGGAATCTGCTAAAATTTCTCGCTCCTTTCCCTCTTGCCCTTCCCGACACATTCTCTCTCTCTTCTTTGAATTATTATCTTTAAAAATAATATATTATATATTTAACATATATTTAATGTTTACATATTATATGAAATATAATTACAAATATATTATATTTATATATATATAGATTACAAATTAGATGCAAATATGAATACCTTATTTCTTGAAGTGAAAATCAGTTACCAAGGATGAAAGAATAGCATATTCTAGTTTAGCCCCCTGAAGAAAAGCTTGAAACTGTAAGGCAACAGGAAGACTGGGGTGATGACCATCCTGTGCAAATGATGGGAGCAAGGGTATACAAATGACCTCCCTCTGCATCTGCATCATTTCCCTCATCACTGAAAGGAGCTCCTTTTGATGAGGGAGGAGGGTAAAGGGAAGAATCAAGACAGGACAGTGAAGCCCCAGTACTCTGCTCCCTGAGGACTCACTGAGAGCATTCCTATCCTCCACTCCTCAAGGGTCTCTCACCTTAGACCCAGGTAGCAGGTAGCAATACTGGTGATATTTTTAAAGTGCAAATTTGCCCAGATATGGGATTGTCTCCTCCTGCCTGAATATCAGTTCTGAAAATGACTCCATGGGGATTGAGGGTGAAATGTGACTGGAGAAAGTGAGTCAGAACTGAGAACTCATGAGACTCCAGGGACTCCTGTGAAGCACAACACATTTCACTGAGAACACTGCCTGCTCAGTTTTTTTTGTTTGTTTGTTTTTTTTTTTTTTTTTTTTTTGCTCAGTTTTCAAGAATTTGTGTATTTTATTAAATGTCTGTCCTCACAGGACCCATGCGGCAGCGCTCCCTGTTGCTCTAACATGCTTAGCCCACCATCCCCTCTGACACCACCCAACACACCTGGCATGGTGTCCAGACTGTGCAACTGGATCATTTTAAGGTCACTGCCCAGGACAGGAGAATGAAGAGGTGCCCCCTGTCGCCTTTGGCCCTGACACTTATTCTCAAATCACTAATGGCCTCCAGACATTAAATACATGATGTATTGCATGTGCTCATATTACCAGATATTTCAGAATTATCTGACATTGAGTTGCTTCTTCCAGGTGCCTGAGGTCATTACCAGTCTATCAACATCTTGAAACAAGTAAGGGCAAAAAAAAAGGTAAGGGCACTGAGTGGGGCACTTGATGGGATGAGCATGGGGTGTTATGCTATATGTTGGCAAATTGAACTCCAATTAAAAGAAATATATAAAAAATAAATAAAAATAAAAAAAATTGAAGTAAAAAAAAGAGAAAGAAACAAGTAAGGGTCATAAGGTTCTCAGGGTACCAAGGTGGTTCACTCAGGAGACAGGACCTGAGTCCTATGGCCAACTGATTCCCATGTCATGCAGGGTGAGGTGGTGTCAGGATGCCAGAAGGCAGTTGAGGCTTTTTTCTTAGGGCTCATGCTGGATCAGAGCTGGGAACACCACCTGGCCCTGACTGTGGCCTCTTCTCAGGTCTCACAGCTGGGACCTCCCTAACCACACCCCAGCCCCACATAGCCCCTCCCCTGTCCATCCCCCTGAAATCCTCAGGCAGAGGGACCTGAGACAGGGCCAGGGAAGTGTCAGAGAGCTGAGGTCTCATTTGCATAGGAGGGCCCCTTCCTATCTCAGAGGAACAAGAGGAGAAGGGAGAGATGAGGGGAGGCTCTGCACAGCTGAGGGGCCACTGAAGATAGGATCAGTGATGACCTCCATCATGGGCTGGTCCCCTCTCCTCCTCATCCTCCTCGCTCACTGCACAGGTGACTGAATGTGGGACAAGGGGAGGGGCCCAGGGAGGACATGTGGGGTCCAGACTCCAGCATCACCCTATTTCTCTCCTTCTTGCAGGGTCCTGGGACCAGTCTGTGCTGACTCAGCCGGCCTCAGTGTCTGGGTCCCTGGGTCAGAGGGTCACCATCTCCTGCACTGGAAGCAGCTCCAACATCGGTGAATATTATGTGAGTTGGCTCCAGCAGCTCCCGGGAACACGCCCCAGAACCGTCATCTATAGTAGTAGTAACCGACCCTCAGGGGTCCCTGATCGATTCTCTGGCTCCAAGTCAGGTAGCATAGCCACCCTATCTCTGGGCTCCAGGCTGAAGACGAGGCTGATTATTACTGTACTACGTGGGACAGCAGTCTCAATGCTGGCACAGTGCTCCAGGCCTTTGGAGAGTGAGACAAAAACCTACTTACCACCTGCAAAGTGAGTGAGCGCCCCAGCAGCTGCCTGCTTAGGCTCCCCCTGGGTTTCTGCTGATTCTTCAGTTGATGCCCTGAGCCCAGGTGCATCTTGGGGACCTCCTGGCAATGGCACTTGCGTCATCACCTCTGACCTCAGAGTCACTTAGAGTAGCCCATTGTGCACAGAGGGTGTCAAAGGAAAGAGAAAATTTTGTCCTCGGGATCAGGGACAGGTTCTTTTTGGCTAGTGAACATTCACTTAATCATCTTCTGGTTTTTCAGTAAAAGAAATAATCTTACGTCGTGAAGCTATCATGGTCCTTCAGCCCCATCCTTGTTCTGCTGATGCACATGTCAGCTCTTTTTGCAGCTGGGATCATAATTGCCTTAGCTTCAACCAGAGGACAAGTTATTATTATTTGATGATTGCATGGAACACATAAATCAATGCCACACTCAGAAATATAAAAGGTAAAAAAAAAAAACTTTCGAGAAAAATCCCCACGTGAATGTTTATGGAAACTTTATTCATAATCAATACAATTCAAAGGAATAAAAAATTTGCACACTTTTTTATACCAGATTTTTATAAAATGACCAGACTTGGGATCCCTGGGTGGCACAGTGGTTGGCACCTGCCTTTGGCCCAGGGCGCGATCCTGGAGACCCAGGATCGGATCCCATGTCAGGCTCCCGGTGCATGGAGCCTGCTTCTCCCTCTGCCTGTGTCTCTGCGCCTCTCTCTCTCTGTGACTATCATAAATAAATAAAAAAATTTAAAAAAATTTAAAAAAATAAAATAAAATGACCAGACTTGAATTAAGGAAGATTTACTCCAACCTGATGAATAGTCGTAGAGGGTGATATTAGTCAACATTTAATGAAATAAGTTCTTAAGTTCAAAAACATGCATGAATATTAACTGCACATCTATTCAGGATGAATAACATATAAAAGGCTAAATTCCACATCATGGGAATTTCATTGTGTTTTGGAAGAGGCAGGAATCTAGAGGTGGTAATGAGGCCAGGGATTGACAGAAGGTGGAGGAAGGAGGAAGGTGAATGTGTCAGGTGACTGTATTCGTGGTGATGTCACTCTCCTACACGGCACTGTGATGGTGGCCACACCACACTGCTGTGTTGTCGCAGCTCAGTAAACTGTACCCCAGAGCGACAGCACCCTCGTACAGGCAGAGAATGTCTTCTGGGAGTCTGGGGTCCATGACGGAGCTCACAGGGGAATATCATCCCATCCACTTCCCCAATGAGGTGTGACCCTAGGTCCTACAGCTACAACACCAGATAGTTTGAAAACTAAAGGTTGATTATTTATAAACCTGTAAATTATAGCACACACCTGGGGCCACAGACAGAGGTCATCGGAGAGACAGAGCGAGCCTGTGGCCCCCCACCAGGAGTGTGGACAGAGGCTCAACTGATAGAGAAGGAGCTCCGATGACAGACAGAGACAGAGACAGAGAGAGAACCAGGCCTCGAGGACCCACCTTGGAGTCCATGGGGGCAGCACCCCTGATGTCTTTGTCCACGTGCTCCCTGCCCTGGGGATGTTCCTGACCCTGAGCCTCACTCTGATCCTGGAGAAGCAGTGGAGCAGGGAGGACAGTTGGAGACAGTCCTAAGGGAGGAGCCAAAGCAGGGGATTCTGAGCCATTTGGGGTCATGAGGTGCAGCCTCCGGAAGGCTGGGTGTGACCTGGGTGTGGCCTGTCCTCCATGCACAAGGGGTGGGGACCCACAGCACTGGAGGCAGAGGGCTCTGCTCTGGAATCCTCTTCCCTCATCTCAGCCAGTGTGGACCAGGAATGGGGCGGCAGGGGACTGGGAGCCTGTCCCTGGGGTCCATGGGGTTCTGGCAGCTGGGAAGGCAGCCCCTGCCTGAGTCTGGGCCCACGTCCCACCTGCTGTCAGCCCCAGATCTCCTGAGCTCAGAGGGGTCCTCCCAGGCCCTTCCCATTACAGGCACCAGGAGAGGAACTGGGAGTGGGGAGCAGTGACCAAGATAATATTCTCCTCCCTCTGGGGACTGAAAGGTTGAGAATAGCCCCCAGCGCTGCCTCCCTGTGGCTGGGATCCTGGGGATGTTCAGCTCAAGGCAGAGGTTGGGGTTTTTCTCCATCCCCACTTCTCCATGATGCCCATGTCCTGGGCACTGCAGCCTGACCTTGGACATTCAGCTCATGCTCCTCCATGACTCCTCATCCCCCTAGGTTGTGAAGGTCTGCAAACTCCCCAACACATGGTCACTGGCCTCAGCCCTCCTGGAACATTTTTATGGGGGAGACGAAGAGGGTCATGTGTTACATCATTGACAACTGGCTCACCCCTAGGGCCCTGGAGCAGAGGGGAGGACTAACATCGCCACACACTGCAGGGACACTGCAAGGAAGGCCCCCGGAGCCAGCCTGGACTGAGGGTCGCTGCCTCCTGGATTCCTTTCCCCTGTCCTGCACCCAGGGAAGGGGTCCAAGGTACCATCCTAGGCTCCTATCCCCCTACACATACACCCCAGGGCCTGCTCACCAGGCTTGCACACCTGGCTCAGGCTGTGGGCACTGATCCTGACGCTCAAGGTCAGGGTCTCCCATTTCTGAGCTAGGAATTCAGTGTTTGTGCTCCTTCGCCAGATCTTCTACTCCTTCATGCACAGAGAAGCCTCTCCCTACTTGAGGATCCCCTGCAGCAACAGCAGCACCATCTCAGGGGCTCCTCATAGCAGAGACCCCAGTTCACACAGTCCTCTTCCCGCTTCTCTCCCCGCCTTCTCCTGGGACCACAGCCACCAGCATCCCCTCCTGCTGTGCTCCTGCTTCAGGTGCTCTGCCCTGACAACTGGGTATCTTCAGTCCTGCCCTGTTCTGTCCCCCCTCCTATCCCCAGGCCACAGGTTCACCAGGTGGTGATGCTTCTGTAAAATCACCGCTTCCCATCTTGATTTGAAAAATCTTTATGCATTGTTTTAATATTTTAATATTTTCTTGGATGACTCTTTGTGCAGAACACCGCCACTCCTCTCCTGACATGAATATGAAAGGCCCTCCTCTGAGGAGCTCCCTAAAAGTCCTTGGAGTTAGGATAGGCTCAGTCTTTTGCATGAGTTAGCTTTAGCTGCGGGCAGGCAGAGGAGGAGGGAAGGAGGCTCAAGCAGACTCTGGGCTCAGTGCAGAGCTCTGTGCAGGGCTTTAGCTCACTATCCTGGGATTATGACATCAGCAAAAACAAGAGTTGATGCTCTACAACCTGCACCTCATAGATGCACCCCTTACTCCATTCTATTTAATATGAAAGTAGAATTACATTTAGATCTTTCATCCATTTTGAATTTATCTTTGTGTATGGTGAAAAAGAGTGGTCTAGTTTCATTCTTCTGCATGTGGATGTCCAATTTTCCCAGCACCATTTATTGAAGAGACTGTCTTTCTTCCAATGGATAGTCTTTCCTCCTTTATCGAATATTAGTTGGCCATAAAGTTCAGGATCCACTTCTGGGTTCTCTATTCTGTTCCATTGATCTATGTGTCTGTTTTGTGCCAGTACCACACTGTCGTGATGACCACAGCTTTGTAGTACAACCTGAAATCTGGCATTGTGATGCCCCCAGATATGGTTTTCTTTTTAAAATTCCCCTGGCTATTCGGGGTCTTTTCTGATTCCACACAAATCTTAAAATAATTTGTTCTAACTCTCTGAAGAAAGTCCATGGTATTTTGGTAGGGAAGGCATTAAACGTGTAAATTGCCCTGGGTAGCATTGACATTTTCACAATCTTAATTCTGCCAATCCATGTGCATGGAATATTTTTCCATCTCTTTGTGTCTTCCTCAATTTCTTTCAGAAGTGTTTTATACTTTTTAGCGTATAGATCCTTTACCTCTTTGGTGAGGTTTATTCCTAGGTATCTTATGCTTTTGGGTGCAATTGTAAATGGGATTGACTCCTTAATTTCTCTTTCTTCAGACTCATTGTTAGTGCATAGAAATGCCATTTATTTATGGGTATTGATTTTGTATCCTGCCACGCTACCAAATTGCTGTATGAGTTCTAGCAATCTTGGGGTGGAGGCTTTTGGGTTTTCTATGTAGAGTATCATGTCATCGGCAAAGTGGGAGAGTTTGACTACTTCTTTGCCAATTTGAATGCCTTTAATGCCTTTAACACCCTTTTTGAACTTGGCCACAGTAACTTCTTGCAAGATACATCCACGAAGGCAAAAGAAACAAAAGCAAAAATGAACTATTGGGACTTCATCAAGATAAGAAGCTTTAGCACAGCAAAGGATACAATCAACAAAACTAAAAGACAACCTACAGAATGGGAGAAGATATTTGCAAATGACGTATCAGATATAGGGCTAGTTTCCAAGATCTATTAAGAACTTCTTATCTCAACAGCAAAAAAACAAACAATCCAATCATGAAATGGGCAAAAGACATGAAGAGAAATCTCACAGAGGAAGACATAGACATGGCCAACATGCACATGAGAAAATGCTCTGCATCACTTGCCATCAGGGAACTACAAATCAAAACCACAATGAGATACCACCTCACACCAGTGAGAATGGAGAAAATTAACAAGGCAGGAAACCACAAATGGAGAGGATGCGGAGAAAATGGAACCCTCTTACACTGTTGTTGGGAATGTGAACTGGTGCAACCCCTCTGGAAAACTGTGTGAAGGTTCCTCAAAGAGTTAAAAATAGACCTGCCCTATGACCCAGCAATTGCTCTGTTGGGGATTTACCCCAAAGATTCAGATGCAATGAAATGCCGGGACACCTGCACCCCGATGTTTATAGCAGCAATGCCCACAATAGCCAAACTGTGGAAGGAGCCTCGGTGTCCATCGAAAGATGAATGGATAAAGAAGATGTGGTTTATGTATACAATGGAATATTCCTCAGCCATTAGAAACGACAAATACCCACCATTTGCTTCAATGTGGATGGAACTCAGGGTATTATGCTGAGTGAAGTAAGTCAATCAGAGAAGGACAAACAGTGTATGTTCTCATTCATTTGGGGAATATAAATAATAGTGAAAGGGAATATAGGGGAAGGGAGAAGAAATGTGTTGGAAATATCAGAAAGGGAGACAGAACATAAAGACTCCTAACTCTGGGAAACAAACTGGGGGTGGTGGAAGGGGAGGAGGGCGGGGGGTGGGGGTGAGTGGGTGACGGGCACTGAGGGGGGACACTTGACGGGATGAGCACTGGGTGTTATTCTGTATGTTGGTAAATTGAACACCAATAAAAATTATTTTATTAAAAAAAGAAAGTAAAATTATTACATTTCCTGAAAAAGATGTGTTTATCTACTTTTAGGTATTTGCACATGAGATGTAATGATTTTTACCTACTTTAGAATTATCCGATGCCCTCACTCATGGGGAATCCTGGAGGAATCCATAGACAAAGGTTTGCCTGCATATTTTAAGATAAGTCATTATTTTTCTTTTGCTCCAGATTTTCATTCTGAAAAATTCTGTGGACAGTACATCCACCACAGAAACATTTTCTCCCATAGATACCATCCCAGGCTGTAGTGTTTTTTCACACACACAGACACAAAACTCTCAGCAGTATGTTTTCTTACTCCTGGTAGACACCAGGGGAACTCAGGGGACTTTGGGTGAGGCTGGGTTGTGGGGTAAGAAGGAGGAGGTTGGGTCTCACCCCTGCTCTGCGCTCCACAACACCTGGATACCCTGGAGATGTAGGTGTCTTGTCTGCAGAGATAAGGAATGGACAGATTTCTTGTCACTTGACAAGTCCTAGACTCCTGATTCAGTGGATTGTTAACATGTTTGCTCTCACAGCAATTCTCTTGGCTAACACAATCATTTCAGATAAAAAATCTTTGAGATGCTTACCTGTAAATGTAAGTTCAAGACCTTGGATATTTAGAAGACCATCTCCATGGAGAACCATCCCTCAGCATGTTTCAAAGTTTTTAGAGGGAGAAGGGTCACATACCCTCATTCTTCATCTCTCTCTCTCTCTCTCTCTCTCTCTCTCTTTCTCTCTCTCTCTCCCTCATGGAAAGTCTTGTGTCCCAACAAAGGGCCACAGAACCTGTGAGCTCAGGTGCATCATTCCCCTCAGCACCAACTCTCCTCTAATCACATGTGGGATGTTTGACAGAATCTTCTGGGTCCAGGGGGATTTGGGCAGGAGAAATCCATGGGTGTAGTCATGGGGTTTAACGACTAATGTTCTATCCTGAACATGCTGGACACAAGTTTCAGAGACTCGAGCTGTGCCCAACCCAGAGAGTGGTCTGTCCCCAAATGTCCCTTTGTCCAAGAAGCTCTGTCTGTTTGGTAATTTCTTCCCCATGTCCTCAGTGCTGGGTGGAACTCATGGGTAGATAACTCTGGAAATCAGAGAAGCCTCATGAGAGGAAAGTCCCAGCATTCTGAATAGCAGGGACCATGTGTCCATGGGTATGTGTCATGCTCTGGACTGGACCCTGAACTCTAAGAAGAATTTGTATAAGAGATACCACCTTAGCCCTGATCAGGAGTGGTCAAGGGAGTTATGGACAAATTCTCTCTGAAGATTCTCAGTGGAGCAAATAGTGAGCCCTGAAGTAATGTGTGCTGGCATACAGGGACTGGACTAGCCCTAATGTGGCCCTAATGCATGGAACACTGGGCAAAGAGTTGGGGAAGCAGGAGATGTAGGCCCTGGTTACCTTGTCACACACTAGTGCCTCTGGGTCTGGACACCAGGGCGCATTCTGGTTCCATTTCTGAAGAGTCAGGGTGATCAGAGTTAGGACCTGCCAACTGGCACTGCTTGTGCCCTCTGCTCAGAGATCACAGCTGGGACCTCCCCACCCCCTGGCCTTACACAGCCCCTCCCTTGCCCATGCCCCTGTCATCTCAGGCAGAGGGACCTGACCCAAGGCCAGGTGGGTGTCAGAAAGCTGGAGTCTCATTTGCACGGATGGGCCTTCCCTCCCAGAGAAGATGAAGAAGGGAAGAGAGAGATGAGAGGAGGCTCTGCTCACCTGTGGGACCACTGAAGGCAGAGTCAGTGATGACCTCCACCATGGCCTGGTCCCCTCTCCTCTTCAGCCTCCTAGCTCACTGCACAGGTGACTGAATGTGGGGATGGGGGAAGGGACCTTGGGAGGACATGTGAGTTTCTGCTGCCTCTTCTTGATTCCAAACCCCAGCATCATCCTCTCTGTGTCTCTCCCTCTTGTAGGGTCCTGGGCCCAGGCTGTGCTGACTCAGCTGCCCTCAGTGTCTGCAGCCCTGGGACAGAGGGTCACCATCTGCACTGGAAGCAGCACCAACATCGGCAGTGGTTATTATACACTATGGTACCAGTAGCTGCAGGAAAGTCCCCTAAAACTATCATCTATGGTAATAGCAATCGACCCTTGAGGGTCCCGGATCGATTCTCTGGCTCCAAGTATGGCAATTCAGCCACGCTGACCATCACTGGGCTCCAGGCTGAGGACGAGGATGATTATTACTGCCAGTCCTCTGATGACAACCTCGATGGTCACACAGTGCTCTGGGCCTGGGAGGAAGTGAGACACAAACATGCTCTCTCCCCGGAAATGAGTTTTGCTTTGCAGCACCCACTATTTGGCTAAGTCAGCTTCCCCCTTTGTTTGGTGTAAACTGCAGTCTGTGGTAAACCTGACGGAGCTTTGGCTCCAAAATGATCCTGATTCTCTTCAATTCAGCCTCTCCTCCCTGTCCATGGCTCGAACACATTCTATGGTTTTCTTGTATTGAAGAAAAATTCCTTGGTACCGAGAGCATGATGGCCTGTGTACAGAATCTATCAATGAAGAAAGAAAGGCAAGAAAAATAAAGATTAAATTAAATGTCCTTACAGCCTGCAACCCACTGTTAGAGACCTGACATATGAACAGATTGAGTTGCTCAAGGAACTCATGGCTGCCTTAGTGCCTTAATGTTTATCTTTGTTAAAGATTGAGAATAGGGGATCCCTGGGTGGCGCAGCGGTTTAGCGCCTGCCTTTGGCCCAGGGCGCAATCCTGGAGACCCGGGATTGAATCCCACGTCAGGCTCCCGGTGCATGGAGCCTGTTTCTCCCTCTGCCTATGTCTCTGTCTCTGTCTCTCTCTCTCTCTCTCTCTCTCTCTCTGTGTGTGTGACTATCATAAATAAATAAAAAAAATTAAAAAAAAAGATTGAGAATAACCTCACCTTAACGGCAGCTAGATCATGAAGGTCCTGAAAGCCTTGCTTCCAAATTCCTTAGAGTTTTACACTATCCCTGACCTCCACTTATTAAAAAGCATATCATCAGTCCCTCTGCACAATCCCAGTGCAGCTTTCTGCCCACAGTTCCTGTTCCTGCTATAATAAAATCACCTCTCCAACATTATATATCTTGAGAATTTGTTCTTGACCATTGGGATCGGCAATCCTGTATCACTGTGACAAGTCAGGACAGAACAGGAGACACAGAGTCCACCTGCGGCTGACTGAGGATGGAGCACTGTCCTTACAGTGTGCATTCACACCACCTACTGAACACCTAGTATGTGCCCCATGTGAGCCTAGGGATGTGGGACACTAATGGACATGGAAGAGTCCACACGATCAAGGAGTTGACAGTTTCTGGGGAAAGAGAGAGGACACAGAATAAACATATAATAAAAATGGGAAAGCTTGTCCCTGGATACTGAGGAGGGGTGAGCGTGGTGGGGTGGAGCTGGGACATTGGAGGTGTACCCAGGGAACCCCAGAATTTGATGTCCCACAATGACATCCCAGTCCTGCCCAGATAGTGATGGAGCAGGGTATGAGCAGTAGGGGGGATGTGGCAGGGGTGTGGACTCTGTCCCAGTGAGACAAGGAGTTCTGAACAAGGGGATGATGATGAGGAAAGTCAGAGTCCTCATGACATAGAGGAATCCAGGACAGGGATGAGAGTTGGAAGGAGGGGAAGGAGGTGGGGTTCTTGGAACAGTGTGGGGAGGGGCCTCCACCAGCTAGGACAGTGTGAGAATCCATTTCTGATGCAGCATGATGTCTACCTCATGTTTCCAGGATATAGGATCAGCCCCTGATCCAGGGGACTGTTGATGCGGAGTCCTTGGGATGCACATCCCTGCTTACTCTTGACTGACCTCTGATGAAACGTCACCAGTGCCTGTTGCTGTGGAGTTAAGTATTTCCTGTGCTCTTCAGGTGCCTTCTTTTCATAAGAATCTAATTCTTATTAAAGAATTAATAAAGAATTAATAAGATGTAATTTGGCAGATTAGCAGGAGAAAATCAAGTTTCATATCCTACATAGTGGGTATCCACACAGACGTGGAGAATTCCAAAGACAGTCAGGCACCATGACACTTATGTGAGTGAAGGAGAAGGGCAAGGGTCTGATGACCAAAGAAGAGAAAGTGCATTAGGGAGAAGGTGAGAGGAGTTGTTTGGAAAAGAGAGGTTGTCCTGCTCTGTAGATACATATCTTAGGTAAAGAGGGAGCCTGGTAATAGCTCTCTTCCTGGTACAAGCTGGAAGTTTTGGGGGATTATAGAGCTTTTCCTAAATCTGCTGAGTTTCATTTGTTTAAAGTAAAAATAATATTCATGCCAATGGGATCCAAGCTCAGGCAGCCTATCTTTAGCCAGTTGCCTCCCTTCTCTGACATTTCCCAAAGATACATGTGTTAAAACTTGTGCTAGCAGATTGTTCAGTTTTTTGACTCTCTCCTGACCATAGGCCAGTTTATTTAAACCCATTTCAGGAGGGGTTGATGGAGGTACATTCTAAAAGTAAGGCTTGTGGTTTAAGAAATCAGGTATTAAACAGGAGACAGTTGTATGGGAAAAAAAGGATGGTAAATGATTGAATGAAATTGTAAGTAGTTTCTGAGTTCTGAGGTCAACCAGTGGAGATTTCTTGATGTCAAGCTCATGTCATCTTCAGGTAGAGTGACAGAAGGCCGGGACAATCTGACACACTTTCCTGGTTTGTAGTTCAAATATGTCTGGTGATCTCTGTCCCAGAGAGCCACTGGCATGAAGACCACCTCTACCTGAGCCGCTGTGGTGACTTCTCTGAAGGTCTATCATTGGATTCACAGTTACCTTTCAGGACTTCAGGATATAGGCCAGTTTGAATGCACTTCCAAAGGTGGGAGAAAAAACAACATGCTAGTTTTCAGACTTGTAGCCAGAGATTTTAGGAAGCTAGAGAAAATCAGGATCAAGTTCAGGTTATAATGAACAGGAATCGACTCAAGTATTTACTCAGATGTGTCATTGAAATATATGTTTTCTCAACAACCAGCCTCATTTCTACTAAATATAGTTGCAGCAAGCATGGCTCTTGTTAAAATGTGATTTTCTGCAACTTTTGTGAAAAACCTCTGGACGAAATACTTAACAGCTCCCCCAGTATAGAAGCTAAGTCAAAACTTGTGCCAAGCCTTGTCATCAGACTTAGCCTGCAACACGCATACACTTGGGTGCACTGTCTGTTCTTGAGGTACCCAAATATCCCAAGGTTCCTGCCCTGCTAGGACATGACCTCCTGACTAGCCTGGTAAAGCTGTTGCAAACTCTGTAAGAAGGTGGTAGGATGATCTTTCCAAGAGGTTTTACTGGATCTGTAAAGCCAACCTTAGTTCCCTAATCTGACTGGTCATATCTGATTATGTGTGTATAGATGTATACAGATGCATATATCTCATTCAAATATGATATTCTACCCCTTGTTCGTTTCCCAGAGTTAGGAGTCTCTCCTGTTTTGTCACTGTCTCTAATTTTTCCCACTCATTTTATCTCCTTTTCCGCTAAGGGATAGTGGAAGGAGAGATGGGGTGACTGGGTGATGGGCACTGAGGGGAGCACTTGACGGGATGAGCACTGGGTTGTTTAGTATATGTTGGCAATTTGAACTCCAATAAAATATATATATTTATAAATATATTATAAATAAAAGAAAATTTATATATATAAAACCAGTATGGCATTCCAGTCAACATCTTGGTAATATAACCGATGTTTCCAGTTATATCTTCTTATAAAAAAACAGAATCTTAAAACCTTGTGCTATTGTCATAAAAGTATAAGAGTGCTCAATGACAGATTGTGAGTTTTGCAAGGATCCGGTATGGAGAAAAGTTAAATAGTTTCTTTTCTTTTTTTTAAGATTTTGTTTATTTATTCGAGAGATAGAGAGAGAGGAGAGAGGCAGAGACACAGGGAGAGGGAGAAGCAGGCTCCATGCAGGGACCCGACTTGGGACTCCATCCTGAGTCTCCAGGATCATGCCCCAGGCTGCAGGAAGTGTTAAACAGCTGAGCCACCTGGGGCTGCCCAATTAGTTTCTTTTGTTCAGGAGTGAAGCAGAGGTCACTGTCCCACAGGGGGAAGGTGCTGAGGACCTGCTCTCAGAGCCAGTGTAAACCAGAAAGGGTTTGGGTTCCTCATCTGGGGTAAGGAGTGCAGGGCCTGGCTTCCTTTGAGTCAGCACCGGGGGGTTCACCACTGATTTGTGTTCTCTGATGTGGTTAGGATCTCTCCTGGCCTGGTAGAGACTGTCAGGGCCCCATTCTCTTTGTCCTGTTAAAATCCTCAACTACTGATTGGTTTTTTGTTGCTTGTTTGTTTGTTTTGTATTTCTTTTTAAATCTTAGGTAGATCTCCAAGATGTGTGCTGGTAAAGGAGAGACACTAGGACAGAGATCCCAGAATATAGCTGGGGACTAAAATGACTTCTCTTGTGTCAGGAAAGCTATATCTCTCACTGTGTTTTTTTTTTTCTTTCTTTCTTTCTTTCTTTCTTTCTTTCTTTCTTTCTTTCTTTCTTTCTTTCTTTCTTTTTTTGACATATTGGACACCCTGTAGCTTTATCTGCTCACACTTCGTCCCACTGATGTGTCACCTGGATACCATAGACCCTCATGAACAGAGTGCATCAGCATGGTCCCTCCAAGATGAGCAGCACAGCCAAGACAGCTCTCCCCAAGGACGGCCTGCATCACCCTAGAGCCAGTGGGGGACAGGGTTTCTGTCTGCATCTTCCAACTTTGGGAGGGGCTCCTGGGCCCTGGGATCTCCACACCCAGTTTCCAATCCTTGTGCTCACCAGCGGCTCCAGACCTTCCCAGTAGGAAAGGATTCCTCTGACCTGGGAAGCCTTAGGGATGCCTGAGACAGGTTCTAGTGGTGGCTCAGGGCTCCCTTCAAGGTGAGGGAGGCTGGCTGATTACTGTGACTCCCCAGTTAATTCAAGATGAACTATATTTCATACCCTGTGGGAGAGAACAGTGTTGTGACAGGATGCACCACAGGGGATACAGTGACCTCTAGAGCACTCTGGTTAGTCTGCATCAGTATGTCCTCTCAGAGGTACAAGACAGCCAGAGGAAGCTCCTGCCTGACTCATGTAGGATCACTCAGGACCCCAGGGGGCCCTGCTCTATCACCTTCATGCCTGTGAGGACTCTTGGGGACTTGGGTGATTCTGTCTCCAGTCAATTGATCCCTCCATTCTGCTCTGCCTGCAGATCCCGCCCCCCGGATCTGCCCCACAGGAAAGTCAATAAGACGCTGGTGTCTGGAAAAGGCCTGGGGCAATGTGTCCAGGTGGCTACCCTCAGGGACCCTTGCTCTAAGTATGACTTCCCATTGTGCTCTTGATGAAAAAGGCAGTAAGTGCCTGAGTCCTTTCTCTGCCATCATTTCAGTAGTTATTTCTTACTGGACTTTCGCGTTTATGTCACTACTTTATAATTATCTATGGAAATAGATACTGTTTGTGTTTTTAGCTTTCCCCATTCCTTCTTTTTTCTTTGTATGAATATCATTCCTCATCTCAAAATTTGATAGATGTGAAATTACCTATTGTTTTCTAAAGTGTCAGGGATGCCTTAGTTTAATTGGAAGATCATGAGTATGATTGTTTTTCTGATATGAGTTTAGGCTCTCAAACATGAAGAGAAAGGAAAGAAGAACATGCATGGTTTATCAAACCAACAATTTACAAGTAGTTGCAAAATGAATGGCAGGCATTTTGGTATCTAACACTTGGGCAAACAGAGCTCTGAGTCTCACATTCCCCTGTTCCTGGAGACTCCTTATGCTCCTGCTAGTCCTCCTTCTCCAGGTTCCTTCCCCAGCCTTCCAGGACCCTCTGATCCTCAGCAGAGCACAATGGGAAATTGAGTTCAAAATGGTCCATGAGGCTCACTTGTTCACAGAGTGTTGGGTTCATTTCTGATAAAGAGACATCCTTGGTCAGCTCGCCCTGGACTACTGCAGACATGGCCCCTTATTAACGAAGAGGGGAGCACCATCGTTACATTTGTCACATGGACTCTGAGATTCCCAGTGTCCTCATGGCTGGAGGAGTGACTGCTAGGATCCTCCAAAGACACAAGGAGCAATGTCCCTGGGGAGGGAAGAAAATGTCCCAGAGAGGGATTAGAGTTGAGGTGATTTAGAGGCTGGGCCAGGAGTTGGAGAATGTTTCCATCTCCTCATACAGCTGTCAGGATTCTCAGCGAGGAACTTTGGGATGGACGTCACCAGGGTCATAAGTACATGATTTGGTGAAAGATGTCTTCCTGTCAGTCTGTGTCCCAGGTCACCCTGCAGACATTTGTGTGTGTGAGTTCTCAGCATGTTCCTTTCAAGATCTCCCAGGTGACTTGCAGGTTACTGTGGGGCAGGGAGAGAGAGGAAGCTGATTTACATAAAGCACTTGCTTATTCTCATAGGTGTGGAGTCATGAAAAGGTCCTGGGACACCCTTCTCCAGCCGAAGAGCCTGTGGAGCCCACCTCCAGTGAGGGTCCCCACAATGGCCTGGATGGTGCTTCTTCTCGGGCTCCTTGCTTATGGCTCAGATCAGGGAAATGGGCTCTGCATCTGTTCGGGGCACAGAGAAACAGGGATTCATGTGACCCTTGTCTCCCATAATAGCAGCTTTCTCTCTTTTTGGTTTTAGGTGTTGATTCTCATATTTTGGTGACTCAGGAGCCATCACTGTCAGTGTCTCCATGAGGGACAGTCACACTCACTTGTGGCCTCAGCTCTGGGTCAGTCACTACAAGTAACTACCCCAGGTATACCAGCAGAACCCAGGCAAGGCTCCTAGCACAGTTATCTACAACAAAAACAGCTGCCCCTCTGGGGTCCATGGTCGATTCTCTGGATCCATCTCTGGAAGCAAAGCCGCCTTCACAATCACAGGAGCCCAGCCTGAGGTTGAGGCTGACTACTACTGTGTTACAGAACATGGCTCCTCACATGGGAACAGCCTCACTCACCCACAACATTTCAGATAAGGAGGAAGTGAGACAAAAACCCCTGGGTCCTTTTATCTGGTCCTCTTCATTGAGAAGCTTCTGTGGAGCTTACAGTCAGGATCAGATCTGGTGTTGACCAGCAGGCTCTTACCATGGAGAAGGTCCACAGGGAGTTACCAGTGGTGGCAGGGTCACTTGTTGCCTATCCTGGGACCTGCAGCTGTCAAGTTCCGGAATAATTCTTTTTCATTCCTGGTTCCTGCCCTGAGACCCTCATGAGAGGCTCTGAGTTGTGTGTTTCACACAGAATAAGAGGTGGCTTTGACGTCCAGTCCCCTAGATCTGTCAGCCATGAGGTTTGCACATGCACATTTACACGTGTCTGAGGACATTTGAAAGTGCTATGTACTGGAGGTTCCTTATGAGGCTCCAGGCCAGCTGTCACCTCACAGCCAAAAGAGGGCTGGACTGACATGTGGCCACAGCCTTGGCTCTCACCTTACAGGGGACTTATCCATGTGCATGAAGGGGGTTGAAACATTGCACTTACTTTCTGTCTCCTCCCTAGAATAAAACAGCAGCACCCATCCTGGTGTGCAATGGGTTTTCTCTTCACTGAATTACTCCATTCAGTTCATTTCATAGTTGAAAGTCGACTGCACTTATCGTTGTAGAGATAATTATGATTAGAAGTTTTCAAGTTTTGAGGATCCCTGGATGGCTCAGTGATTTAGCATTGCCTTCAGCCTGGGGCGTGATTCTGAGGTCCAAGATTGAGTCCTGCATTAGATTCCCTGAATGGAGCCTGCTTCTCTCTCTCGGTCTATCTCTCTCTCTCATGAATAAATATTAAAATATTTTTTAAAAAAAGTTTTCAAGTATTATTCCATTCATGGCATAGTTCACATTTCTTATTTCGTAAAATGCCCATAGATAAAAATTCTAAATTCTACTACAATTGATTGATTGAGAACTGACAATACATATGGTCATAAATAGGAGCCACACAATGTGTACATCCATCTCTACTTGTCTTTTCAGATAGTCATTAATGGACACATTTCTAGTTTGCACTGGGAAGTGAGACTGGATGTCTGGTTCCTTTGTGATGAAACGGGGAGCTCACTGGTCACTGCTATGACCCCTCCTGCCATGTTCTTGCTGACAGGAGGCTTCCCATGAGCTGGGTCGCCCTGGGTGTGAGCTCTACTTCAGGGACAACCAAAGGCCTTTGCAGCATCTGAGCAGGGCTCTAATGGTTAGGTTTTAGTTCCAGATGTTCATGTGCTTCCTTCCCTGCATCCTCCTGCCTAGGCCACCCTGTGGAGAACAGGAGGAGAGAGACCCTTAGATGGTCCATTTGAGAGACCCCTCCTCATGGACTGAAGCTGTTGGACTTCCCCAGGGGTGGAGTGTGGATGTGCCTGAGGTGCCGCTGCTCAGGGATGTTGGTGGCAGTGAGGGAGACTGGGCAGGGGGGTTCCAGCAGATCTGTAGATCTCAGGGTTTGCTGCATGATGTCCTGCACATGTCCCACCTCCATATCACTACTTTCTGTACTAGTCACAGGCAAAGGGCAGCTGGGGACCCTCCATCTCTCTCCTCATATGTTGAGTGTCTTGTCAAGGAAGGGTCTAATCCTAATACATACAGCAGGCCCTGATCCACCAGCACTCACACCTCCCTAGGCTGGTCCTTTCCACGCCTCCTGATATGAATCTGGAGATTGCGAATGTAAGTACTTCTCTGGGTCAGTGGTGGCTGGGGCTCCATGGCCAGTTCCTATCATGACACAGCCCCTCTCTGTCCTCAGCGGTTCCCTGGACATATGTAGTAAATCCTCCATCTCTCAGGAAGAGGCCAGGGCCCCCTATGCATGACTGCAAAGGAGATGCAAGGAGAACAGTTAGGGTCTTTGCCCTCACATCCTTTAGGGACACAGAAGGTCAAAGCTGAGGCAACGAAGAGATAAAATACCTTTATGAGATTCAGCAGGTTCTCTACCCCTCATTCCCAGTGTTCTGGGTCCCTCACTCTGAAAGCCATTAGAAAAAATGGGTGAAATGTATGTTAGGGGGAGCCCAGGTGGCTCAGCGGTTTAGTGTTCCCTTCAGCCAAGGGACTGATCCTGGAGACCCGGGATCGAGTCTCACATCAGGTTTCGTGCATGGGGCCTGCTTCTTCCTCTGCCTGTGTCTCTGCCTCTCTCTCATAAATAAATAAATAAATAAATAAATAAATAAATAAATAAATAAATAAATAAATAAAATCTTAAAAAAAGAAATGTATGTTAGACATCTCTAACACATTTTTGCCTTTTTTCTGTATATAAATAAAAAGTTCAACACACAAAAACATACGGAAAGTGGGAATAAAAATATATCCTCTTCCATCCCCTGCATTTAAGAACACAAAGCTGGACATTTGTACTATAATGGGTCCATCTGGCTTGTGAAACTTTTTGCATTGAAGTTTTGGTTATGTGCTGTCTATAGTTTTTATTATTCTATAAAGAATAATGGAAAAGATACTCAAATTACTTGTCTTTTACTTTAACAGCTTGAGAGTCAAGATAAATCACCTCCATCGCATCACCTCAGCAGGATCCTCCCCATACTAGCACTGCAGTGAAGCAATCAGAGAAGGCACCATGAGGATCCGTACTTCTGGACAATAGGACGTGCTCCCATTCAATCAGGTCTGATCTTACAACTGAAATGTCCTGACACACTACAACAGACAAGTATAGGAAGACTTTTGAAGGTTGATTGAAGAAGGAAGACTTCAAACCAATTGAGGAAAACACAGCACAGCAGGGAGAACCTGGGGTTCCTTCTCTTGTATTATGTCTCCTATGTAAGATACGAGGCTGTAAGTTCCTCCAACCAAGAACTATCCAGAGGCTGAGAGCCATAAAATCAAGCCAAAAACCACCCAATCTCCAAAAGCACCAACTCTCATGGTCAGAGGATATTGAGATAAGTTGGCCTAAGGGGAGGAAATATTTGGAAAAACCTGCCCACTGCTTGCACACACTAATGAATCCCCCAACTGTGCCCTCATGTAGGGTTCACTTTATTGCTCAGCAGAGTCATGGTGTCCATAACCTCCTGGCAGAAGCAGGGAATTTCCTTTTGCCCACTTGCCATGGTGTCAGCTACTCAGTAGATGGCTTCGCCTCTATCCCATGAGAACATCAACAATTCTGGGCAAGGCAGGGCTAATTGGCTACTTTGTGCTCCAGTTCTTCCCAACCATAATTTTGGCATGTCCATGATCCCTGGGTGGCTCTGGGGTTTAGCACTTGCCTTCAGCCCAGGGCATGATCCTGAATTCCTGGGTTCGAGTCCCACATTGGGCTCCCTGCATGCAGCCTGCTTCTCCATCTGTATTTGTCTCTCTCTCTCTCTCTCTCTCTGTCTCATGAATAAATAAGAAAAATCTTTTTTTTTTAATTTTTATTTATTTATGATAGTCACAGAGAGAGAGAGAGAGAGAGGCAGAGACACAGGCAGAGGGAGAAGCAGGCTCCATGCACCGGGAGCCCGATGTGGGATTCGATCCCGGGTCTCCAGGATCGCGCCCTGGGCCAAAGGCAGGCGCCAAACCGCTGCGCCACCCAGGGATCCCAGAAAAATCTTTTTTAAATTGGCCTTGATCCCCTGGTAGGATTAGAGCTGAGACTAGTTGTGTGCAGTCTCTGAGTGATGAGGCACATGGAATGAGGGAAGCAGATGTGAAGAGGCACTGAGCCATGCATCAGATGCCCCAACCTGGGTAGAGCCCCAGAGGTCCCAGTGCTGTTTCCCTGACACCCTGTGGGAGAAAACAGTGATGTGACAGGACACACCACAGGGGACACAGTGATCTCTAGAGCTCCCTGGTCAGCCTGCATCAGTATGTTCTCTCAGAGGTATAAGACAGCCCAGAGGAAGCTTCTGCCTGACTCATTTAGGATCCCTCAGGACCCACGGGGTCGCTGCTCTATCACCTTCCTGCCTGAAAAGACTCCTGGGGACTTGTGTGATTCTGTCTCCAGTCTATCAATCCCTCCATTCTACTCTGGCTGCAGATCCCCACCCAGGTCTGCCCCACAGGGAACTCAATAGGAAACTGGTGTCTGGAGAAGGCCTGGGGCAATGTGTCCAGGTGGACACCCTCAGGGTCCCTTGCTTGAACTATGAATTCCAATTGTGCTCTTGATGAAATAGGCAGTAAGTGCCTGAGTCCTTTGTCTGCCATCATTTCATTTCTTATTTCTTTCCTTGTTTATGTCACTATATAGTTATCTATGGAAAAAGATATTGTGTTTTCAGCTTTCCTCATTCTTCTATTCTCTTGAGTATAGATACTGCTCCTCATCTCAAAACCCAATCGTAATGAAATTACCTATTCTTTCTAAAATGTCAGGGATGTGTTCGTTTAATAGGCTAATCAGGATTATGACTATTTTTCTTAGATATGAGTTCTGAATCTTAAACATGAAGAGAAATGGGAAAGAACATGCAGGATTTATCAAAAGAACCATTTACAAGTAAATCCAAAATGAATGCCAGTCAATATGGTATCTCACCCTGGGAAAAACATGAGGTCTATGCCTCATCTTCCCCTGTTCCTGGAGAATCCTTATGCTCCTGGCAGTCCTCCTTCTCCAGGTTCCTTCCCAGCCTTCCAGAGCCATCTGATCCTCAACAGAACACAAAGGAAAATGGTGTTCAAAATCCTCCATGAGGTTCACTTGTTCCCACAGTGTTGTGTTCATTTCTGATAAAGAGACATCCTTGGTCGGCACCCCCTGGACTCCTTGTAAACACAGTCCATGATTAATGAAGAGGAGAGCACCATCGCTACAGCTGTCACATGGACTCTGAGATTCCCAGTGTCATCATGGATGGAGGAGTGACTCCTAGGATCCTCCAAGGAGACAAGAAATAATGTACCTGGGGAGAGAAGAATATGTCACCCTGAGGGTTTAGAGTTGAGGTGATTTAGAAACAGGGCCAGGAGTTGGAATACATATCCATCTCCTCATACAGATCTCAGGATTCTCTGAAAGGAACTTTGGGATGGAGGTCACCAGGGTCATAGGAGTGTGATTTGGTGAAAGAGGTCTTCCTGACGCTCAGTGTCCCAGTCATCATGCTATCATTGGTGTGTGTGAGGTCCCAGCATCTGCTCCTTTCAAGATCTCCCGGATTATATGCGAGTTACCCTGGGCCAGGGGAAAGAGGAAGCTGATTTGTGTGAAGCACTTGCTTATTCTCTTAGGTGTGGAGTCAAGAAAAGGCCCAGGGACACCCTACTCCAGCCAAAGAGCCTGTGAGACCACATCCTGTGAGGGTCCTCACCATGGTCTGGATGGTGCTTCTTCTTGGGCTCCTTGCTTATGGCTCAGGGAAATGGACTCTGCATCCTTGAAGAGCACACAAAATCAAGGTCTCAGGGTGACCCTTATCTCTCATAACAACACCTTTCTCTCCTTTGTTTTAGGAGCAGATTCTCAGACTGTGGTGACCCAGGAGTCATCAGTCTCAGTGTCTCCAGTCGGAACAGTCACACTCACTTGTGGCCTCAGCTCTGGGTCACTGACTACAAGTAACTACACCAGCTGGTACCAGCAGACCCAAGGCCAGTCTCCTCGCATGCTTGTCTATGACACAAGCAGCTGTCCCTCTGAAGTTCCTGATCACTTCTCTGGATCCATTTCTGGGAACAAAGCCGCCCTCACCATCACAGGAGCCCAGCCTGAGGACGAGGCTGACTACTACTGTGGTATGCATGATGTCAGTGGGAGCAGCTAAAATTACCCACAGCATCTCAGATAAGGAGGTAGCCAGTCAAAAGCCCCTGGGCCCTTGTCTCCAGCCCTCATCATCGAGAAGCTTCTGTTGAGCTTAAAGTCAGGTGTATGACAGTGATAAGAGACAGCTAAGCACAGTGACAGAGGCAGATGAGGTGGGGGGCATAGTCCTGGGGCCATCATTCCCGAGCAGGGACACATGCCCTAAGGTAGTGTACCCTTTACTGGTGACCGCAGTAGAGCATATTCCCTGGGGATGCTGGCATGAAATGGTGCCTCCCTGTAACGCTTTCCTTTCTTAGTCTTGATACCAATGGATTCTCGAAAATGCTAGATAAAATGTTTATTAATACGAATTATTCTTAACATCACTAAAACTTTTTCCCTCATAAAACATTTAGAGCACAGATGAAATCCATACAGGTGAGAGCACACACCATGATACTATGTTTTAGGAAATATTACATTTATATATTCCATTTTTAAAAAGATTTTATTTATTTATTCACAAGAGACACACACACACAGAGAAGGGCAGAGACACAGGCAGAGGGAGAAGCAGGCTCCACACAGGGAGCCCACTGGGGGACTCGATCCCGGGACTCCAGGATCACACCCTGGGTTGAAGGAAGGCACTAAACCCTGCCACCCAGAGATCCCCAATATTTTCCATTTTTAAGAATTTGGTTTTCACTAACCTCTACATACAACTGAGATCAATAATCCTATGCTCCACTGACTGAGCCAGCAAGGAGCCTCTATAGATGCATATTTTCTTCTTTTATTAAAGATTTTTTTATTTATTCATGAGAGACATAGAGCAAGTGGCAGAGACATAGGCAGAAGGAGAAGAGCCTCACTGCAGGGACCCCAATGTGAGACTCCATCCCAGGACTCCAGGATCATGCCCTCAGCCAATGGCAGATGTTCAAACTCTGAGCCACCTAGGCACTCTAATTTAAAAAATATATTTTTTTAAATTCAATTTTTCAACATATAACCCCCGTGCTCATCCCATCAATGCCTTCCTTACTACCTGTCATCCTTTCCCTCATCCCCCCACCCTCCTCCTCTTCCGTAACCCTTTGTTTGTTTCCCAGAAGTAGGAGTCTCTCATGGTTGTTCTTTGTTTCTAATTTTCCCCTACTCAGTTTTCTTCCTTTCTGTTATATTCTCTTTCACTATTTCTTATATTCCACATATGAGTGAAACCCTATGACTATTGTCTTTATCCGATTGACTTATTTCACTCAGCATAATACCTTCCAGTTCAATTTCCTTTCTGATGGCTGAGTAATACTCCTTTGTGTGTGTGTGTGTATACAGTGTGTGTATATATATATATATATATATATATATATACACACACACACATATATATCTCACATCTTGTTTACCCATTCATCTGTCAAAGGACATGGTGGCTCCTTCTGCAGTTGGCTATTGTAGACAGTGCTGCTGTGAACATTGAGGTGCAGGTGTCCCGTCAATTCACTACAACTGGAGAAGATGGCGAAGGAGTACCTTCCTCAACTCACATGGTGCCACCAACTTACCTGGATAACTTTCAAAACATCCTGAACACCTACGAATCCACCTGAGATTTAAAGAAAGAAGAGCTGGAACACAACAGAGAAGAGGGTTTCCACTTCTAACAAGGTAGGAAGGCAGAAAAATAAAATAAAAAAGAATCAAGTGGGGGAGGGGCACCACGAGGAGCTGGGCTAAAGTGGGGCAGCAAAAGACACGGGCAGGAAAGCCCAGCCCTGGATAGTGGGAACTTTAAAATCTGTACCAGATTCTTCCTGGACATTAAAGTGCTTAAGAGGAAATTGGGCAAGATCGCAGGAAGGGCAGTGGAACCTCCAGTCTCCCGGGGTCACTAACAGTGGAAGCGCACCCAGGGAAAGCGAACCCCAGACTGTGGGTCTGTCTTCGTAAAGGGCTGGGACATGCCCTGCAGGACCCTGGGGAGAATCTGGTTGGTCAGGTGGGGGGCTCTAGATGGAGGGGGCTGTGCCCTGGGGCCTTCGGGGGCCACACCCCAGGATCACGATTCCAGCAGTGCAGGACCCGGATCCCAGTGCACCAGGGGGGCACAGCCCAGGATCCCACGTCTCCCACTGGGCAGGCGGAGGCAGGGGGGTGGCCAGGACAGTGAGAATTTTCCTGTGGCTGGGCGCCCCCAAGCTGTGCAGATCAGGGCACCCACGCCTCCCTGGGAGCATCCAGGCCCCTACAGACTGGGAGATGGTGGTAGTTACTGAAGGAGCTGACTCCAGGGATGGGGAGCTGGCCGCCACCAGTGCTGATGTCCTCCTGGTGTCACGCTGTGCCTGGGACAGAGCAGGGCCACCAGGGACCAGAGGTGTCACAGGGTAAACAGGGCGGGGGCAGCTCCCCCAGGTGCACACACCTGAGAATCAGCACAGCAGACGCTTCCCCCAAAAAATACACTGGAAGTACAGAGGAAGAGCAAGTTCTTGACCAAGCAGCACTGCAAAGCTCCAGGGGAAGACAAGGGATTTATAGTATATAGAACTAGAGGCCCCGTTTCCTTTTCCTTTTTAAATTTTTTCCCTTTTTCTATTACAACTCGTTTTAATATCAGACTAAAAATTTCCAATAAGTCTTCTCTATTCCCATCTTAATTACAATATTTTACCACCTCTTCATTTTTAAATTTCTTCTTTTTTGAGTTTCATATTTCTACGATTACATGTGTTAGATATATTATTCACTTCCCAATTCCTTCCAACACACTCAATTTAATTTTGGGAGATATATCTCTCAAAACATGAGTTTTGCTTTGTGTTTTTTGTTTTGTCTGCCTTATTTTGTTCTACAATGGTGGAAGTTAATACCTTCTAAAACATCACCAGCATGCACCCAGAACCAAGTGGAATACTGTGCAGGTTCATTCTGTGAGATTATATTCTCTCTTCATTCCCATTCTGCCACCCTTTTATCTCGTTTATGTTTTGGTGGTCAATATTTGGCTTTCTAAAAGTATTTCTGGTTTATATAAATTTGGGACCGAGCATCTTCTAACATCAGAACTTAACACTCAGAACCAAGGGGATCATATTCTAGGACCCCTCAGGTAGACTACATTCTCCCTCCACTACGACTCCTTCACCACCATCTCCCAGTCCCTCCCCTGTTTTATCTTTTTCTTCTCTTTTTTTTCTGTTTTTTTTTATCTCTCTTTCCTCTTTAGTTTTTTTTAATCTTTGTTTTTTTCCTTCTTATTTGGGATTTTTGGCCTTTAATTTTTCTACTACTTTGTTTTAAAATTTGTTTTGCACTTTAGTGGTCCTTTTGTTTTATTTTGTCCTGATCTTTGTTTTCCTTTTCTGGTCTCTGACCTTGTCAGAATCATCTAGGGTGAAATTTACTTAGGTTATGGTTGATAGTCTTGACTTAGCCCACTCATGCAGCCATTCTGCACTGTACAAAATGACTATAAGGAAGAGTCACAAGAAAAGAAAGAATCAAAAATAGTGCTCTCTGCCACAGTGTTCCAGAATTTTGATTACAATTTGATGTCAGAAAGCCAATTCAAAAGCACAAATATAAAGCTACTGGTGACTCTGGAAAAAAGCATAAAGGATTCCAGAGATTTCATGACTACAGCATTTAGATCTAATCAGGCCGAAATTAAAAATAAATTAAATGAGATACAATCCAAACTGGATGTACTAACAACTAGTGCTAATGAGGTGGAAGAAAGAGTGAGCAACATAGAAGACAAGTTTATGGTAAGGAAGGAAGCTGAGGAAAAAAGAGAAAAGCAATTAAAAGACCATGAGGAAAACTTAAGGGAAACAAATGATAGCCTTGGAAGGAAATATCCATGAATAATTGGAATTCAGAAAATGCCAAAAGGGATGAAGGGCCAGAAAGTATATTTGAACAAATCATGGCTGAGAACTTCCCTAATCTGGAGAGGGAAACAGGCATTCAGATCCAGGAGATCTAGGGATTCCTCCCCAAATCAATAAAAAGTGTTCAACACCTTGACATTTAATAGTGAAACTTGAAAATTCCAAAGATAAAGAGAAAATATTTAAAGCAATGAGAGACAAGAGATTCTTAAATTATATGGGGAGAAATATCATATTAACAGCAGACCTCTCCACAGAGACCTAGCAGGTGATATATTCAGAGTACTAAATGAGAAAAACATGTAGTCTAGAATAATTTATCCAGCAAGGTTGTCATTCAGAATAGAAAGAGAGATAAAGAGCTTCCAAGATAGGCAGAAACTGGAAGAATATGTGACCATCAAATGGCTCTGCAGGAAATGCTAAGGGAGACCCTTGTTAAAGAAAGAGGGAGCCCAAAGAAATAATCCACAAAAACAGGACCTGAAAAGGTATTATAAAGACACTAAATTCACATCTTTTAATAGTAAATTCTGATCATGAATAGGCTAAACGATTCCATGAAAAGATGCAGGGTATCAGACTGGATAAAAAAGCAAGATCCTTCTATTTGCTGTCTATAAGAGACGCATTTTACACCTAAGGACACCTCCAGCCTGAAAATAAAAGGTTGGAAAACCATTCACCATTCAAATGGTCTTCAAAAGAAAGCTGGGGGAGCAATCCTAATATCAGATAAATTAAAGTTTATCCCAAAGACTGTAGTAAGAAATGACTATCTCATACTTAAAGGGTCTATGAAACAAAGAGACCTTAGAATCATGAATATTTATGCCCCTAATGTGGAAGCTACCAGCTATATCAATCAATTAATAATCCAAGTAAAGAGTTACTTAGATAATAATATACTAATAGTAGGAGGCTTCAACAGGGCACTTTCTGCAAAAGACAGATTTTATAGGCATATCACCAAAGAAACAAGGGCCTTAAACTATACACTGGGCCAGATGGATTTCACAGATGTTCACTGAACTTTGCATCCGAAGGCAACTGAATACACACTCTTCTCAAGTGCACATGGAACTTCCTCCAGAATAGACCACATACTGGGTCATATCAGGTCTCAACAGAGACCAAATGATAGGGATTGTCTTTGGCATATTTTCAGACCACAACGCTTTGAATCCAGAACTCAGTCACAAGAAGAAATTTGGAAGAAACTCAAACTTGTGGAGATAAGGAGAATCCTACTAAAAGAGGAAGGGGTCAACCAGGAAATTAGAGAAGAATGAAAAATATTCATTAAAACTAATGCTGAGTGAAGTAAGTCAGTCGGAGAAGGACAAACATTATATGTTCTCATTCATTTGGGGAATATAAATAATAGTGAAAGGGAAAATAAGGGAAGGGAGAAGAAATGTGTGGGAAATATCAGAAAGGGAGACAGAACGTAAAGACTGCTAACTCTGGGAAACGAACTAGGGGTGGTAGAAGGGGAGGAGGGCGGGGGGTGGGAGTGAATGGGTGACGGGCACTGGGTGTTATTCTGTATGTTAGTAAATTGAACACCAATAAAAAAATAAAAAATAAAAAATAAAAAAAATAAAAAAAATAAAAAATAAAAAAAAAACTAATGAAAATGAAGATACAACTGTTCAAAATCTTTTGGAAACAGCAAAAGCAGTCGTGAGAGAGAAATACATCGCAATACAGGCATCCATCAAAAAAATTGGAAAGAGGAGGGGCAAGATGGTGGAAGAGTAGGGTCTCCAAATCACCTGTCTCCACCAAATTACCTAGAAAACCTTCAAATTATCCTGAAAATCTATGAATTCGGCCTGAGAATTAAAGAGAGAACACCTGGAATGCTACAGTGAGAAGAGTTCGCGCTTCTATCAAGGTAGGAAGACGGGGAAAAAGAAGTAAAGAAACAAAGGCCTCCATGGGGAGGGCCCCGCGAGGAGCCGGGCTGAGGCCGGGGCGAGTGTCCCCAGGACAGGAGAGCCCCGTCCCGGAGAAGCAGGAGGAGCAGGACCCAGAAGGGCGAGGATGCCCTTGGGCTCCCCGGGACAGTAACAGAGCAACTGCGCGCCGGGAGAGTGCGCCGAGCTCCCTAAGGGCTGCAGCGCGCACGGCGGGACCCGGCGGGACCCGGAGCAGCTCGGAGGGGCTCGGGCAGAGGAAGAGGCTCCGTGCGGAGGGTCTGCGTGGTTCCAGGAGCAGCTCAGAGGGGCTCGGGGGCGGCTCCGCAGAGGGGGTTGAGCGGCCCGGGAGCGCGAATCCAACAGCGCAGGCGCCGGAGCACAGGGCGCCGGGACACAGCCCAGGATCCGGCCTCCCCCCGGGACAGGCAGAGGCCGGGAGGGCCCAGGACAGCAAGGACGCTCCTGCCCGGAGCTGAGCAGATCAGCGGCCCACCCCGGAGCCTCCAGGCCCTGCAGACGGAGACCTCCGGAGTTCCTGCGGGGGCTGAATCCAGGTTTCCAGAGCGGCCCCGTTACTAGGGCTGTTGCTCCTGGGGCCTCACGGGGTAAACAACCCCCACTGAGCCCTGCACCAGGCAGGGGCAGAGCAGCTCTCCCAACTGCTAACACCTGAAAATCAGCACAGCAGGCCCCTCCCCCAGAAGACCAGCTAGACTGACTGACAACTTCCAGGGGAAGCCAAGGGACTTAAAAGTACACAGAATCAGAAGATACTCCCCCGTGGTTCTTTTTTTTTTTTTTTTTTTTTGCTTTTTGATTTGTTTCCTTCCCCAACCCCCCTTTTTTCTCCTTTCTTTCTTTTTCTTTCTCTTTTTCTTTTTTTTTCGTTGTTTTTCTTCTTCCTTTTTTTTTCTCTTTCTCTTTTCTTTCCTTCTTTCTCTCCTCTCTTTTTCTCCTTTTCCCAATACAACTTGCTTTTGGCCACTCTGCACTGAGCAAAATGACTAGAAGGAAAACCTCACCTCAAAAGAAAGAATCAGAAACAGTCCTCTCTCCCACAGAGTTACAAAATCTGGATTACAATTCAATGTCAGAAAGCCAATTCAGAAACACTATTATACAGCTACTGGTGGCTCTAGAAAAAAGCATAAAGGACTCAAGAGACTTCATGACTTCAGAATTTAGAGCTAATCAGGCAGAAAATAAAAATCAATTGAATGAGATGCAATCCAAACTAGTAGTCCTAACGACGAGGGTTAACGAGGTGGAAGAACGAGTGAGTGACATAGAAGACAAGTTGATAGCAAAGAGGGAAACTAAGGAAAAAAGAGACAAACAATTAAAAGACCATGAAGATAGATTAAGGGAAATAAACGACAGCCTGAGGAAGAAAAACCTACATTTAATTGGTGTTCCCGAGGGTGCCGAAAGGGACAGAGGGCCAGAATATGTATTTGAACAAATTCTAGCTGAAAACTTTCCTAATCTGGGAAGGGAAACAGGCATTCAGATCCAGGAAATAGAGAGATCCCCCTAAAATCAATAAAAACCGTTCAACACCTCAACATCTAATAGTAAAGATTGCAAATTCCAAAGATAAAGAGAAGATCCTTAAAGCAGCAAGAGACAAGAAATCCTTGACTTTTATGGGGAGGAGTACTAGGGTAACAGCAGACCTCTCCACAGAGACCTGGCAGGCCAGAAAGGGCTGGCAGGATATATTCAGGGTCCTAAATGAGAAGAACATGCAACCAAGAATACTTTATCCAACAAGGCTCTCATTCAAAATGGAAGGAGAGATAAAGAGCTTCCAAGACAGGCAGCAACTAAAAGAATATGTGACCTCCAAACCAGCTCTGCAAGAAATTTTAAGGGAGACTCTTAAAATTCCCCTTTAAGAAGAAGTTCAGTGGAACATTCCACAAAAACAAGGACTGAATATTATCATGATGACACTAAATTCATATCTCTCAATATTAACTCTGAATGTGAACGGGCTTAATGACCCCATCAAAAGGCGCAGGGTTTCAGACTGGATAAAAAAGCAGGACCCATCTATTTGCTGTCTACAAGAGACTCATTTTAGACAGAAGGACACCTACAGCCTGAAAACAAAAGGTTGGAGAACCATTTACCATTCAAATGGTCCTCAAAAGAAAGCAGGGGTAGCCATCCTTATATCAGATAAACTAAAATTTACCCCGAAGACTGTAGTGAGAGATGAAGAGGGACACTATATCATACTTAAAGGATCTATTCAACAAGAGGACTTAACAATCCTCAATATATATGCCCCGAATGTGGGAGCTGCCAAATATATCAATCAATTATTAACCAAAGTGAAGAAATACTTAGATAATAATACACTTATACTTGGTGACTTCAATCTAGCTCTTTCTACCCTCGATCGGTCTTCTAAGCACAACATCTCCAAAGAAACGAGAGCTTTAAATGATACACTGGACCAGATGGATTTCACAGATATCTACAGAACTTTGCATCCAAACTCAACTGAATACACATTCTTCTCAAGTGCACATGGAACTATCTCCATAATAGACCACATACTGGGTCACAAATCGGGTCTGAACCGATACCAAAAGATTGGGATCATCCCCTGCATATTCTCAGACCATAATGCCTTGAAATTAGAACTAAATCACAACAAGAAGTTTGGAAGGACCTCAAACACGTGGAGGTTAAGGACCATCCTGCTAAAAGATGAAAGGGTCAACCAGGAAATTAAGGAAGATTTAAAAAGATTCATGGAAACTAATGAGAATGAAGATACAACCATCCAAAATCTTTGGGATGCAGCAAAAGCAGTCCTAAGGGGGAAATACATCGCAATACAAGCATCCATTCAAAAACTGGATAGAACTCAAACACAAAAGCTAACCTTACACATAAAGGAGCTAGAGAAAAAACAGCAAATAGATCCTACACCCAAGAGAAGAAGGGAGTTAATAAAGATTCGAGCAGAACTCAACGAAATCGAGACCAGAAGAACTGTGGAACAGATCAACAGAACCAGGAGTTCTTTGAAACAATTAATAAGATAGATAAACCATTAGCCAGCCTTATTAAAAAGAAGAGAGAGAAGACTCAAATTAATAAAATCATGATTGAGAAAGGAGAGATCACTACCAACACCAAAGAAATACAAACGATTTTAAAAACATATTATGAACAGCTATACGCCCATAAATTAGGCAATCTAGGAGAAATGGACGCATTCCTAGAAAGCCATAAACTACCAAAACTGGAACAGGAAGAAATAGAAAACCTGAACAGGCCAATAACCAGGGAGAAAATTGAAGCAGTCATCAAAAACCTCCCAAGACACAAGAGTCCAGGGCCAGATGGCTTCCCAGGGGAATTTTATCAAACGTTTAAAGAAGAAACCATACCTATTCTCCTAAAGCTGTTTGGAAAGATAGAAAGAGATGGAGTACTTCCAAATTCATTCTATGAGGCCAGCATCACCTTAATTCCAAAACCAGACAAAGACCCCACCAAAAAGGAGAATTACAGACCAATATCCCTGATGAACATGGATGCAAAAATTCTCCACAAGATACTGGCCAATAGGATCCAGCAGTACATTAGGAAAATTATTCACCATGACCAAGTAGGATTTATCCCTGGGACACAAGGCTGGTTCAACACCCGTAAAACAATCAATGTGATTCATCACATCAGCAAGAGAAAAACCAAGAACCATATGATCCTCTCATTAGATTCAGAGAAAGCATTTGACAAAATACAGCATCCATTTCTGATCAAAACTCTTCAGAGTGTAGGGATAGAGGGAACATTCCTCGACATCTTAAAAGCCATTTATGAAAAGCACACAGCAAATATCATTCTCAATGGGGAAGCACTGGGAGCCTTTCCCCTAAGATCAGGAACAAGACAGGGATGTCCACTCTCACCACTGCTATTCAACATAGTACTGGAAGTCCTAGCCTCAGCAATCAGACAACAAAAAGACAGTAAAGGCATTCAAATTGGCAAAGAAGAAGTCAAACTCTCCCTCTTCGCCGATGACATGATACTCTACATAGAAAACCCAAAAGTCTCCACCCCAAGATTGCTAGAACTCATACAGCAATTCGGTAGCGTGGCAGGATACAAAATCAATGCCCAGAAATCAGTGGCATTTCTATACACTAACAATGAGACTGAAGAAAGAGAAATTAAGGAGTCAATCCCATTTACAATTGCACCCAAAAGCATAAGATACCTAGGAATAAATCTAACCAAAGATGTAAGGGATCTATACCCTCAAAACTATAGAACACTTCTGAAAGAAATTGAGGAAGACACAAAGAGATGGAAAAATATTCCATGCTCATGGATTGGCAGAATTAATATTGTGAAAATGTCAATGTTACCCAGGGCAATATACACGTTTAATGCAATCCCTATCAAAATACCATGGACTTTCTTCAGAGAGTTAGAACAAATTATTTTAAGATTTGTGTGGAATCAGAAAAGACCCCGAATAGCCAGGGGAATTTTAAAAAAGAAAACCATAGCTGGGGGCATCACAATGCCAGATTTGAGGTTGTACTACAAAGCTGTGGTCATCAAGACAGTGTGGTACTGGCAGAAAAACAGACACATAGATTAGTGGAACAGAATAGAGAATCCAGAAGTGGACCATGAACATTATGGTCAACTAATATTCGATAAAGGAGGAAAGACTATCCATTGGAAGAAAGACAGTCTCTTCAATAAATGGTGCTGGGAAAATTGGACACCCACATGTAGAAGAATGAAACTAGACCACTCTCTTTCACCATACACAAAGATAAACTCAAAATGGATGAAAGGTCTAAATGTGAGAGAAGATTCCATCAAAATCCTAGAGAAGAACACAGGCAACAGCCTTTTTGAACTCGGCCATAGTAACTTCTTGCAAGATACATCCACGAAGGCCAAAGAACAAAAGCAAAAATGAACTATTGGGACTTCATCAAGATAAGAAGCTTTAGCACAGCAAAGGATACAGTCAACAAAACTCAAAGACAACCTACAGAATGGGAGAAGATATTTGCAAATGACATATCAGATAAAGGGCTAGTTTCTAAGATCTATAAAGAACTTATTAAACTCAACACCAAAGAAACAAACAATCCAATCATGAAATGGGCAAAAGACATGAACAGAAATCTCACAGAGGAAGACATAGACATGGCCAACATGCATATGAGAAAATGCTCTGCATCACTTGCCATCAGGGAAATACAAATCAAAACCACAATGAGATACCACCTCACACCAGTCAGAATGGGGAAAATTAACAAGGCAGGAAACCACAAATGTTGGAGAGGATGCGGAGAAAAGGCAACCCTCTTACACTGTTGGTGGGAATGTGAACTGATGCAGCCACTCTGGAAAACTGTGTGGAGGTTCCTCAGAGTTACAAATATACCTGCCCTACGACCCTGCAATTGCACTGTTGGGGATTTACCCCAAAGATACAAATGCAATGAAACGCCGGGACACCTGCACCCCGATGTTTATAGCAGCAATGGCCACGATAGCCAAACTGTGGAAGGAGCCTTGGTGTCCAACGAAAGATGAATGGATCAAGAAGATGTGCTTTATGTATACAATGGAATATTAGTCAGCTTTTAAAATGACAAATACCCACCATTTGCTTCAACGTGGATGGAACTGGAGGGTATTATGCTGAGTGAAGTCAGTCAGTCGGAGAAGGACAAACATTATATGTTCTCATTCATTTGGGGAATATAAATAATAGTGAAAGGGAGTATAAGGGAAGGGAGAAGAAATGTGTGGGAAATATCAGAAAGGGAGACAGAACGTAAAGACCGCTAACTCTGGGAAACGAACTAGGGGTGGTAGAAGGGGAGAAGGGCGGGGGGTGGGAGTGAATGGGTGACGGCACTGGGGGTTATTCTTTATGTTAGTAAATTGAACACCAATAAAAAATAAATTAAAAAAATAAAAAAAAGAAAAGAAAAGCTTGACTGTGTAGCACCATTGTGATTTAAATACAGGTCATCATAGTGTGAACACCAGGGAGCTCTGGGCAATTGAGATTGGCAAGAAAGAATGACTGATGCAAACCTTCTTCACATGTGAGAAAGGCCTGAACCTGCTCCAGTGGGACATGGAGTGGTGACTCCACCCTTTTGAGTGTCTCCTGTGCTGTGACTCTATAAGCCCCTGGTGAACCCGAATGGTGGCTTTTTCCCAACACATATGAAACATACATCATCTCTTCTTTCTTCCTGTGACTAGAGCCATCACCAGTCCAGAATGATGTAGGGAACAGTCATGGGGAAGGAGACCACATATGTCATGAGTGACTCCATTCCCAAGAGCAAAAGGGAAGAAGGAGCAAGACTGTCCCCAGATCTCATGGTGGTGCCCAGGAGGCTGTGCTGTCATATTTCATATATTTGGGTTTAGTGCCCAATTGCGACCTAAAATGCACATAAGAAAACCACTTGTTACCCAAGTGTAGATCAGAGAGAAGATCCTGCACTCACTTATAGGACGTGGTGCCCACCATGCCACACCCCCACACCACGTGAGATTCCAGAACTCCCACGTATTTCTACTCTGCACACATGAGCACCAAGAACTACACAGTCAGCATGATTAAGGTCCCTGTTCTGGTGACCAAATGTCAGAGAGGGCAACTATGGACAGGACCCTTGTGATGGGAAAACTGGGGGTGTCCTGAGAGGAGAGAGGAGGAGGTCAAATCAGAAGACTAAGGTGAGTGGCAGATGACAAATTGTTAAGTTCACAGGGGCTTCTCTGACCTGACAGTAGCCTGAGTTGTGTAAGAATCAATCTCCTCCCAGGTTCACTATATCCATCAAGCGTCCTCATGCCCTCAGCCATTCACTCCAGCACATTCTGCAGGTTCCTCAGACAGCTGTGGAGGGGCAGGTGATCTGTGCCTGGAAACCCATAGTGATCCAGGCAGAGGAGGTCCATTCCCTTTGCCTTAGATGGTCCTCCCTCACCCTGCACTTTTTGCTTAAACTTCGCTCCTCTCCTGAGCATCTTCAAAATTTCTGCTCCTATGCCTGCACCACGTTTTTCTATGACAGAATTTAATAATTCTTTCTCCACCTTCTCCTTCTTATACTTGCCTTTGTCTAAGACCAGAAGTAGAGACGGGCAAACATGTGGAGTAGATGTATGGGAATAGGCCTCATATAGCAAAGATGTATCTTTGTAAGGGAACCTTAGTTTTGTTGAAGGTCCATCTATGGAACTGGAGGGTATTATGCTGAGTGAAGTAAGTCAGTCGGAGAAGGACAAACATTATATGTTCTCATTCATTTGGGGAATATAAATAATAGTGAAAGGGAAAATAAGGGAAGGGAGAAGAAATGTGTGGGAAATATCAGAAAGGGAGACAGAACATAAAGACTGCTAACTCTGGGAAACGAACTAGGGGTGGTAGAAGGGGAGGAGGGCGGGGGGTGGGAGTGAATGGGTGACGGGCACTGGGTGTTATTCTGTATGTTAGTAAATTGAACACCAATAAAAAAAAAAAAAAAAAAAAAAAAAAAGAATCCTCATTCAGATCCTTCCTCACTTGGAGAGTTCAGAGGTGGGGCAGACCCACACATCTCAGGGGAGGACTTCTGGTCTTTGGCAACCTCCTTCCTTACAAAATCACTTAGATGGTCCCCATCCTCCTCAACCTGAATTACCCTTATTTTCACAATCTGACCTTTTTGTTATTCATTGTTATTCATATTCATATGTCATATCCCATCTATAACTCTGTATTTTAGATATTTATATACAGTTCAGATACTACCAATTACATGAAAATTATGTACCTTATGAATATCTGGCGCTCTCTATAGAGACTCAATACTGCATAATTTCTGCAACTTCTTGATTTGTAATGGAAAATGTTTCAGCGGAGGAACATATGAATAAAAAAAATAAGGTATAACTATCCAGGAAATAATTTATAAATAGAAACTTATAGGTTACTAACTGCATGATTCTAGCATAAATAGAAAAAAGATGCCTAACTGGAGTGAAATATGCTTTTTTTCTTTACCTTCAAATAATCCAACAGTCCGAGGTGTGTAGCAAAGCTTGAGGGGTATTCCCCAGATGTCACTGTTCTCAGAAAAGGGGAATCATAGTCCAGTGAGGAGATGGGGGAGATGTTAGAGGCTGAAGGAAGGAGTGGGAGCTGGGAAACCAGCCGAGAAAGGCTGCTTGTAGGGAGGTCGGTGTCCTCTCCCAGGGGCCTGATCCTGAGGAAGCAAAGAGATGGAAGCATATTTCTCTTCTCGATCCAGTCACATTCACTGGATCGGGTACACAGAGGGCATCTCCTTCTTCACCCTACCTATTAATCCTTCATCTGTATCAATCAGAGGATTCTTGGTCCTTGTAAAATACATGTTTCACAATTGATTCCATAGGTTCTGGAAAACACAAATCAGGTGTATCTCAACCTGGAAAAGAAGAAAAGCTTTAGGGTTTTCTATTTTCCTCATAAGAGGTGGAGGGAGCACCCATTCTATTTAGTCATCTATTTTCTCCTATGCATACAATCATATGAGATTGCTTGTTATAAGGTCATGGATACAGCACTCCCTCTCATATTCTTCCCTGCTTCGTTACTTATTCCTACTCTTCTGAAATAGGGAACAAACTATATCATCAACCCTCAATGGGATCTATCTAGTATCTCCTACAAGAGTTCAAGTGGTAATAACCTATACAATCAGGTAGTTTTGTCTATATCAAAAATGAAGAAGTGCAAAAAAGATAGTAATAAACAATTCCATTTAGGGTAGCATCAAAAAGAGTAAAACATTTTGGAGCGAATATAACCAGCAGGAAAAAAAAGAAATCTTGTAAACTGAAACTATAAAGATTGCCAAAAGTTAAACAGATTTAAATAAGTGAAAGGAATGGATGCTGTATTTTGTCAAGATCTATAAAGAATGTATTAAACTCAGCAGCAAAGAAAGAAACAATCCAATCATGGAATGGGCAAAACACATGAACAGAAATCTCACAGAAGAAGACATAGACATGGCCAACACGCACAACAGAAAATGCTCCGCATCACTGGCCATCAGGGAAATACAAATCAAAACCACAATGAGATACCACCTCACACCAGTGAGAATGGGGAAAATTAACAAGGCAGGAAACAACAAATGTTGGAGAGTATGTGGAGAAATGGTAACACTCTTGCAATGTTGGTGGGAATGTGAACTGGTGCAGCCACTCTGGAAAGCTGTGTGGTGGTTCTTCAAAGTGTTAAAAATAGATCTGCCCTACGACCCAGTATTGCACTGCTGGAGATTTACCCCAAAGATACAGATGCAGTGAAATCCCAGGACACATGCACCCCGATGTTTCTAGCAGCAATGTCCACAGTAGCCGAACTGTGGAAGGAGCCTCGGTGTCCATCGAGAGATGAATGGATAAAGAAGATGTGGTCTATGTATGCAATGGAATATTCTTCAGCCATTAGAAACGACAAATACCCATCATTTGCTTCGACATGGATGGAACTGGAGAGTATTATGCTGAGTGAAATAAGTCAATTGGGAAAGGACAAACATTATATGGTCTCACTCTTTTGGGGAATATAAAAAATAGTGGAAGGGAATAAAGGGGAAAGGAGAAAAAAATGAGTGGGTAATATCAGAGAGGGAGACAGAACACGAAAGACTCCTAAGTCTGGGAAACGAACTAGGGGTGGTAGAAAGGGAGGTGGGCAGTGGGTGGGGGTGACTGGGTGATGGGCATTTAGGGGGGCACTTGATGGGATGAGCACTGGGTGTTATTCTATATGTTGGTGAGTTGGACACCAATAAAAAATAATAAATAAATAAATAAATAAATAAATAAATAAATAAATAATACGTGGGAGGACACAGTGACAATGGACTGGATGTCTTAATATAGTGCACCTACAAACACCACCATCCAAATACATCTCCACACTCGGTACCATCCTGTTATTGGGCACTGCCCCCGGTTTAACCCCTCAATGTGTACTGTTCATCCCCTCTTGTTCCCTGTTAGGCAACTTGTTGGACAACAGCTGTTCATTGGACTCAGATCTTAGACTCACAATTCCAGTGAATTCCATGGACATCTACAAAACATCTAGGCTAGTTTCCAGTGTACATAGAGTGCAGGACCACGAGGGTTTGAGTGCAGGGGAGGTCAAAGAACCCCTCCCCTCAGAAGTGAGGAGTGGTCCATTTAGAGTAATGTTCTCTTGATAGGAATCATCATGCTGAGTAAATTACAGAATGAGCCTAAAAAATACTAAGTATATGAGAAAGACAAACAAATTAGAATTTCTGGCTAACATTCATGGGAAAATTTGAACTCAGAAAAGTCAGTAGAAGTGGAAGACACATTTCACCTGGTGACATTATATGGTCATAAAATATAGGTTGAAAAGCCTTAGCACCGAGAGCTATGCCCTTCCAGAAAAATATATAGGCAACATCAACAACAAAAAACACACAACAACAACAATATTCAGATGAAAGAACATGAGAGACATCTAACTCTGGGAAACAAACAAGGGGTAGTGGAAAGGGAGGTGGGCAGGGGGTTGGGGTGACTGGGTAACTGGCACTGAGGGGGAAACTTGATGGGATGAGCACTTGGCATTATTGTATATGCTGGCAAATTGAACTCCCTTAAAAAGTATATACAAAAAAAGATTATATTTTAAATTTTAAAAAAGAAGAATTCATATAGAATTATTACAAAGTGTGAACCAAGCAGCTCAGAGGGGCTCCGGCGGTGGCTCCGCGGAGGGGGCTGCACCACCAGGAACACAAATCCAACAGCGCAGGCCCCGGAGCAGAGGGCGCTGGGACATAGCCCAGGATCTGGACACCCCCGGGAAAGGCAGATGCCGGGAGGGCCCAGGACAGCAAGGACGCTCCTGCCCCGAGCTGAGCAGATCAGCTGCCCCGCCCCTGGAGCCTCCAGGCCCTGCAGACGGAGTAGTTCCTGCAGAGCTGAATCCAGGTTTCCAGAGCTACAGCAGCCACTGGGGTTGTTCCTCCAGGGGCCTCACAGGGTAAACAACCCACACTGAGCCCTGCACCAGGCAGGGGGCAGAGCAGCTTCCCCAAGTGCTAACACCTGAAAATCAGCACAACAGGCCCCTCCCCCAGAAGACCAGCTAGACGGACAAGTTCCAAGGGAATTCAAGGGACTTACAGTATACAGAATCAGAAGATACTCCCCCATGTTTTTTTTTATTGTTGTTGTTGTTTCGTTTTGTTTCAAAGCAAAACAAAAAAAAATCATTTTGTTTTGCTTTTTGATTTGTTTCCTTCGCCCACTTTTTTTTCCTTTCTTTTTCTTTCTCTTTTTCTTCTTTTCTTTTTTCTTTTTTTCTTCCTTTTTTCTTTTTTCTCTTTCTCTTTTCTTTCCTTCTTTCTCTCCTCTCTTTTTTTCCTTTTCCCAATACAACTCGCTTTTGGTCACTCTGCACTGAGCAAAATGACTAGAAGGAAAACCTCACCTCAAAAGAAAGAATCAGAAACAGTCCTCTCTCCTACAGAGTTACAAAATCTGGGTTACAATTCAATGTCAGAAAGCCAATTCAGAAGCACTATTATACAGCTACTGGTGGCTCTAGGAAAGAGCATGAAGGCCTCAAGAGACTTCATGACTGCAGAATTTAGAGCTAATCAGGCAGAAATTAAAAGTCAATTGAATGAGATGCAATCCAAACTGGAAGTTCTAACGATGAGGGTTAACGAGGTGGAAGAACGAGTGAGTGACATAGAAGATAAGTTGTTGGCAAAGGGGGAAACTAAGGAAAAAATAGACAAACAATTAAAAGACCATGAAGATAGATTAAGGGAAATAAACGACAGCCAGAGGAAGAAAAACCTACGTTTAATTGGGGTTCCCGAGGGTGCCGAAAGGGACAGAGGGCCAGAATATGTATTTGAACAAATTCTAGCTGAAAACTTTCCTAATCTGGGAAGGGAAACAGGCACTCAGGCATTCAGATCCAGGAAATAGAGAGATCCCCCCCTAAAATCAATAAAAACCGTTCAACACCTCAACATCTAATAGTAAAGTTTGCAAATTCCAAAGATAAAGAGAAGATCCTTAAAGCAGCAAGAGACAAGAAATCCCTGACTTTTATGGGGAGGAGTATTAGGGTAACAGCAGACCTCTCCACAGAGACCTGGCAGGCCAGGAAGGGCTGGCAGGATATATTCAGGGTCCTAAATGAGAAGAACATGCAACCAAGAATACTTTATCCAGCAAAGCTATCATTCAAAATGGAAGGAGAGATAAAGAGCTTCCAAGACAGGCAGGAACTGAAAGAATATGTGAACTCCAAACCAGCTCTGCAAGAATTTTTAAGGAGGACTCTTAAAATTCCCCTTTTAGAAGAAGTTCAGTGGAACAATCCACAAAAACAAGGACTGAATAGATATCATGATGACACTAAACTCATTTCTGTCAATAGTAACTCTGAACGTGAACGGGCTTAATGACCCCATCAAAAGGCGCAGGGTTTCAGACTGAATTAAAAAGCAGAATCCATCTATTTGCTGTCTACAAGAGACTTACTTTAGACAGAAGGACACCTACAGCCTGAAAATAAAAGGTTGGAGAACAATTTACCATTCAAATGGTCCTCAAAAGAAAGCCGGGGTAGCCATCCTTATAATAGTTAAACTAAAATTTACCCCGAAGACTGTAGTGTAGTGAGAGATGAAGAGGGACACTATCTCATACTTAAAGGATCTAACCAACAAGAGGATTTAACAATCCTCAATATATATGCCCCGAATGTGGGAGCTGCCAAATATTTAAACCAATTAATAACCAAAGCGAAGAAATACTTAAATAATAATACGCTTATACTTGGTGACTTCAATCTAGCTCTTTCTACCCTCGACCGGTCTTCTAAGCACAACATCCCCAAAGAAACAAGAGATTTAAATGATACAGTGGACCAGATGGATTTCACAGATATCTAGAGAACTTTACAACCAAACTCAAGTGAATACACATTCTTCTCAATTGCACATGGAATTTTCTCCAGAATAGACCACATACTGGGTCACAAATCGGGTCTGAACCGATACCAAAAGATTGGGATCGTCCCCTGCATATTCTCAGACCATAATGCCTTGAAATTAGAACTAAATCACAACAAGAAGTTTGGAAGGACTTCAAACACGTGGAGGTTAAGGACCATCCTGCTAAAAGATGAAAGGGTCAACCAGGAAGATAAGGAAGTATTAAAAAGATTCAGGGAAACTAATGAGAATGAAGATACAACCGTTCAAAATCTTTGGGATGCAGCAAAAGCAGTCCTAAGGGGGAAATACATCGCAATACAAGCATCCATTCAAAAACTGGAAAGAACTCAAATACAAAAGCTAACCTTACACATAAAGGAGCTAGAGAAAAAACAGCAGATGGACCCTACGCACAGAAGAAGAAGAGAGTTAATTAAAATTTGAGCTGAACTCAATGAAATCAAGACCAGAAGAACTGTGGAACAGATAAACAGAACCAGGAGTTGGTTCTTTGAAAGAATTAATAAGATAGATAAAGCATTAGCCAGTCTTATTAAAAAGAAGAGAGAGAAGACTCAAATTAATAAAATCATGAATGAGAAAGGAGAGATCACTACCAACACCAAGGAAATAGAAATAATTTTAAAAAAATATTATGAACACCTATACGCCAATAAATTAGGCAATCTAGAAGAAATGGACGCATTCCTGCAAAGCCACAAACTACCAAAACTGGAACAGGAAGAAATAGAAAACCTGAACAGGCCAATAACCAGGGAGGAAATTGAAGCAGTCATCAAAAACCTCCCAAGACACAAGAGTCCAGGGCTAGATTTCTTCCTAGGGGAATTCTATGAAACGTTTAAATAAGAAATCATACCTATACTGCTAAAGTTGTTTGGAAAGATAGAAAGAGATGGAGTACTTCCAAATTCGTTCTATGAGGCCAGCATCACGTTAACTCCAAACCAGACAAAGACCCCATCAAAAAGGAGAATTGCAGACCAATATTCCAGATGAACATGGATGCAAAAATTCTCAACAAGATACTAGCAAATAGGATCCAACAACACATTAAGAAAATTATTCACCACGACCAAGTAGAATTTATCCCCGGGACACAAGGCTGGTTCAACACTCATAAAACAATCAATGTGATTCATCATATCAGCAAGAGAAAAACCAAGAACCATTTGATCTTCTCATTAGATTCAGAGAAAGTATTTGACAAATAAAGCATCCATTCCTGATCAAAACTCTTCAGAGTGTAGGGATAGACGGAACTTTCCTCGACATCTTAAAAGCCATCTACAAAAAGCCCACAGCAAGTGTCATTCTCAATGGGGAAGCACTGGGAGCCTTTCACAGAAGATCAGGAACAAGACAGGGATGTCCACTCTCACCACTGCTGTTCAACATAGTACTGGAAGTCCTAGCCTCAGCAATCAGACAACAAAAAGACAGTAAAGACATTCAAATTGGCAAAGAAGAAGTCAAACTCTCCCTCTTCACTGATGTCATCATACTCTACATAGAAAACCCAGAAGCCTCCACCCCAAGATTGCTAGAACTCATACAGCAATTTGGTAGTGTGGCAGGATACAAAATCAATGCCCAGAAATAAATGACATTTCTATGCACTAACAATGAGTCTGAAGAAAGAGAAATTAAGGAGTCAATCCCATTTACAATTGCACCCAAAAGCATAAGATACCTAGGAATAAACCTCACCAAAGAGGTAAAGGATCTATACCCTCAAAACTATAGAACACTTCTGAAAGAAATTGAGGAAGACACAAAGAGATGGAAAAATATTCCATGCTCATGGGTTGGCCGAATTAATATTGTGAAAATGTCAATGTTACCCAGGGCAATCTACACGTTTAATGCCATCCCTATCAAAATGCCATGGACTTTCTTCAGAGAGTTAGAATAAATTATTTTAAGATTTGTGTGGAATCAGAAAAGACCCCGAATAGCCAGGGGAATTTTAAAAAAGAAAACCATATCTGGGGGCATCACAATGCCAAATTTCAGGTTGTACTACAAAGCTGTGGTCATCAAGACAGTGTGGTACTGGCACAAAAACAGACACATAGATCAATGGAACAGAATAGAGAACCCAGAAGTGGACCCTCAACTTTATGGTCAACTAATATTCGATAAAGGAGGAAAGACTATCCACTGGAAGGAAGACAGTCTCTTCAATAAATGGTGCTGGGAAAATTGGACATCTACATGCAGAAGAATGAAACTAGAGCACTCTCTTTCACCATACACAAAGATATACTCAAAATGGATGAAAGATCTAAATGTGAGACAAGATTCCATCAAAATCCTAGAGGAAAACACAGGCAACACCCTTTTTGTACTCAGCCACAGTAACTTATTGCAAGATACATCCACGAAGGCAAAAGAAACAAAAGCAAAAATGAACTATTGGGACTTCATCAAGATAAGAAGCTTTAGCACAGCAAAGGATACAGTCAACAAAACTAAAAGACAACCTACAGAATGGGAGAAGATATTTGCAAATGATGTATCACATAAAGGGCTAGTTTCCAAGATCTATAGAGAACTTATTGTACTCAACAGCAAAGAAACAAACAATCCAATCATGAAGTGGGCATAAGACATGAAGAGGAATCTCACAGAGGAAGACATAGACATGCACAGGAGAAAATGCTCTGCATCACTTGCCATCAGGGAAATACAAATCAAAACCACAATGAGATACCACCTCACACCAGTGCGAATGGTGAAAATTAACAAGACAGGAAACAACAAATGTTGGAGAGGAAGTGGAGAAAAGGGAACCCTCTTACACTGTTGGTGGGAATGTGAACTGGTGCAGCCACTCTGGAAAACTGTGTGGAGGTTCCTCAAACAGTTAAATATAGACCTGCCCTACGACCCAGCAATTGCACTGTTGGGGATCTACCCCAAAGATTCAGATGCAATGAAATGTGGGGACACCTGCACCCCGATGTTTCTAGCAGCAATGTCCACAATAGCCAAACTGTGGAAGGAGCCTCAGTGTCCATCGAAAGATGAATGGATAAAGAAGATGTGGTTTATGTATACAATGGAATATTCCTCAGCCATTAGAAACGACAAATACCCACCATTTGCTTCAATGTGGATGTAACTGGAGGGTATTTTTTTAAGATTTTATTTATTTATTCATAGAGACACACACACACACAGAGAGAGAGAGAGAGAGAGAGAGTAGAGGCAGAGACACAGCAGAGGGAGAAGCAGGTTCCATGCAGGGAGCCCGACGTGGGACTCGATCCTAGGTCTCCAGGATCACACCCCGGGCTGCAACCAGCGCTAAACCACTGAGCCACCAGGGCTGCCTGGAACTGGAGAGTATTATGCTGACTGAAGTAAGTCAATCTGAGAAGGATAAACAGTGTATGTTCTCATTCGTTTGGGGAATATATATAATAGTGAAAGGGAATATAATGAAGGGAGAAGAAATGTGTGGGAAATATCAGAAAAGGAGACAGAACATAAAGACTCCTAACTCTGGGAAACGAACTAGGGGTGATGGTACGGGAGGAGGGTGGAGGGTGGGGGTAAATGGGTGATGGGCACTGAGGGGGGCACTTGACTGGATGAGCACTGGGTGTTTTTCTGTATGTTGGTAAATTGAACACCAATAAAAAATAAATTGATTATTAAAAAATAATAATCACGTTCTTTGTCTTTTATTTACACAGCTTGAGAGTCAAGATAAATCACCTCCATCATAGCACCTCAGCAGGATCCCCGCCATCCTAGCCCTGGAAGAAAGCATTCAGTGCAGGCACCATGGGGTTCCCCAGTTCTGGACAGTAAGAAGTGCTCCCACTCATGCAGGTCCTCTCTTACAACTGAAATGTCCTGACACACGACAATAAACAAGCATAAGAAGACATCATAAGGTAGGAGAAGGAAGAAGGAAGAGTTCAAACAAATTGAGGGAAACACAGCAGTGCATACCCTGGTTCTTTTTCCTGTATGATGTCCCCCACAGGTAAGACAAGATGCTGTAGGTTCCTCCAACCAAGAATCATCCAGAGCCTGAGATCCAGAAAATAAAACCAAAAAACACCAAAACGCCAAAAGCAGCAACTCCTCTTGTCAGAAGATATAGAGAGAAGTTGGCTTGAGATGAGGCAATATTTGAACAAACCTGCCCACCACTTGCACACACTAATGAATCCCCAAACTGTGCCCTCATGAAGTGTTCACATTATTGCTCAGTAGAGACCTGGTGTCCATATCCTCCTGGCAGAAGCAGGCAGTGCCCCAATACCCAGCAGCCATGTTGTCAGCTACTCAGTAGGTAACTGAGCCTCCATCGCATGGGAACATCAACAATTCTGGGCAAGGCAGGCCTAGTTGACTAGTTTGCATTCCAATTTTTCCCACTCATGATTTTAGCATCTTCTGGGGAGCTCATCTGAACCCCATTCCTCAGCAGGGAAAATGAATGCCGTGGTACATGGCAGAGCTGATATGCAGTCATGCACCCATTGCTGATGACCATCTGAACATTTCAGAAGTGAGCCTGGACTCTCCCTGGGCCTGAAAACACTGAATTATGATGCAGGATGCAAGGAAGCTGGACCTGCCTTTCACCTCTCCACTCCCTGGTGTCAGTGAGGAGAGGAAAGCAATGGGGAGCAGTGCATCCATTTCCTAAAGGAAAGCAGCTCAATTCAGTCCTGTGCATCCCACCTTGAGGTTGGCAGGGCCCAGCAAGGAGCATGTCCCACACCCCCACCTGATGGCAGCTGGGAAGTGGCAATCACTGCCCCACCTTCTCCAGCAGAGAGTAAGCAGCAGAGTGGTAAACATTTTCACTTGAGCCACCTGGAAGCCACACGAACACCCATAACTTGCTACTGCACCTCAGCGGGAGGATCACTTGTTTGAAGAAAAATAACTACGGACCAAGCATCTCATTATATAATAGCCATAATATCCAGGATCCAATAAAAAAATATGACATGTCAAAAACCAGGAAAATAAAATCCTGAATGAGAAAGGATAATCGACTGACACCAACACTGAGATCAGTCATATGCTGTAATTATTGGAAAGGTAGTTTCAGGCAACTATCTTAAAATCCATGTGATGTAAAATTACAAACATTCTTCAAACAAATGGAAAAAATAGAAATGCAGAAATTAAAGAGAAATCATCAAAACAAACCAAATGGAAGTTTTAGAACTGAAAAAGATAACAGAAGTCATCGAAAAAAAAGAAACTCTCCAGAGGGACTCAAGAGTAGGTAACACTCCTTATTTGTTTGTTTTCTGGCTTATTTGTTGAAACCAAAAATGGGCTCCATTCCTTCTGCACAGTTCCCACCACCTTGACTGATATGCTGAGGCTGCCAGCAGGGGGCGCTGTGCACCTGCTCAGAGCTGGCCAGGCCTGAAACCAACTGAAATGTTTCCACCTGATTTGGGGCCTGTAGCTGTCTCTTCTCAGGGGACAAACTCATAGCTCTCACCCATCCTTGAACTCCTTCTTGGATGGAAGGTTCTAACTGGGCTGAGGATCCAGTATCAGATGGCATTGTGCACTCCTATTTGCATAATATACCACCACGCATGCCCTTCATCCCTGGAGCCGAGGAGGAGATAAAAGAAACGTCCCAAATACAAATCAAAACGAAACTGAGATATGACTTCACATCAGTCATAACAGCTAATGGACACAACATAGGAAATAGCAGGTGTGGGCAAAGCTGCTGAGAAAGGGGAACCCTCTTGCACTGTTGATGGGTGTGCAAAGTTGTGTAGCTCCTTTGGAAAACAAAGGATACTCAAAAAGTTAAAAATAGAAATACTCTAGGATTCAGCAATTACCCTCCTAGGTAATTACCCAAAGAATACAATATTACTAATTCAATGGGATACATGCTCCTCGAGGCTCATACTAGCATTATCAACAATACTCAAATTATAGAATCAGCCCAACTGATAAATTGTTTTTTTGATAAATTGTTAAAGATATTTTATATATTAATATATAATATAATATATATTAGATATATGATGGAATATTACTTAGTCATAAGAAAGAATGAAATATTATCATTTGCAATGATGTGGATGGAGCTAGAGTGTATAATGCTAAGTGAAATAAGTCAATAAGGCAATGACAAATATATGATTTCAGTCATGTAGAATTTAAGAAATGAAACAAAGTATCATAGGGAAAAAAGAGAGGAAAACCAAGAAACAGACCTTTAACTCTTAAGATAACTAATGCTTACCAAAAGGGAGATGGGTGGAGGGATGGGTTTAATGGGTGATGGAAATTAAGAAGTGCACTTGTGATGAGCATTGGCTCATTTATATAAGTCTTGAATTACTAAGTTGTACTCTTATTATACTGTGTGTTAGCTAATTGGAATATAAAGAAAAACTTAAATAAAAGAGACATCCTAGAGATCAGACCCAGATGTAAGGCCAGAGATCCAGTAAAATTCCACACCATGACCTGGATTTCTCTTCTCCCTCTCCTCACCCACTCTCCCTGATCATGGAGATTTCTGAGGCATCCTTAGAAGAGATCCCTCTGCCTTTCTTCTTCATCCCTAACATGTGTCTATTTTCATTTCAGGGACCAGTTCTCAGACTGTGGTGGCATAGGAGCCTTCATGGCCATATCCCCAGGAGGGACAGTCACTCTCACCTATCCCTCCAGCACAGGACACTATCTATACTGGATCTAGTAGCATACTGGCCAAGTCTAGGTCATTTATTTATAATAAAAACAATAAATACTCATAGACCTCCACTCATTTCTCAGGCTCCCATCTTGGGGGCAAATCTGACTGGATTGTCCCCTAGTGCCCAGCCTGAGGATGAGGCTGAGTACCGCTGGGGCTACACTATGGTGGTGTGGGCACAGTGAGAGACCCAGAGGAGGAAGGGACATATAAACTTTGTTTCATCAAGTGTGGATACAAATATCATGTGATTACTGACATCTCATGGCCAAACACCTGAGCCCAAAGCACTGTAAATGCAGACCAGCCATGGAAAGATGGGCATGGGAAGGGTCTTGGTTGATTTCCATCCCTCTGTGAGTCCTAACACGGAGTAAGTGTATGAATAACTTAGGAGGCATTAGTTCACAAAAAGCCAAATTCAGGTATTTTGTATTACAAAATTTCTGTTGTATCAGAATTATAGATTGAGGCTAAATACATTTCCTACAGTAAAAAAGGAGCATTACCAATACTACTTTACAGCTTAAAAAGAAAAATGGAATTTTCATTTTGTATTTTCTTGATGTTTATTAGGTTTCATTTTAGTGCAATGCAACCGTGTTGCATATTAAAAAATAGTAACAATCATAAGCCTTTTTGGAAAGGATTCTTCTTTCCTAATATCTAATTTAAATTGTATCTACCAGAGAACATATGTTGAAATTGTAGAGCTCAGGACTTATGAGAGTGACCTTATTTGGGAATGGGGTGCTGCAGATGTAACTAGTACAGATGAGGCGATGATGCTGTGGGGTGGCCTCCTAATTCAATTGACTGGTGTGCTTGTAGCAAGACAGTCAGATGGAGACAAGGAGGGCTCCATGGGAGGGTGGAGGCAGAGACTGAGGTTCTGCAGCTGCAAACAGTGAATCCTAAAAATTGTCCTCAAGTTTCTCACAGTTACAGAGAGGCAAGAAGGATTCCTCTGCAGGTTCCAGACAGAACACGTCCAGGCCCTACAAACTGTGGGGCTGTGTATGAACAGCAGAAATGCCTTTCTATTGCATTTAGCCACCTGGTTTGTGGCGCTTTGTTATGGAAGCCCTACAAAAATAATAAATCTAAAATCAATATATAGGTCTGGAAAATGTCACTAATAAATGGAGTGTGACTGAACAATGAAATTATTTCTCAATGATAAAATTGGAAGATATTTTGATTTTATCCACTGTAATATGTCTGCTGAAATAGGAACTCTCATACTTTTATGGTGAGAATATAAATTGGTAAACCAATTTTGGAGCATAAATTTTAAATTCTTATCAAATATTAAATATATATATGGTTTGCATCAGCATTACATTTTTAGAAAACAAGTCTAATGAAATTTTTTTAAGTCTAATCAAAATTATCTAGCTAATACACTCCAAGATAAATATACAGGTACATCTAGTTAAGACGTGTTACATAACAAATAATTGAAACCAACATGAATATTTCTTTGTGGAAAAATGATGAAATTATGGTAAATTATCCTATGGAATAATGAAGAATTATGAATCAAAATGAAAGACATAAGCTTGTCAAATATCACTGAATATGTTTTATATGGAAAAATGGAACTACACAAAAAAAAACCCAAGACTATGTTATGTAAAATATATGTGTTGTGTATGTGCGTTTATGTGTGGGAGTGTGTATATATAAATTACTAGAGCACATCCTTGAGAGTGTTATCAGTTATCCCTTCAGGAAGTAGGTGACAGTGGTACTGAGGAGTGGGTTGGTATAATATTAATTTCTGTACAGGATTTTATTTATTTGAGAGAATGAGTGAGTGAGAGAGCAGGAGCAGGGAGAGGATCAGAAGGAGAGGAGTCACAGACCACCTGCTGAGCAGGGAACTGGATGCAGGGTTCCTTCCATCCCTGGACTCTGGCATCTTGACCTGAACTGAAGGCAGACACTTAACCAACTGAGTCACCCAGGCTCCCCAAACCAATTTTATAGACCATTTATAGCAGTGTTATTTAATATCAACATTTGTACTGAGCAAAATTATAAAAGTAGACCAAAAATATCTTAAATGCATCAGACAGTTGTTACAAAATAATTGCTGTAAGGGTAATATCCAAGAATAATTGAGAACCCATACTAGTAATCAATGACAAAAGACTTGTTGTCCCCAAAGGTATGATATTCTCATAGCAAAGACAGAGATAAAAAGCCAAGACCTGCACCATGGAGGTTGGTGAACCTATCAGGAGACTCTGACAACAGCAAAAATAACCAAATAAGTCAGCTTATAAGGGTAACCCAAGTAGAAATATTATCAAGGTTGAATCAATGGGCTTCTCTAGAGAACTTTAAATCTTTTCACTTTCACGTTTCTGAAAGAAATGGAGGAAGACACAAAGAGATGGAAAAATATTCCATGTTCATGGATTGGAAGAATTAATATCGTGAAAATGTCAATGTTACCCAGGGCAATTTACACATTGCCACCTGGGCTGCCCATCGTTCACTATTTCTTATATTTCACTTGTTCACAGAGTGTTGGGTTCCTTTCTGATAAAGAGACATCCTCAGTAGGCACTCCCTGGACTACTTGTAGATACTATCCATGATTAACTAAGAGGAGACCACCATCCTTACATCTGTCACATGGACTCTGAGATTCCCAGTGTCCTCATGGATGGAGGAGTGGCTGCTAAGATCCTCCAAGGAAACAAGGGGCAATGTCCCTGGGGAGGGAAGGAAATGTTCCAGAGAGTGATTAGAGTTGAGGTGTTTTAGAGGCTGGGCCAGGAGTTGGAGAATGTATCCATCTCCGCATACATCTCTCAGGATTCTCAGCGAGGAACTTTGGGATGGAGGTCACCAGGGTCATAGGTAGGTGATCTAATGAAAGATGTCTTCCTGATAATCAGTGCCCCAGGCCACCCTGCAGACGTTTGTGTGTGATGTCCCAGCATCTGCCCCTTTCAAGATCTCCCATGACTTGCTCGTGACCATGGGGGAGGGATAGAGAGGAAGCTGATTTGCATAAAGCCCTTGCTTATTATCATAAGTCTGGAGTCAAGAAAAGGCCCAGGGACACCCTACTCAAGCCAAAGAGCTTGTGGAGTCCACCTCCAGTGAGGGTCCCCACCATGGCCTGGATGGTGCTTTTTCTTGGGCTACTTGCTCATGGCTCAGGTCAGGGAAATGGACTCTGCATCTGTTGGGGGAACATAAAAGCAGGGACTCATGTAACCCTTGTCTCCCATAACTATACCTTTCCTCTTCTTGGTTTTAGGAGCAGATTCTCAGATTGTGGTGACCCAGGAGGCATCGTTGTCAGTGTCTCCTGGAGGGATAGTCACACTCACTTGTGGCCTCAGCTCTGGATCAGTCACTACAAGTAACTACCCCAACTGGTTCCAGCAGACCCCAGGGCGGGCTCCTTGCAGATTATCTATGACACAAAAAGCCACCTCTCTGGGGTCCCTGATCTCTTCTCTTGATCCATCTCTGGGAACAAAGCCGCCCTCACCATCACAGGAGCCCAGTCTGAGGACGAGGCTGACTATTACTGTTTTACACGACATGGCAGTGGGAGCTGCTACACTTACCCACAGCATCTCAGATAAGGAAGAAGTGACACAAAAACCCCTGGGACCTTGTATCTTGTCCTTGTCATTGAGAAGCTTCTGTGGAGCTTACAGTCAGGTGCATGACAGTGATGCTAAGCACAGTGATAGAGACAGATGAGTGGGTGGGCCACAGTGCTGGGGCCATAGCTCCCAAGCAGGGACAATGCACTAAGGTTGTTAATCCCATTACTGGTGACAGCAGTAGAGCATATGCCCCCGGGATACTGGCTTGAAATTGTGCCTCCCTGTAACCCTTTCCTTTATTAAAGACAATATCCATGGACCCTCTAAACTGTTAGACAAAATGTTTATTAATACTAATAAATCTTCATATACTAATACTTTTTTGCTCATAAAACGTGTAGAATAGTAGATGAAGTCCATACAGATGACAGCACACACCATCATGCTATGTTTTAGGAAACATTACACTTATATTTATATTTTCCTTTTTTTAAGATTTTATTTTTCCGGAATGACTACATCCAGCATGGGGCTCAAACCTACAACCAAGATCAAGAATCCCACCCTCCAGTGAGTGAGCCAACAAGGAGCCCCTATAGATGCATATTTATTATTCTAAAGGATTTTATTTATTTATTCATGAGTGATACACAGAGAAAGGCAGAGACATAGGCAGAGGGAGAAGCAGGCTCACTGTGGGGAGCCTGATGTGGGGCTCGATCCCGGGACTGCAGGATCATGCCTTGAGCCAAAGGCAGACACTTAAACTATGGACCACCTATGCGTGTTTCAACACAAAAATTATTTTATGTATTTATCTGAAAGAGAGGAATGGGATGAGATAGGGGGAACTGAGGGACAGGGACAAGTGGACTCCTTGCTGAATAGGCAGCCCAATGCAAGGCTGGATATCAGGACCCCAGCATCACAACTTAAGCCGAAGGCAGATCATTAACCACCTGAGCCACCCAGGCATCACAATTATTAAAAATAACTTTTTAAACTCAATTTGTCAACATACACCACCAACATATATCACCAACACTTCCTTCAATGCCCTCCTTAGTGCCCATCACCCGTCAGCCCATCCCCCACCCTCCTTCTCTTCTGCAACCCTGTTCCCTTCTGCAACCCTGTTTGTTTCCCAGAGTCAGGAGTCTCTTATGTTTTGTCTTCCTCTCAAACTTTCCCCCACTCAGTTTTCCTCTTTTCCTTTATAGTCCTGTTTGCTATTTCCTTTTTTTAATAAAGATTTTATTTATTTATTCATGAGATACACAGAGAGAGAAGCAGAGACACAGGCAGAGGGAGAAGCAGGCTCCATGCAGGGAGCCCAACATGGGACTCGATCCTGGGACTCCAGGATCATGTCCTGGGCCGAAGGCGATGCTAAACCACTAAGCCACCCAGGGATCCCTGGGAACTTTAAATCTTGAGCTTGACTCAAGCTCATTATGTCCTAATAATGAAACCTGGGAGAAGGCAGATGCAACTCCACTGTCAGGGAATCCTGAAACACACTGTGACATATATATTTCAGTTGGCTGTCTAACTGAGAGCATTGATGCCCTGGAAAAATGAATGGCTCAACCCCACAGAGCTGACCTGCTCATTCTACTGCTCTGGGTGTGACGAGAAGGGTCCAAATGCAAATGACAGAGACCCTTCCAGGAGGGCTGGGGTGTGTGATATGGGCTGGGGGTGCACGGAGTCTGAGGCCAGCAGTGGGCGCTGCTGGGCTGCTCCTGAGAGCTCAGGGTCTGGGCGAGGAAGACCAGGAACATCTATCACTGGCCCCTACACACTAGAGCAAGTAGGGTCCTCACTGTGGGTGTCTTTCCTGCACCTGCAACCCTGGAGCCACAAGAGCTGTCAGCTCTGAATCACACAGGCCCCATATTTGCTCTTCCACCGCACCATGGAGTACCCTGTCCAGACATGATTTTCGTGGAAGGTAGATGGACAGGACAATCATACAATAAATATATATTTGTTTCATGAACTCGAACTGCAATGTTCCCTGGGGAAAGTATAGGACTTTTCAGGGAAGCGACTGTCCCAATGCCAACAATCAGATCACAGCAGGCAGAGCTCAGTGGCTTCTCTACCATGACCTGGATCCTCTCTTCACCTCCCCACTGATTGAACAGGGAGTTTCCCCTAGGGGAAAGAGAAAGGGTCGGGACAGGAGAGGAACTGGCTCTGCTTCTTGCTCCTGTCATCTGGGTACAGGTGGTGGTCATCAATTCTTTGTGTCAACATCTGACCTATCTTCCAGGGTCCTGGGTCCTTCCTGGGTCCAGAACCAATTAGACTGGTTCTGTCACCCACAGTGTTTAAGTCTTTGTTGAAAAAAATGGTTTAAAATATATATTAAAACAAAATTCATGTATTCTAAACTTATTTTATCATTCTAGCAAATCACGGGAGGAAGCACAACCCAACAGAAGTGTATCAGATTTAAATTGCAGGGAGATATCATCACAGAATTGACTCAAAATCTGAGATACTAGAATTCATTTGATACAGGATAAAATTGGCCTTGGTCACCAGGGAGGATTGGGGCTGAGACTAGTTGTGTGCAGTCTCTCAGTGATGAGGCACGTGGAATGAGGGGAGCAGATATGAAGAGGCACTGGGCCATGCATCAGATGCCCCAACCTGGGTAGAGCCCCCGAGCTCCCAGTGCTGGCTTCCTGACACCCTGTGGGAGAGAACAGTGATGTGACAGTATGCACCACAGTTGACACAGTGATCTCTAGAGCGTCCTGGTCAGCCTGCATCAGTATGTCCTCTCAGAGGTACAAGCACTGCCCAGAGGTAGCTCCCCCAACTCATGAAGAATCACTCAAGACCAACAAAGGGATGCTGCTCTATCACCTTCGAACCTGAGAGGACTCCTGGGGACTTGGGTGATTCTGTCTCCAGTCTATCAACCCCTCCATTCTGTTCTGGCTGCAGAACCCACACAGGTAAGCCCCACGGAAAAGTGAATAGGACCCTGGTGTCTGGGGAAGCCCTGGGGCAATGTGTCCAGGTGGACACCCTCAGGGACCCTTGCTGATAACTATGTCTTCCAAATGTGCTCATGATGAAATATGCAGTAAGTGCCTGAGTCCTTTATCTTCCTTCATTTAGTTCTCTCTTAACTGTCTTTCTCATTTCTGCCAATACCTTAGAGTTACTTACTTACAGAAATAGATATTATTTGTGTTTTCAGCCTTCCAATTCTTTTTTTACTCTTGAGTATGAATATTGCTCCTCATCCCAAAATTTGATAGATATGAAATTACCTATCATTCTCTAAAGGTCAAGGATGCGTTCATTTAATAGGAAAATCATTTAGTATGAGTAATTTTTCTCTGATATGAGTTCGGGCTTTCAAACATGAAGAGAAAGAAAAATAATCCTGTAGTGTTTATCACAACAGCAATTGACAAGTAATTCCAAAATGAATGCCAGTCATTTTTGTATCTCACACTGGGACAAACATGAGTCCTTTCTTTGCCTCATCTTCCCCTATTCCTGGAGACTCTTTACCCTCCTGCCAGTCCTCCTTCCTTCCAATCCCTTCCCCAGCCTTCCAGGACCCTTTGATCCTCAGCAGAACACAAAAGGAAATGGAGTTCAAAATGCTCCCTGAGGTTCACTTGTTCACGGTGTTCTGTTCATTTCTGATAAAGAGACATCACCGGTCAGCTCCCCCTGCACTACTGCGGACAGGGTCCATGATTAACTAAGAGGAGGCCACCATCCCTACACCCTCTGAGATACCCAGTGTCCTCACTGCTGGAGGAGTGGCTGCTAAGATCCTCCAAGGAGACAAGAAGGAATGTCACTGGGGAGGGAAGAAAATTTTCCAGGGATATGTTAGATTTGAGGTGAACTAGATGTAGGGCCAGGAGGTGAAGAACACATGCCATCTCCTCATACAGCTTTCAGGTTTCTCCGAGAGCAACCCTGGGACAGACGTCCCTAGGATCATAGGGAGGTGATTTGGTGAAAGAAGTTTTCCTTATACTCAGTGTCCCAGGTCACCCTGCAGTCATTGTTGTCTGTGAGTCCTTAGCGTCTGCCTCTTTCAAGATTGCCCAGGGGAATATGTGGATGACTCTGGGGCAGGGAGAGAGAGGAAGTTGATTTGCATGAAGAGTCTTTTCCTTCTAATGGGTCTGAAGGCATGAAAAGGACCCAGGACACCCCTCTCCAGCCCAGGAGCCTGAGCAGGCTGCATTTTATGAAGGTCCCCACCATGGTCTGGAGGTTACTTCTTCTTGAGCTCCTTGCTTATGGATCAGGTCAGAGAAAAGGATTCTGCATCTGTGAGGGCACATAAGAACAGGGACTCATGTGACCCTTGTCTCCATAACAACACCTTTCTCTCTTCTTGATTTTAAGAGTTGATTCTCAGACTGTGGTAACCCAGGAGCCATCACTCTCAGTGTCTCCAGGAGGGACAGTCACACTCACTTGTGGCCTCAGCTCTGGGTCAGTCTCTACAGGTAACAAACCTGGCTGGTACCAGCACACCCCAGGCCAGGCTCCTCGCAGGATTATCTATGACACAAGCAGCCGCCCTTCTGGGGTCCCTGATCGCTTCTCTGGATCCATCTCTGAGAACAAAGCTGCCCTCACCATCACAGAAGCCCAGCCTGAGGATGAGGCTGCCTACCACTGTTCGCTGTATATGAGTGGTGGTGCTTACACAGTGATTTAAATCTATGGGGAAGTGCAACCAAAACCTCCTCATGGCCTCACCCTTAGAGGCAGGAGAGAAAGTGAGGTGGGGAAAGAGTCAACATCACCATAGGAAGTGAAGCTCCTGGGTGCCACTCTCCTGTTCATTGCTTAGTGGCAATCAACTCCATTCCATCTCTGCCAAGGTGTGTTCATTTCTCCAATGTACCTTCCAAGACTGTGCCTCCTTGCACCCTTTCTGCCTAAAATGTTCAGGAGTGCAGTTTCCCTTCCGTTATCCATAAACCAATACTGACACTCAATCTACTGTTATCTATGAGGACTATTAATAAACTATAAATAAAGCATTGGTAGATCTCACTTTATTCGCTAATTTGTGAAGACTGAATTAAGATTTTCATAATGTGAAGCCTAATAAACCTGCAACCTCCCATCCTATACTTCTACATCTGAAACCAGTATTGGTGTTCATAGATGTATGTTTTAATAAGCATCCCAAGAGATATGCATGAAAGTGAGTGTTTAAGAAGCATCTATTATTTTATTAACATAAAATTATTCCTGAAAATATCCCTTTAAATGCAAAGAGAGTAACATCTTCGGACTCAATCATTCCCCAAATGGCACTAAAGATCCAAGAACACTGAGAAACTGACTCAAAATCGCAATCTACTGGTGTCACAACAGCCTGCAGTGGAGCAGTGCATGCCCAGGAGATATAGAATTGAGGGACAATACATGACCAATGGATTTGTAATTCAGCCTGCAGACTGTACAATCTCAGCATTATGGTTCCTGACTACCATTGGTTTCCAAGGAAATATCTAGAGACAAAGGATAGCATGATATTTTATATATGATTTGTTTGTACCTCTAAGGTTGTGCAAGACCTGACATTATACATGGGTAGTTTCTATTATTTTTGCCTCAAAACGCATTATCTTTATTAAATATTGATATACTAACTTAACTTGGAAAATTGAATTAGCAGTTAATTTTACATCAACAGTCATATAAAATGTAAAGGAAAATTACAGGCAAATAAGACATATCTGCAGCCATAATTGATACATTGTAGATTTTGTACAAGGAATGAGGAAACACTTCATGTATTTCATGTTTGCTAGAACTTACACTGAAATTCTTCATCACTCTCCTTGACATCATTCCCACAAACAACTTCAGGCCAGTCGGCTTCACTAGAGAATTCTATCAAGCATTTAATAGGGAATCATGAGAATACTAAGAGAAGAAGGATGAATTAGAATGTATTATAAACCTAGTTTTCCTCTTTTATTCTAAATTTAAGATTTTTTTAAATAAGAAAATTAAAAATCCATGTGCTTCATAAGCATAGGAAACAAAATATAACAACATATTTACATTCAATCTAACAACGTACCAAAAGTGGTCATTTAAAACACTTAATATTTGTATAACATTTTATTTTTTTATTGGAGTTCAATTTGCCAACATACAACATAACACCCAGTGCACATCCCGTCAAATGCCCCCTCAGTGCCCATCACCCAGTCACCCCAAACCCCACCCACCTCCCTTTACACTACCCCTTGTTCATTTCCCAGAGTTAGGAGTCTCTCATGTTCTGTCTCCCTCTCTGATGTTTCCCACTCATTTTCTCTCCTTTCCCTTTATTCCCTTTCGCTATTTTTTATATTCCCAAAAAGAATGAGACCATATAATGTTTGCCTTCTCCGATGGACTTATTTCACTCAGCACAATACCCTCCAGGTCCCTCCACGTCGAAGCAAATAGTGGGTATTTGTTGTTTCTAATGGCTGAGTAATATTCCATTGTATACACATCACAGCTTCTTTATCCATTCATCTTTCGATAGACACTGAGGTTCCTTCCACAGATTGGTTATTGTGGACATTGCTGCTAGAACATCGGGGTGCAGGTGTCCTGGCGTTTCCCTGCATCTGCATCTTTGGGGTAAATCCCCAGCAGTAAAATTGCTGGGTCGTAGGGCAGATCTATTTTTAACTCTTTGAGGAACCTCCGCAAAGTTTTCCAGAGTGGCTGCACCAGTTCACATTCCCACCAACAGTGCAGGAGGGTTCCCCTTTCTCCACATCCTCTCCAACATTTGTGGTTTCCTGCCTTGTTAATTTTACCCATTCTCACTGTTGTGAGGTGATATCTCATTGTGGTTTTGATTTGTAGTTCCCTGATTGCAAGTGATGCGGAGCATTTTCTCATGTGCTTGTTGGCCATGTCTATGTCTTCCTCTGTGAGATTTCTGTTCATGTCTTTTGCCCATTTCATGATTGGATTGTTTGTTTCTTTGGTGTTGAGTTTATTTATTTTTTTAATTTATTTTTTATTGGTGTTCAATTTACTAACATACAGAATAACCCCCAGTGCCGTCACCCATTCACTCCCACCCCCCGCCCTCCTCCCCCTCTACCACCCCTAGTTCGTTTCCCAGAGTTAGCAGTCTTTACGGTCTGTCTCTCTTTCTGATATTTCCCACACATTTCTTCTCCCTTCCCTTATATTCCCATTCACTATTATTTATATTCCCCAAATGAATGAGAACATATAATGTTTGTCCTTCTCCGACTGACTTACTTCACTCAGCATAATACCCTCCAGTTCCATCCACGTTGAAGCAAATGGTGGGTATTTGTCATTTCTAATAGCTGAGTAATATTCCATTGTATACATAAACCACATCTTTATCCATTCATCTTTCGTTGGACACCGAGGCTCCTTCCACAGTTTGGCTATCGTGGCCATTGCTGCCTTAAACATCGGGGTGCAGGTGTCCCGGCGTTTCATTGCATTTGTATCTTTGGGGTAAATCCCCAACAGTGCAATTGCTGGGTCGTAGGGCAGGTATATTTTTAACTGTTTGAGGAACCTCCACACAGTTGGTGTTGAGTTTAATAAGTTATTATAGATCTTGGAAACTAGCCCTTTATCTGATAGGTCATTTGCAAATATCTTCTCCCACTCTGTAGGTTGTCTTTTAGTTTTGTTGACTGTATCCTTTGCTGTGCAGAAGCTTCTTATCTTGATGAAGTCCCAATAGTTCATTTTTGCTTTTGTTTCTTTTCCCTTAATGGATGTATCTTGCAAGAAGTTATTGTGGCCGAGTTCAAAAAGGGTGTTGCCTGTGTTCTCCTCTAGGATTTTGATGGAATCTTGTCTCACATTTAGATCTTTCATCCATTTTGAGTTTATCTTTGTATGGTGAAAGAGAGTGGTCTAGTTTCATTCTTCTGCATGTGGATGTCCAAATTTCCCAGGACTATTTATTGAAGAGACTGTCTTTTATCCAATGAATAGTCTTTCCCTGTTTGTCGAATATTAGTTGACCATAAAGTTGAGGGTCCACTTCTGGATTCTCTATTCTGTTCCACTGATCTATGTGCCTGTTTTTGTGCCAGTACCACAAAGTCTTGATGACCACAGCTTTGTAGTACAACCTGAAATCTGGCAATGTGATGCCCCCAGCTCTGGTTTTCATTTTTAAAATTCCCCTGGCTATTCGGGGTCTTTTCTGATTCCACACAAATCTTAAGATGATTTGTTCCAACTCCCTGAAGAAAGTCCATGATATTTTGATAGGGATTGCATTAAATGTGTCAATTGCCCTGGGTAACATTGACATTTTCACAATATTAATTCTGCCAATCCATGAGCATGGAATATTCTTCCATCTCTTTGTGTCTTCCTCAATTTCTTTCAGAAGTGTTCTATAGTTTTTAGGGTATAGATCCTTTACCTCTTTGGTTGGGTTTATTCCTAGGTATCTTATGCTTTTGGGTGCAATTGTAAATGGGATTGACTCCTTAATTTCTCTTTCTTCAGTCTCACTGTTAGTGTATAGAAATGCCACTGACTTCTGGGCATGTATTTTGTATCCTGCCACACTGCCAAATTGCTGTATGCAGCTGGCTAATGGTTTATGTATCTTTTTAATTCTTTCAAAGGACCAACTCCTGGTTTTGTTAATCTGTTCCACAGTTCTTCTGGTCTCCATTTCATTGAGCTCTGCTCAAATCTTTTTTAACTCTTTTCTTCTTCTGGGTGTAGGATCTATTTGCTGTTTTTTCTCCAGCTCCTTTAGGTGCAAGGTAAGCTTTTGTGTTTGATTTCTTTCCAGTGAATGGATGGATGCTTGTATTGCGATGTATTCCCCCCTCAGAACTGTTTTTCCTGTATCCCAAAGATTTTGAATGATTGTATCTTCATTCTCATTAGTTTCTATGAATCTTTTTAATTCTTCCCTTATTTGCTGGTTGACCCTTTCATCTTTTAGCAGGATGGTCCTTAACCTCCACGTGTTTGAAATCCTTCCAAACTTCTTCTTGTGATTTAGTTCTAATTTGAAAGCATTATGGTCTGAAAATATACAAGGGATAATGCTAATCTTTTGGTGTTAAGACCTGATTTCTGACCCAGTCTGTGGTCTATTTTGGAGAAAGTTCCACATTTGGGATATAAATATTGATGATTGCTAGGTCCTCTTGTTGGATAGATCCTTTAAGTATGATATTGTGTCCCTCTTCATCTCTCACTACAGTCTTCAGGATAAACTTTAGTTCATCTGATATGAAGATGGCTACTTCTTCTTTCTTTTGAGGACCATTTGAATGGTAAATGGTTCTCCAACCTTTCATTGTCAGGGTGTAGGTATCCTTAGTTCTAAAATGAGTCTCTTGTAGACAGCAAATAGATGGGTCTTGCTTTTTTTATCCAGTCTGAAACCCTACGCCTTTTGATGGGGTCATTGAGCCCATTCACATTCAGAGTTACTATTGAAAAATATGAATTTAGTGTCATCATGATACCTATTCAGTCCTTGTTTTTGTGGATTGTTCCCTTGAACTTCTTCTATTACAGAATCCCACTTAATATTTATTGCAGAGCTGGCTTGGTGGTCACATATTCTTTCAGTTCCTGCCTTTCTTGGAAGCTCTTTATCTCTCCTTCTATTCTGAATGAGAGTCTTTTTTTTAATTTATTTTTTATTGGTGTTCAATTTACTAACATACAGAATAACCCCCAGTGCCCGTCACCCATTCACTCCCACCCCCCGCCCTTCTCCCCTTCTACCACCCCTAGTTCGTTTCCCAGAGTTAGCAGTCTTTACCTTCTGTCTCCCTTTCTGATATTTCCCACACATTTCTTCTCCCTTCCCTTATATTCCCTTTCACTATTATTTATATTCCTCAAATGAATGAGAACATATAATATTTGTCCTTCTCCGACTGACTTACTTCACTCAGCATAATACCCTCCAGTTCCATTCACGTTGAAGCAAATGGTGGGTATTTGTCATTTCTAATAGCTGAGTAATATTCCATTGTATACATAAACCACATCTTTATCCATTCATCTTTCGTTGGACACCGAGGCTCCTTCCACAGTTTGGCTATCGTGGCCATTGCTGCTATAAACATCGGGGTGCAGGTGTCCTGGCGTTTCATTGCATTTGTATCTTTGGGGTAAATCCCCAACAGTGTTATTGCTGGGTCGTAGGGCAGGTCTATTTTTAACTCTTTGAGGAACCTCCACACAGTTTTCCAGAGTGGCTGCACCAGTTCACATTCCCAGCAAGAGTGTAAGAGGGTTCCCTTTTCTCCGCATCCTCTCCAACATTTGTTGTTTCCTGCCTTGTTAATTTGCCCCATTCTCGCTGGTGTGAGGTGGTATCTCATTGTGGTTTTGTTTTGTATTTCCCTGATGGCAAGTGATGCAGAGCATTTTCTCATATGCATGTTGGCCATGTCTATGTCTTCCTCTGTGAGATTTCTGTTCATGTCTTTTGCCCATTTCATGATTGGATTGTTTGTTTCTTTGGTGTTGAGTTTAATAAGTTCTTTTTTTTATTTTTAATTTTTTAAATTTATTTTTTATTGGTGTTCAATTTCCTAACATACAGAATAACCCCCAGTGCCCGTCACCCATTCACTCCCACCCCCCGCCCTTCTCCCCTTCTACCACCCCTAGTTCGTTTCCCAGAGTTAGCAGTCTTTACGTTCTGTCTCCCTTTCTGATATTTCCCACACATTTCTTCTCCCTTCCCTTATATTCCCTTTCACTATTATTTATATTCCCCAAATGAATGAGAACATATAATGTTTGTCCTTCTCTGACTGACTTACTTCACTCAGCATAATACCCTCCAGTTCCATCCACGTTGAAGCAAATGGTGGGTATTTGTCATTTCTAATAGCTGAGTAATATTCCATTGTATAGAAAAACCACATCTTTTCAATGAAAGATGAATGGATAAAGAAGATGTGGTTTATCTGAATGAGAGTCTTGCTGGATAAAGTATTCTTGGATGCATGTTCTTCTCAGTTAGGACCCTGAATATATCCTGCCAGTCCTTTCTGGCCTGCCAGTCTCTGTGGAGAGGTCTGCTGTTAATCTAATATTTCTCCCCATAAAAGTTAGAGATTTCTTGCCTCTTGCTGCTTTAAGGATCTTTTCTTTATCTTTGGAATTTGCTAGCTTCACTATTAAATGTCGAGGTGTTGAGCGGTTTTTATTGATTTTAGGGGGGTGGAACCTCTCTATTTCCTGGGTCTAAATGCCTGTTTCCCTTCTCAGATTAGGAAAATTTTCAGCTATGATTTGTTCAAATACATATTCTGGACCTCTGTCTCTTTCGGCGCCCTCGGGAACCCCAATTAAACGTAGATTCTTCTTTCTGAGGCTGTCATTTAATTCCCTTAATCTATCCTCATGATTTTTAATTGTTTTTCTCTTTTCTCCTTATTTTCCCTATTTGCCATCAACTTGACTTCTATGTCACTCACTCGTTCTTCTACCTTGTTAACCCTCATCGTTAGGACCTCTAGTTTGGATTGCATCTCATTTAGTTGATTTTTAATTTCTGCCTGATTAGATCTAAATTCTGCAGTCATGAAGTCTCTTGAGTCCCTTATACTTTTTTTCTAGAGCCACCCATAGCTTTATAATAGTGCTTTTGCATTGACTTTCTGACATCAACTTGTAATCCAAATTTTGTAACTCTGTGGTAGAGAGGACTGTTTCTTTTTTTTTTCTTTTTTTTTTGAGAGGACTGTTTCTGATTCTTTTGTGGTGAGTTTTTCCTTCTAGTAATTTTGCTCAGTGCACAGTGGCGAAAAACAAGTTGTACTGGAAAAAAGGAGAAAAAGATAGAAGAGAGAAAAGAAAATAAAAGATAAAGAAAAAAGAAGTAAAAGAAAAAAAGATAAAAAAGGGGGGGAGGCAAACAGAAAACAAAAAGAAGGGGGAGTATCCTCTGATTCTGTATACTGTAAACCCCTCGACTTCCCCTGGAACTTTCCAGTGCTGCTTGGTCAATAATTTGTTTTTCCCCTGTCCGTCTAGCTGGTCTTCTGGTGGAGGGGTCTGATGTGCTGATTCTCAGGTATGAGTACTTGGGGAAGCTGCTCAGCCCCCTGCCTGGTGCAGGGCTCAGTGAAAGATGTTTAAGCTGTTTATCCAGTGAGGCCACTGTGAGGCTCAGTGGGGGCTGTTTACCCTGTGAGGCCCCAAGAGGAACAGCAGCAGTGGCAGCGGCCAGCCCCCCAGCCCTGGAGTCTGCTCCCACAGTAACTACTGCAGCTCCCAGTCTGCAGGGCTTGGATGCTCCCGGGCGGGGCCGCTGACCTACTCAGCTCGGGGCCCCCGGCGGCAGGTGTCCTCGCTGTCCTCGGCACTCCTGCCCCCACCTGTCCTGGGGGGAATCCAGATCCTGGGCTGTGTCCCCGGTGCCCTGGACTCTCCGGCCTGTACTGCTGGAATCGCGCTCCCGGCCGCACAGCCCCCTCCACGGAACCTCTGCCTGAGCCCCCCCGAGCTGCTCCCAGGCTGCGGGGCACACTGCAGCCCTTTAAGGAGCTCGGCCATGGGGTGTGGGGCTCTCCCCAGGGGCATGGGCTCTGTTAGTGCCCCCAGGAGCCTGAGGGCATCCCTACCTTCCTGGTGTCCTGCTCCGACTCCCTGCAAGTGCCTGTCCATCCCTGGAAGGTTGGAGCAGCACCTGCTCCTCCAGGTGGGGCTCTCCTGACCTGGGGGCGCTCGCCCCAGCCTCAGCCCAGCTCCTCAGGGCCCCTCCCCCTCAGATGCCTTTTGTTTCTTTATTTCTTTTTTCCCCGTCTTCCTACCTTGATAGAAGCAGGAACTCTTCTCACTGTTGCATTCCAGCTATTCTCTCTTTAAATCTCAGGCCGAATTCATAGGTTCTCAGGATGATTTGAAAGCTATCTAGCTAAGTTGGTGGTGACTTGGGGACCCCACTCTTCCACCATCTTGCCCCCTCTCGAGTATCAGATTTAAATTTCAGGAAGATATCATTTATTAACATAGCTATGAATTGCAGAAATGACTCAAAATATGAACTACTAGAAGCCATGTGATCCCTTGGGTAAAAATTGACCTTCATAACCATGGACGATTGGGGCTGAGATTAGTTGTGTTCAGTCTCAGTGATGAGGCACATGGAATGAGGGGAGCAGATGTGAAGAGGCACTGAGCCATGCATCAGATGCCCCAACTCGGGTAGAGCCTTTGAGCTCCCAGTGCTGGTTCCCTGACACCCTGTGGGAGAGAACAGTGATGTGACAAGACACACCACAGAGGACACAGTGATCTCTAGAGTGCTCTGGTCAGCCTGCATCACTATGTCCTCTCAGAGGTACAAGCACTGCCCAGAGGAAGCTCCTGCCTGACTCATGTAGGATCACTCAAGACCCACGGGGGCGCTGCTCTATCACTTTCCTGCCTGAGAGGACTCCTGGGGACTTGGTTGATTCTGTCTCCAGTCTATCAATCCATCCATTCTGCTCTGGCTGTAGATTCCCACCCAGATCTGTCCCACTGGAAAGTCAATAGGACGCTGGTGTCTGGGGAAGGCTTGGGGCAATGTGTCCAGGTGGACACCCTTAGGGACCCTTGCTCTAAGTATGACTTCCAATTGTGCTCTTGATGAAATAGGCAGTAAGTGCCTGAGTCCTTTATCTGCATCATTTTAGTTGTTATTTCTTACTGGATTTTCTCATTTATATCAGTACTTTATAGTTATCTATGGAGAAAGATATTGTTTGTGTTTTCAGCTTTCCCAATTCTTTTTTTTTTCTTTTGTATGGATACCATTCCTCATCTCAAAATTTGATAGATGTGAAATTCCTTTTGTCTTCTAAAGTGTCAGAGATGCCTTTGTTTAATAGGAAATTCATGAATATTGTTCTCTGATATGAGTTCAGGCTCTCAAACATGAAGAGAAAGGGAAAAAACATGCATGATTTATCAAACCAACAATTTACAAGTAATTCCAAAATCAATGTCAGTCTTTTGGTATCTAACATTGGGGCAAACACGAGGCCTGAGCCTCATCTTCCCCTGTTCCTACAGAATCCTTTTTGCTCCTGCCAGTTCTTCTTCTCCAGGTTCCTTCCCCAGCCTTCCAGGACCATCCGATCCTCAGCAGAGCACAAAGGGAAATGGAGTTCAAAATGTTCAGAGTATTGGGTTCATTTCTCATAAAGAGACATTTTCAGTTGGCATCCCCTGGACTATTTGTAGACACTGTCCATGATTAACTAAGTTGAGACCACCATCCCTACATCTGTCACATGGACTCTGAGGTTCCCGGTATCCTCATGGATGGAGGAGTGGCTGCTAGGATCCTCCAAGGAAATAAGCAATGTCTTTGGGAAGGGAAGGAAATGTTCAGAGAGTGATTAGAGTTGAGGTGATTTAGAGGCAGGGCCAGGAGTTGGAGAATGTATCCATCTCCTCATACAGCTGTCAGGATCCTCAGTGAGGAACTTTGGGGTGGAGGTCACCAGGGTCATACTTAGGTGATTTATCAAAGATGTCTTCCTGACAATCAGTGTCCCAGGCCACCCTGCAGACGTTTGTGTGTGTGAGGTCCCAGCATCTGTCCCTTTCGAGATCTCCCAGGTGATTTGCAATGATCTTGGGGGAGGGATAGACAGGAAGCTGATTTGCATAAAGCACTTGTTTATTATAATAGGTCTGGAGTCAAGAAAAGGCCAGGGACACCCTACTCCAGCCAAAGAGCTTGTGGAGTCCACCTCCAGTGAGGGTCCCCACTATGGCCTGGATGGTGCTTTTTCTCGGGCTACTTGCTCTTGGCTCAGGTCAGGGAAATGGACTCTGCATCTGTTGGGGGGAACATAAAAGCAGGGACTCATGTGACCCTTGTCTACCATAACTATACCTTTCTCTCCTCTTGGTTTTAGGACCAAATTCTCAGATTGTGGTGGCCAGGAGGCATTGTTGTCAGTGTCCTCTGGAGGGAGAGTCACACTCACTTGTGGCCTCAGCTCTGGGTCAGTCACTACAAGTAACTACCCCAACTGGTTCCAGCAGACCCCAGGGCGGGCTCCTGGCACGATTATGTACAGCACAAAAGACTGCCCCTCTGGGGTCCCTGATTGCTTCTCTAGATCCATCTCTGGGAACAAAGCCGCCCTCACCATCACAGGAGCCCAGTCTGAGGACGAGGTTATTACTGTTTTACACGACATGGTAGTGGGAGCTGCTACACTTACCCACAGCATCTCAGATAAGGATGAAGTGAGACAAAAACCCCTGGGTCTTTTATCTGGTCCTCATCATTGAGCACCTTCTGTGGAGCTTACAGTCAGGTGCATGACAGTGATGCTAAGCACAGTGATAGAGACAGATGAGGGGGTGGGCCACAGTCCTGGGGCCATAGCTCCCAAGCAGGAACACATGCACTAAGGTAGTTAATCCCGTTACTGGTGACAGCAGTAGAGCAAATGCCCCCCCGGGATGCTGGCATGAAATGGTGCTTCCCTGTAACCCTTTCCTTTATTAAAGACAATATCCATGGACTCTCTAAACTTTTAGACAAAATGTTTATTAATACTAATAAATTTTAACATAACTAATACTTGTTTACTCATAAAACGTGTAGAATAGTAGATGAAGTCCATACAGACGACTGCAGACACCATCATACTATGTTTTAGGAAACATTACATGTATATTTACATTTTACTTTTTTAAGATCTTATTTTTCCGGAATGACTACATCCAGCATGGGGCTCAAACCTACCACCAAGATCAAGAATCCCACCCTCCAGTGAGTGAGCCAACAAGGAGCCCCTATAGATGCATATTTATTATTCTAAAGGATTTTATTTATTTATTCATGAGCGATACACAGAGAAAGGCAGAGACATGGGCAGAAGGAGAAGAAGGCTCCCTGTAGGGAGCCTCATGTGGGGCTTGATCTCGGGACTGCAGGATCATGCCCTGAGCCAAAGGCAGACACTTAATCTATGGACCACCTATGCATCCCTAAATGTGTGTTTCAACACAAAAATGATTTTATGTATTTATCTGAAAGAGAGATATGGGATGAGATATGAGGAGCTGGGGGACAGGGACAAGCAGACTGCTTGGTGAATAGGCAGCCCAATGCAAGGCTGGATATCAGGACCCCAGCATCACAACTTAAGCCGAAGACAGATTATTAACCACTTGAGCCACCCAGGCATCACAATTATTCAAAATAATTTATTTAAACTCAATTTGTCAACATATATCACCAGTACACATCCCTTCAATGCCCTCCTTAGTGCCCATCACCCAGTCAGCCCTTCCCCCACCTACCTCCCCTTCCCTACCTTGTTTGTTTCCCAGAGTCAGGAGTCTCTTATGGTTTGTCTTCCTCTCAAACTTTCCCCCACTCAGTTTTCCTCCTTTCCTTTATAGTCCTGTTCGCTATTTCTTTTTTTAATAAATATTTTATTTATTTATTCATGAGAGACACACATAGAGAGAGAAGCAGAGACCCATGCAGAGGGAGAAACAAGCTCCAGGCAGGGAGCACAACATGGGACTTGATCCTGACCCCAGGATCAGGCTCTGAGCCGAAGGCGCTGCTAAACCGCTGAGCCACCTGGTCTGCCCATCGTTCACTATTTCTTATATTCCACATATGAGTGAAACCATCTGATGATTGTCCTTCTACGATTGACTCTTTTAACTCAGCCAATACCTTCCATTTCTATTCATGTCGACATAAATTGTAGGTAATTCATCCTTTCTGATGGCTGAGTAATATTGCATTGTATATATCCTCTTTATCCATTCATCTGTCAGAGGATATGGTGGTTCCTTCCACAGTCTTTTTTAAAAAAATATTTATTTATTTATTCATGAGAGACACAGAGAGAAAAAGAGGCAGAGACACAGGCAGAGGGAGAAGCAGGCTCTATGCAGGGAGACCAATGTGGGACTGGATCCCGGGTCTCCAGGATCATGCTCTGGGATGAAGGTGGCACCAAACCGCTGAGCCACCCAGGCTGTCCAGAGAGAGGGATATTAATCAAAATAAGGAAAGACAAACATTATATGTTCTCATTCATTTGGGGAATATAAATAATAGTGAAAGGGAAAATAAGGGAAGGGAGAAGAAATGTGTGGGAAATATCAGAAAGGGAGACAGAACATAAAGACTGCTAACTCTGGGAAACGAACTAGGGGTGGTAGAAGGGGAGGAGGGCGGGGGGTGGGAGTGAATGGGTGACGGGCACTGGGTGTTATTCTGTATGTTAGTAAATTGAACACCAATAAAAAAAATAAAAAAAAAAAAAAAAAAAAAAAAAAAAAACAAAATAAGGAAAGAAGCTCTCAAGTCGAAAAATATACATAAGTTTTAAATGCACATTTTTTATGGAAGAAGAAAATATCAAGGCTACATCCACATCATTGAAATTTCATTGTATTTTGGAAGAGGTGAGAATGTAGAGGTGGTAAGGAGGCCAGGGATTGACAGCGGGTGGTGGAATGAGGAGGGGGAGTGTATGAAGTGATTGTATTTGTGGTGATGTTACTCTCTTACACGGCACTGTGACGAAGGTCACACCACGCCCATGTGTTGTCACAACTCAGTAAACTAACTCCAGAGTGACAGCACCTTTGTGCAGGCAGAAAATGTCTTCTAGGAGTCTGGGGTCCATGACAGAGTTCACAGGGGGACATCATCCCATCTAGTGCTCCAAGGAGGTGTGACCCCATGTTCCCAAAGGGAGGAGACAGGAAGGTGGGGACCTGAGGGAAATTGGACAGTTTGAAAAGGGAGCAAAGCAACTGCACCTGAGCCCCCTAGTCCAGATGATAGAGTGTGTCTCCTGGGCGGAGGGGTCAGTCATTGTGATGTTTCAGAGCCGTGCCTGGAATTGAACCACAACCTCTAATGTCACAGATGGTGGGAGCCAACGTAGTCCCTTCAGAAACAGAAGGTCCTCTGTTGTGAGGGTCTCGGCCTCTCCATAACCAATGTCATGGTCGGATCTGTCCTTGTGGTTCTGATGGCGACTGCAGGACACCCGTCAGCTGCAACACAGGGACTTTGAAAACTAAAGAGTGATTACTTATAAACCTGGAAATTGGGGCCAGAAACAGAAATCATTGTAGAGACAGGTCTAGCCTGTGACCTCCCCACCAGGAGTGTGGACAGAGGCTCAGCTGACATAGGAAGGAAGTGGAGTCAGAGACAGACACAGAGACAGAGAGAGACTAGGTTTCAGGGACCCACACTGGAGTCCATGGGGGCAGCATCCCTGATGTCTTTGTCCATGTGCTCCCTGCCCTGGGTATTATGCTGACCTCGAGCTTCACTCTAATCCTGGAGAAGCAGTGGAGCAGTGGGGACAGTTGGAGACAGTTCCCACGGAGGAGCCACAGCTGGGGATTCTGAGCCATTTGGGGTCATTAGGTGAAGCTTCAAGAAGGTTGGGTGTGACCTGGGTGTTGTCTACTCCAAGCATAATGGGCAGGGGACTCAGCACTGGAGGCAGGGGGCTATGTTCCGGGCTCCTGTCCCCTCATTTTAGCTAAGGGTGACCGGGTCTGGGGCAGCCGGGGACTGGAAGCCTGTCCCTAGGGTCTATGGGGTGCTGCAGCTGGGAAGGAAGTCACTGCCTGAGCCTGGGCCCAGGCCCCACCTGCTATAAAGCCCAGACCCCACAGTTCAGGAGGGTCCTCCTGCCAAAGAGGACATCAGGGAGAAGATGGGATGCAGAGCAGTGACTGACCAGATTGACACCCTCTCCCCAGGGGTTGAAAGGATGATAGAGAGCCCCTAGCTCTCCCTCCCTGTGGCTGGGGTCCTGGGGATGTACAGGTGGAGGGAGAAGTTGGGGTTCTTCTCCATCCTTACTTCTTCATGATGCCCACTGTCCCGGACACTGCAGCCTGACCTTGGACATTCAGCTCATGCTCCTCCATGAATCCTCTTCCCCGCTGGAGTGTGAAGGTCTGCGAACATACCCACCAACACATGCTCACTGTTCTAATCCCTCCATGAACATTCCCATGGGGAAACCAAGAGGGGCAGGTGTCACCTCATCTGACAGCGAGCTCACCCTGGGAGACCTAGAACAGTGAGGAGGACTCACACACCCACAAGCTGCAGGCATCCTGCAGGGGAGGCCCCCGGAGCCAGCCTGGACTGAGGGATGCTGCCTGCAGGACCCCTGTCCCCCATCCTGTACCCAGGGATGGAGCCCAGGGTTCTTTCCTAGACTCCTGTCCCCCCCTACATGACCATACTCACCCCGGGGTCTGCTCACCTGGCCTGCACACCAGCCCCATGCCAAGGGCACTGCTCCTGCTGCTCAAGGTCAGGGCCTCCCAGTTTTGAAATAGGAAATCAGTGTTTGTGCTCCTTCCTCAGATCTTCCACTCCTTCATGCACAAAGAAGTCCCTCCTTACCTGAGGCTCTCCTGTAGTGACACCAGCAACCTCTAAGGGGCCCATGATAGCAGTGGCCTCTGTACTCACGATCCTCTTCCCCTTCTCACCCCACCTTCCTCCTGGGGAGCACAGCTGCCAATAACACAGCCTGCTGTGTTCCTGCCTCAGTTGCTCTGCGCAAATCACCTGGTTTCTTCAGTCCTTCCCTGTTCTGTGTGCCCACCCATCTCAGGGTGACATCATCACCAGATGATATTCTCAATCTGTGAAATCACCATGTCCCTTCATGGTTTGAGCATCTTCATGCCCTGGTCTCGTTTTCTCTTCTGTGTGCAGAACACGGTCACTCCTCTGTCAAGACAGACATGAGTACCTTCCCTTGAGGAGTTCCTAAATGTCTCAGAGGGTGGGATGATTTCACCCTTTCATATGGTTTATGGATTATACAAATTCTTTTTTTAAAAAGATTTATTTATTTATTTATTTATTTATTCATGAAACACACACACACACACACACACACAGAGGCAGAGATACAGGCAGAGGGAGAAGTAGGCTCCATGTCGGGCGCCCAACGTGGGACTCAATCCCGGGTCTCCAGGATCACATCCTGGGTGGAAGGTGGCACTAAAACGCTGAGCCACCTGGGCTGTCCAGAATTATATAAATTCTTATACCCACAGGAGTGCTTCTTTCTGTATGACTCTTCCATCTATTTGGAAGCTTTTAAATCACAGACACTGTATCCATGTTCTTTACATCAGTCCCCACAGGGGGCTTCACACACTCCTACAGGTCACTGCTGAGTGCTGGTGACCGAGCCCAGGGTATAAACCTCAGGACACTGAAGACCCTGAGAGGGACTTGTAACCAGGAGGGGTCACTCTGCATCCCCTGGGTCCTGCAGGGGGACCCTCCCAGGTGGGGGAACCCCCCTGGCCTCAGGGCTGGGCAGAGGCTTAGCTGCCCCCTGTGCCCCTGGTGAAACCCAGCAGCCTGGTGCCCTCAGGGCCTGACAGAGGCTCCTGGGCAGGGTCCTGTGGGGTTCCCAATGCTGCACACACCACCCTCTCTTGAGTCCAAGTCAGAGCAGGTCCTGCCCTCAGCCTCCTCTGTCCTCTCTTCTCCTGAACACTATCAGATGGAGTCTGAGAGAGTCTGGAAGGGGATGCAATTTTGCATAAACAGCCCCTTCATTTCCAGAAGACAGTAGGGAGGATAATATAAGCCTGGGTCACCTCACATCAACTGTGGAGTCCAGGTGTTGTGTCACTATGCTCTACTCTTTCTGCTTGGGAACAGTGCCAGTCTTATGGATGAGCTCCCAGGGTGATCTTACCCCAAAACTGAGATACTCCTAGATTCAATGACCCATCCTCCATGAGGGTCTTTGTTTGCAGGTTCTCTGTCCCTGCCTGTGCTGACCCAGCCGCCCTCAAGGTCTGGGGGTCTGGTTCAGAGGTTCACCATCTTCTGTTCTGGAAGCACAAACAACATAGGTGATAATTATTTTAACTGGTACAAACAGCTTCCAGGAACGGCCCCTAAAACCATCATCTAAGTGGATCATATCAGACCCTCAGGGGTCCTGGAGAGATTCTCTGTCTCCAATTCTGGCAGCTCAGCCAACCTGACCATCTCTGGGCTCCAGGCTGAGGACTAGGCTGATTATTATTGCTCATCCTGGGATGATAGTCTCAATGCTCCCACGGTGCTCCAAGCCTGGGGGGAAGTGAGACAAAAACACACTCATGTGTGAAGAGGGGACACACCAGCAGTTCCTCCTCAAAGTAGCCTGTGATTGTGCTTATTCTTTCCTGATGCCCTGGGCCCAGGTCCATCCCAGGGCCTGCCTGAGGTGAGGCTCCTCCTGCCCCTTCTGTCCTCAGTGTCACTCAGAGCAGCCCCTCCTGAATGAAGAGTCTTCCTGTAAACAGACATGTCTTGTCTTCTTCAGCTGTGAGCAGTTACCTCTAGGCTGGTTGATATTCATTTTTACCTTCTGAGTCTAAAATAAATGAAACATTTTCTTTTGCCTCTGAATATACCATGGTTCTCAACAATACCCACTTTGTGCTTAAGTAAGTCAGCCTTATTTCCTTTTGATTTTATACACTATCCGATTATAACTAGTGCTGGCTGTTTTGTCTTATTTTCTGATTTTTTGTTAAATAGATGCAAACATAAAACTATAAAATTATAAACATAAATCCAAAAACTTTTGCTCAGGGAAAACCTGCACAAGAATGTTTATACCAGCTTCATTCACAGCCTCTAAAAACTGAAGGCAACCAGATATCTGCCCCTGGAGGTCTATTGCAGGTTTATATATAATGAACACACAGCTGTTCCTGACTAACATGTCATCCAATTGGTGGCATATTTGTAAAACTGGATATTTTTCACAGTATTATGATTACTGTATTACATTTTTGAAGAGCCATTGTCTTGAGAGTGTAATGATACCTGCTGCTTCTTAGAGGCTAAAAGAAGAAAAAGTACACGTGCACAGAGAAAATTGTTTCTGAGCAATGAAGTTCTTCAATATGCTACTGTGATGGTACTGAAATGACACTATGGCACTGTCAGAATTCACTGAACGATGTAGAGCCACTTGACAGAGCCCTTAAATCTGCATATAAAAGTCAATTATGAGGTTTAGGGCTCATGAAGGAATGTAGTCTGTGACCAAACCCATGGACCCGCAGGACAAACCTGTGAGCCCACCTCAGTGCAGCCCTTGGGGGAAAGCTGCTCCACTGAGTGACTTTGAACCTGAGTGGAGCCTGTAAGTGTAAAGTCACGAGAGACTGCACGGAGCTCTGTATCTAGGAGACAGGGGTGTGTCCCGGGGAGAACAGGTGCATGGTTTGTTGGGGCTGTGCTGTGTTCTGGAACTGCACAATTCAGTAAATGGATGGACGCTGCTGCAAGCTGCTTGCTCACTTCAGGAATGGAGATTCACCAAAGTAGGAGGCCTGAGTGAAGACTGTGGTCATGGATTAGAGCTGGAGATGGCAGTTTTCAATCATGTGTAATTTGGTGGAGACTGATAATTGCACTTGGAAATCGTCACCACTATCTTCATGTTTGGATTACTTAGTCCCACATAGGATTCCTTTGAGTTTCCGCTGTGAGGCATTAGACATAGTGAAGCCCCGTAATGTCACTATGGTGCATTTCCCCAGATATTGCTCTCTAATCCCATTCTTTCAGGAGGACAGGCAGGCTTCTTGGGAGAAATGTTTGATCCCCAAGTCAGGGATTACACAGGATGAACAGGGAGTGCCTTGTAGTGTCAGAAAGTGAAGAATCTGTCAGAACAAAGACAAGGACATCAATGCACTCCCACCATGCATACACAGGTACACACACACACGCGCACAATGACAGGATGTGTCGAGGAGTTCATGAGCCAACTGAAAATGTTGCCACTGCGAAAAACTGGAAATATTTCAGGACCAAATGAATGTAATAGCATTGACTTTTAACTCCAAGTCTATAAGAGCTGTTCACGGACCATATTGTTAACTGCATGTATCAACGAATAAGCAGAAGAGATACTTTCCTGTGCAGAGGATTTCAGGTTACAGGTGTAAACTCTTGGCCCTGAATGATGTCAGGCATAATCCTCACTCAGTAAGTGTGGACATAGACACCAGCAAACAAGGAAAACCTGAGAGAATGTCACAATAAGGGAAGCTTAAGGAGATACCAGGAACGGAGCAGCCCTGGTGGTTCAACAGTTTAGTGCTGCCTTTAGCTCAGAGTTTCATCCGGGAGACCTGGAATCGAGTCCTGCATCAGGCTTCCTGCATGGAGCCTGTTTCTCCTTCTGCCTGTGTCTCTTTCTCTCTCTCTCTCTCTCTTCATGAATAAATAAATAAAATCTTTTTTAAAAGAGGAAATACCAGGAATGTAACGAAGAATCCTGACCTGGATCTTAGAACAGAAAAAGGACATCGGGTAAAAACTAGAAAATGTGAACAAACTGGGGATATGTATCGTTATGGATTGATTCCAGTCTCCACTCATTCACGTGATAAAAAGTTCTCAAACATTTCATGTTTCAGGATGTGTCAAAATCAGGAAATGTAGATGTTTCAGATGTAATCAGATCAGGTGAACCGGTAAGGATTAATCTAATGTGGAGTCTTTCTCTCCCTTTGTTTTTCCTCTGACTCTTTGTTTGAAATGATGGTAAAAGTCTTCTCAGTGTGTTAGAGAACAGAGCTATGGACTGAGGTTTCATTGTCATAGAGAGCCTTGATATAACATAAAAAAAATCAGAATGTTCTGTGGCCTTTTTACTGTCAATCCCTGCTGCATTTACCAAATAATTACGAGGCTGAATTGTTGAGGTTGGAAACCAAGTCCTGGGGGTCCCCTGATTTAGGAGTAGAGAAAGAAATCCTAAGGTTTTTGTATCATATAAAATTTTATTTTAATTTTTTTTTAATTTTTATTTATTTATGATAGTCACAGAGAGAGAGAGAGGCGCAGAGACACAGGCAGAGGGAGAAGCAGGCTCCATGCACTGGGAAACCGATGTGGGATTTGATCCCGGGTCTCCAGGATCGTGCCCTGGGCCAAAGGCAGGCGCCAAATCGCTGCGCCACCCAGGGATCCCTGTATCATATAAAATTTTAAATAAATCCTTATACTCTTAACAATTAGAATCTGGACTAAATAAAAGGAAAATGAATAGTAAGTATATCACAGAGACACAAGAAATAATGAATTCCCAGGCTCACTGCAAAGTGAAAATGAAAACCCAGACTGGGAAGCATGAATAGTGGACACTTTCATGCTGAGATCATTTTAGTCTGTACCAATGCAGACATCATTGCCAGGGCCTGTGCACTGGGGGTCACTTGATGTAACAGGAGACTCTCATAATACAGCACCAGCAACATTGGTCCCTCAGGTAGGATAAACGAAGTAGATCTTATCAGGTATGAATGAACAGTGAACCTTGGAAAAGAGTTGGCCTTAAATTTGGTTTTGACTGGAGACTGATCGGGACTCCAGGGCCATGCAGACTGCAAGCTCAAAGGTTAGGTAACACTAATATATTACCTCACATAAACACTGTTAAATAAATCCTATATGTAGCAGCCTGCATCTTATTAGTAACCTGGAGAAAATTAATGCTTTTGTCCCAAACTCCCTCAGTTCAACCCCGCGATGCCTACTGCTCACTCCATCTGCTTCCTTGGTTGGGAAGGTCTTGGACAAATGTCTGTTCATTGGGCCTAGATCTCAGACATCCATCCCCCATGAATTCTGAACAATAATTCTGGGTTAGGGCCCAATACATGTATCATGAAGGTTCTCAGTGCAGGAGGTGGAAGACCACTCAGTATAAGAGGCCTCCATTTATAGTAATGTTCTGTTTACAGAACCAGTACATAACTGGTTTCAAAATATATTAAGTATATGAGAGAGTCCCATATATAAGCAGTTGTCAGGTTAAATTTCAAGGAAACTTTGAACCCAGAAAAGTCAGCAGGAGCAGAAGACACTTTTCCCTGGCAGCATTCTATTCTTATGGCAAAGAGAAGCATCAAAGGTCCTAGCAGAGCAGTCTGAGGGGACTTCACAGGAGAATCTAAACCCACAACAACAAGGGTCAAAGTGGAAGTTGGTTCCATGTAGAATTATTTTAAGGTATGAATCACTTAGGTACGGTGGGCCTTTATGGTGTTTAGTTGGTTCAGGATGATGGTAGACTGGATATTACCTCAGTCACCTGGAAGAGGTAAACTCTACTCTCAGCGATGCTGAAACACTTGGGAACAGAATCCCTGTGCAGTTCACCATGTATTTAACCATCCTGGGGTTGTTAGTGACTTAAAAAAAAAAAAAGCCCTGTTAGCCCGAAACTCCAGGGTGGGCACCTCTCCATTCACTGACCTGGGCTATGACATTATCTCCAGTCAATGGCAAAATCTAGACATCATTGCAGGAGTGCTGGGAGGGTGAGAGAGCCTGGAGGACTCAGTGTCTCAGCCCAGACGGTGGCGCTGTGTGACAGGTCCCTTGAGGCCAGGCTTCTGGTCCAGCCCAACCAGGGAAATACTCTAGTAATTCTTGCACACTTGGCAGGTAGTGTCCTCACTGCAGTGTGACTCTGCAGCATCTATGCCCCTGGAGGTGCATGGGTGCTCAGCTCTGACTCCCTTCCTTGTTCATGTTGCATCCTCCTCCCCGTGTAGTCATTGCCCAGGCTGGTGTTCAGGCAGGACAGACAATCCCTCATCTGGAGAGGTTCCCATGATGAAATGAATCACCTGCAATGCTACCTGGTCTAGGAAAAGGGATCACTGTGGAGGGGAGGATGGGAATGCCAACCGTGTGGCCTTAGCCAGCAGAGCCCTGGGCTTCTCGGTCCTGTCCTCTCCTCCCCTCCTCCCTCATAGACCAGGGGTTCCCTTCAGGGATGCATAGTAAAGATGCAGGGGTGAGGGAAGCATTTGAACTACTTGGTTCCCATCATCGTTGTGTGTTTGGTCATCACCCTGTTCCTGCTGTCACTTTATGGCCTCCAGCTTTCCTTTTAGGACCCCTCAGACTAAGCCCTCAGGCTTGTGGTTAATGTAGCACTCACATCCTTCCATTGGGGGAGGGAAGGCTTCCCTCAGCCCTGGTTGTCTGGGAATGTCTCCACACTTTGTACAAATCATATATGGTCTTTATGTGACATGCGATCAACAGATCCAGCATCAGCCCTCTACCTGCTACCCCAATTGACCTCACTTGTGTCTCTCCAGGCATTCATGACTTTGTTGGCATCGCCCTCCATCCACCTGACACTATGGACCATCCCTCCCTCTCCCACAGCCTGGAGTCCAGTCAGTCAGCTCCCACTGTCCCACCTGGGGACACAGGCCCCTGCACCCTTCCCCATTGCCCTCGCTGTCATGATCCTCCAGGCCCTCCCTCCTCCTAATGACCCTCCCAGGTCTCCCTGTCCTACCTTCTGTACTAGGAGGTCCACTGAAGCTAATTCTCTGATGAACACCACTGAGGACAAGATAGGCACAGCTGGGATGAAAAATCTCACAGCAAATGGAGAGGAAGGAGGTCACAGGATGGCTCTGCACTGGTCCCTGTTTGATGCCCAGGGCATTCTCTGTCCCCAAAACCCTGGCAGCTTCATCAGACTTTTCTGTGTCCTCTCAACCCTGCTCAGGAATTGCCCAGCATTTCCACCTCTGTGTCCTCCTCTGTGAAGATGTGTGTCCCCCACACAAGCTCCTGCTGACGTCCAGCACCCAGAGCCAATCCATCTCCCCTGAGCCCCTCTGGCAGGAACAGAGACCCTCTGCTCTCTGTTCCTTATGTCTGGTCCTCAACTCCACAGCAGTTCCTGGTTCTCCTGGAAGAGGATTGCACAGATCCCTCCTTCTAGAACCCAGTCCATGTAGGAATCCTGATCAGAGACAGCAGCCCTGGACTTCTACCCATCCCTGGAGAGTTACTCTCACATGGTGGGAGTGTAGGAGTCAGAGAAGCAGGGGAAGAGGAGGACTTCCTGAGGTGGGAAAGAAAGAGAGTTGCCCAGAGACCAGCAGGGGGAAGTAGGATGGAGTCTGCGGATCTGCAGGATAGGGCCTCACAGTTATGAAATCCCTTCTCTGACAGAGTCTTGGGTCTGGGTACTTTGCTTTCAGTGGGAACTAAATAGTCATGTCCTCTCTGAGCTGAGATGGGTCCTTGGACATGGGCCTGTGGGGGTCGCAGCAGCTGCTTCCTCCAGGTCAACCAGAGAGAAGCTAATGCATCAGGAATCCTCGCTGTCAAAGGGCCACAGACCAAAAAATGCAGAGGACATAGAGACAGGCGTGATCACATTCGTATGAGCAGCCCTTCCCCTGTGAGGCCCTGGAACAGGCGATAACACGACAGGGTCACCCCAGCCTCAGCTCTGTGGCCTAAGAAGGGACTGCGCCACCATGGCCTGGACTCCTGTCCTCCTTGGGCTCCTCCATCACTGCACAGGTAGGTACAGGCCCCAGTGAAAGGGCGGGGGGGGGGGGACCCCAGCCTGAGTCCTATCTGCGTGGCTCAGCTGCTCAATCAGAAGCAACCTGTCTCTTGTCTTCATTGTGATGTGTGAGTGTCTTCAGGTTCTCTATCCCAGGCTGTGGTGACCCAGCTTCCTTCTCTGCATCCCTGGGAACAACAGCCAGATTCACATGCACCCTGAGCTATGGCTTCAGTATTGATAGATATGTTATAAGCTGGTTCCAGCAGAAGGCAGAGAGCCTTCCCTGGTACCTACTGTACTATTACTGATACTCAAGTACACAGTTGGGCTTCGGCATTCCCAGCTGCGTCTCTGGATCCAAGACAAGGCCACATTCACAAATGAGTAGACCCATCTCTGGTTGGGTCTAGAGCTCCAGCCCCACCTGAGACTGATGCACAATTGCAGCCACATTGTCTTGATATCGGAAAGAGCAAGAGAACCCAGGCCCTCAAGGAGGGATGTCTGGTCCCCCACCAAGATGAGCAGCTGGGATCAGATAAACTGAGGTCTGAGGAGGGGACAATCCCGAATGGGTGGTGCACACAGGAAGTTTGACGTCCCCCTCCCTCAGGACCACCCAGAGCTGCAGTGAATGTAAGGTCCCTGCATCCCATTGCATTGAGCCTGCATGAAGGGAGCAGATTGACATCAGCCTGATGACAGAGCAGGAGTTTCTTGAACTCCAATAAAAAAATACAAACAAAACAAAACAAAAACAAAAACGGGAGGTTAAAACACAAATACATTTCTGTGAGAACATGTAGAACTCATGCTTTTAATGCCCAAGAGATGGAACCCATTCTGAGAGTCAGACCTGGACATGTCAATGGGGAGGGAACTGGTGAACCCTGGAAACCAGCTGGGCTCTCAGGGCTTTGGGCCTTGCCGAGGTGTGTGCCCTGTGACCAGGAGGGGGCGCTGAGGGATTGCCCTGTGGTCCCTACAGGGCTGCTCAGTGAGGACCCTTCTTCACTCAGGGTGCCTGGGCCTGAGAATTGGGTTCTGAGCTCCCTGATGGGGACTCAGCATCTGTGACCCCTCTGGCCTGGCAGTCTCCCCTGAGGGCCTGTGTGTGGTCTCAGCAGGTGCTTCCACCCAGGGCTCTCCCCAGGGCTGAACCACCTCCATCCTTTTTTTTTGCCAACATACAGAATAACACCTAGTGCTCATCCCGTCAAGTGCCCCCCTCAGTGACCGTCATCCATTCACCCCCACCCTCCGCACTCCTCCCCTTCCAACACCCCTAGTTTGTTTCCCAGAGTTAGGAGTCTTTATGTTCTGTCTCCCTTTCTGATATTTCCCACACACTTCTTCTCCTTTCCCTTATATTCCCTTTCACTATTATTTATATTCCCCAAATGAATGAGAACATATAATGTTTGTCCTTCTCCGATTTACTTCACTCAGCATAATACCCTCCAGTTCCATCCACATTGAAGTAAATGGTGGGTATTTTATTTTTTAAAAGATTCTATTTATTTATTTACAGAGAGAGACACACAGAGAGAGATAGAGAGGCAGAGACACAGGCAGAGAGAGAAGCAGGCTCCATGCAGGGAGCCCAATGCGGGTCTCAATGCTTGGTCTCCAGGATCACGCCCTGGCCTGAAGGCAGCGCTAAACCGCTACACCACCGGGGCTGCCCTGCACTGAGGTTTTAAATGCCGCTCCTATCATTATTCTCCATGCAGTCTGCACAGATCTGTGAACAATATACTCATAATTCCATCTGCGTCTTCACAGTGACATCATCATTGAGTCTTAGTCAATGCACATTGACTAGATCCTCTTTAAAAGAACATTCATCCAATTTATGTGCACAATTGATCTAGAGGGTGACCAATACGCAATCTCTTCCTCTGGATTCTTGGCAGAAATTCTCCAGCTGTCACATCTTCCTGCTAAAACACCCTAGCACGTCTGTCCCTTGTGCTCTCAGGTCAGTGGCACACACACAACCAAACTTGGCAAGGCTCCTGGAGACCTGTGTCGATGTGGGGGAGGACAGATCCTAGGAGAGAGTCACTGCCCACAGGGTGGGGAGAACTAAAGTTTAAAACAGGTGAAAACAGGGATCCCTGGGTGGCGCAGCGGTTTGGTGCCTGCCTTTGGCCCAGGGCGCGATCCTGGAGACCCGGGATCGAATCCCACATCGGGCTCCCGGTGCATGGAGCCTGCTTCTCCCTCTGCCTGTGTCTCTGCCTCTCTCTCTCTCTCTCTCTCTGTGACTATCATAAATAAATAAAAATTAAAAAAAAATTTAAAAAAAAAAAAAAACAGGTGAAAACAGTGAGAGATGGCAACGATGTTCAGTGTGTAACCTTTCCAGGAAAGAACACGAGGGCTTCCACCCACAGCCTGGAGAATCCACTTCCTGGGTCTTCAGTATTTCAGGAATCTCAGAGCTGAGCACTCATGCTGCAACCAGGGTCATCATATAGGAGGAAGGCCTCAGCATCCTGCTCATCAGAGGCCACTTGTACATGGGACCCTTCACTCCTCTGGATGTGACAGTGATGTCAAACAAATTGGTGTAGCGACACCACCTCTGTCCTCAGTGGCCCATCAAAAGCTAAAGGATCCGTGGCAGAGACACACACACACACAGAGAGAGAGAGAGAGAGACAGACAGAGACATAGGCAGAGGGAGAAGCAGTCTCCCTGCACAGAGCCAGAAGGGGGGCTTGAACCCAGGACTCCAGGATCATGCCCTGAGCCAAAGACAGATGCTTAACCACTGAGCCACCCAGAAGTCCCTTACACCAAGAAATGAGAGTGTAGCCTAAAATCTATGTCACAGTCATGGGAGACCACCTGCGGGGAGACTTGTCCAGATCATAGGAGGACAGTGGACAGAGCTCTGGAGACATGACCTGTGTCCTATGGCCAACTGATTCCCATGTCATGCAGGGTGAGGTGGTGTCAGGATGCCAGAAGACAGTTGAGGCTTATTTCTGAGGGCTCAGGCCGTATCAGAGCTGGGAACACCACCTGGCACTGACTGTGGCCTCTGCTCAGGGCTCACAGCGGGGATCTCCCAAACCACACCCCAGCCCCAAACAGCCCCTCCCCTACACAACCCCCCTGACATCCTCAGGCAGAGGGACCTGACCCAGGGCCAGGGAGGGTTCAGAGACCCGGGGTCTCATTTGCATGGGAGGGCCCCTCCCTCTCTCAGAGGATGAAGAGGGAAAGGGAGAGATGAGGGGAGGCTCTGCTCAGCTGAGGGGCCACTGAAGACAGGATCCGTGATGACCTCCACCATGGGCTGGTCCCCTCTCCTCCTCACCCTCCTCGCTCGCTGCACAGGTGACTGGATGTGGGACAGAGGAAGGGGTCTTGGGAGGACATGTGGGGTCCAGACTCCAGCATCACCCTATTTCTCTCTTTCTTGCATGTTCCTGGGCTCAGTCTGTGCTGACTCAGCCGGCCTCAGTGTCTGGGTCCCTGGGCCAGAGGGTCACCATCTCCTGCACTGAAAGCAGCTCCAACATCGGTGGATATTATGTGGGCTGGTACCAACAGCTCCCAGGAACAGGCCCCAGAACCATCATCTATAGTAGTAGTAACCGACCCTCAGGGGTCCCTGATTGATTCTCTGGCTCCAGGTCAGGCAGCACAGCCACCCTGACCATCTCTGGGCTCCAGGCTGAGGACGAGGCTGATTATTACTGCTCTACATGGGACAGCAGTCTCAAAGCTCCCACAGTGCTCCAGGCCTGTGGGGAAGTGAGACAAAAACCCATTTACCCATCTGCAATGTGAGTGAGCACCCCAGGATCTGCCTGCTAAGGCTCCCCCTGGGTTTCTGCTGATTCTTCAGTTGATGCCCTGAGCCCAGGTGCATCTTGGGGACCTCCTGGGAATGGCACTTGCTTCATCATCTCTGACCTCAGAGTCACTCAGAGTAGCCCATTGTACACAGATGGTGTCACAGGGAAGAGAAAATTTTGTCCTCCTGTTCAGGGACAGGTTCTTTTAGGCTACTGAACATTCACTTGTCATCTTCTGTTTTCTCAGTAAATGAAATACTCTTAGGTCGCGAAGCTATCATGGTCCTTCGGCCCCATTCCTGTTCTGCTAATGCACATGTCAGCTCTTTTTGCAGCTGGGATCATTATTGCCTTAGCTTCAACCAGATGACCAGTTCTTCTTATTTGATGATTGTATGAAACACATAAATCAATGCCACACTCAAATATAAAAGGTAAGAAATAAAGCTTTCTAGAGAAAAATCCCCACGTGAATGTTTATGGAAACTTTATTCATGATCAATACAATTCAAAAAATAAAAAATCTGCACACTTTGTTTATACCAGATTTTTATAAAATGACCAGACTTTTTATAAAAAGTAACGAAGTTTTACTCCAACCTGATGTATAGTCGTAGCAGGTGATATTAGTCAACATTTAAAGAAATAAGTTCTTAAGTTCAAAAACATGCATGAATATTAACTGCACATTTCTTCAGGATGAATAACATAAAAGGCTAAATTCCACATCATGGGAAATTCATGGTATTTTGAAAGAGGCGGGAATCTAGAGGTGTAAGGAGGCCAGGGATTGACAGCAGGTGGAGGAAGGAGGAGGGTGAGTGTGTGAGGCAACTGTATTCATGGTGATTTCACTCTCCTACAGGGCACCGCGACAGTGGCCACACTACACTGCTTTGTGGTCACATCTCAGTAAACTGTACCCCAGACCATAGAACCTTTGTGCAGGCAGAGAATGTCATCTAGGGGTCTGGGGTCCATGACGGAGCTCACAGGGGAATATCATCCCATCCACTTCCCCAAGGAGGTGTGACCCCTTGTCCCCAAAGGGAGAGGACAGGAAGGTGTGGACCTGAGGGAGATTGAACAGGAAGTTTGAAAAGGGAGCAAAGAAACTGCATGTGAGCCCCTTAGGATGACATATCGTGTCCCCTGTGCTGAGGGCTCAGTTCCTGTGATGTGTCGGGGTTGGGCCTGGAATTGAACCATGAGGTCCACGGTCACAGATGATGGGAGACATTGTTTCCCCTTCAAGAACAGAAGGTCCTGTGTTGTGAGGGTCTCGACCTCTCCATAGCCAGTGTGGAGATCAGACCCACCCTTATGGTTCTAGAGACGATTGCCCTAGGTCCTTCAGCTACAAAACCAGATAGTTTGAAAACTAAAGGTGGATTATTTATAAACCTGTAAATTATACCACACACCTGGTGCCACACACAGAGGTCATCATAGAGACAGAGCGAGCCTGTGGACTCCCCACCAGGAGTGAGGACAGAGGCTCTGCTGACAGAGAAGGAGTTGGGTTGAGAGACATCACAGAAAAAATAACACAAATATTTGATTTTTCTAACTTTTAGACATTTCAACTGGATCTGGTGTTGACCAGCAGGCTCTTACCATGGAGACAGTCCACAGGGAGTTTCCAGTGATGGCAGGGTCACTTTTTTTAATAGTAAATTTATTTTTTATTGGTGTTCAATTTGCCAACATACAGAATAACACCCAGTGCTCATCCCGTCAAGTGCCCTCCTCAGTGCCCGTCACCCATTCATCCCCACCCCCCACCCTCCTCCCCTTCCACCACCCCCTAGTTGCACCCTTATGCTTTGGGGTGCAATAATAAATGCGATTGACTCCTTAATTTCCTTTCTTCAGTCTCATTGTTACTCTAGAGAATTGCCACTGATTTTGGGGCATTGATTTTGTATCTTGCCACAATGCCAAATTCCTGTATGAGTTCTAGCAATCTTGGGGTGGAGTTTTTTGGGTTTTCTATAAACAGTCATGTAATCTGGGAAGAGGGAGAGTTTGACTTCTTTGCCAATCTGAATTCCTTCTATTTCTTTTTTTTCCTGATTGCCAAGGCTATGATTGCTAGTACTATGTTCAATAGCAGTGGTGAGAGTGAACATCCCTGTAGTGTTCCTGATATTAGGGGAAAGGCTCTCATTTTTTTCCCCATTGAGAATGATATTTGCTATTTTCATTCATAGATGGCTTTTAAGATGCTGAGGAATGTACCCTCTATCCCTACACTCTGAAGAGTTTGGATCAGGAATGGATGCTGTATTTTGTCAAATGCTTTCTCTGCATCTATTGAGAGGATCATATGGATTTGTTATTTCTCATGTTGATATGATCTACCACTTTGATTGTATTATGAGTGTTGAACCAACCTTGAAACCCGGGTATAAGTCCTACTTGATCATTTTGAATAATCTTCTTAATGTATGTTGGATCCTATTGGCTAGTATCTTGTTGAGAATTTTTGCATCCATGTTCATCAGGGATATTGGTCTATAATTCTCCTTTTTGGTAGGGTGACCCTTTTGGTCGGGTCTGGTTTTGAAAATATGGTGATACTGGCCTAATAAAATGAGTTTGGAAGTATTCCTTCCCTTTCTATCCTTCAGAACAACTTTAGTAGAATAGGTATTATTTCTTCTTTAAATGTTTGATAGAATTCCCCAGGGAAATCATCTGGCCCTTGACTTTTGTGTCTTGGGAGGTTTTTGATGACTGCTTCAATTTCCTCCCTGGTTATTAGCCTGCTCATGTTTTCTGTTCCTTCTAGTTTCAGGTTTTTTTTTGTTTTTTTGTTTTTTTTTTTGGTTTTCCAGAAATTCATCCATTCCTTCTAGATTGCATAATTTTGGGTGTATAGCTGTACATAATACATTTTTAAAATCATTTATATTTCCTTGTTATTGGTTGTGATCTCTCCTCTTTCATTTAGAATTTTAATTAACTTGATTCTTTTCTCTTGCCCTTTTAATAAAGCTGCCTATTACTTTATCTATCTTATTAATTCTTTCAAAGAACCAACTCCTGATTTGTTGACCTGCTCTATAGTTCTTCTGGTCTCTATTTCACCAAGTTCTGCTCGAATCTTTATTATCTCTCTTTTTCTGCATGGTATAGGTCTTATTTGCTCTTCTATCTCCAGTGCCTTTTGTGTGATGTTCGCATATGTATTTGAGTTTGTTTTTTATTTCCCAATTTTTTGACGGATACTTGTATTGTGATGTATTTCTCCCTCAAGACTGCTTTTGCTCTATCCCAAAGATTTTGAACACTTGTATCTTCATTTTCATTAGTTTCAATGAATCTTTTTCATTCTTCTCTAATTTTCTGGTTGACCCATTCATCTTTTAGTAGGATGCTCTTTAACCTCCAGGAGTTTGAGTTTCTTCCAAATTTCTTCTTGTGATTGAGTTCTGGTTTCAAAGCATTGTGGTCTGAAAATATGCAGAAGGCAATCCCTATTATTTGGTCTCTATTGAGACCTGATGTGACCCAGTATGTGGTCTATTCTGGAGAAAGTTCCATGTGCATTTGAGGAGAATGTATATTCAGTTGCATTTGGATGCAAAGTTCAGTGTATATCTGTGAAATCCATCTGGTCCAGTGTATAATTTAAGGCCCTTGTTTCTTTAGTGTTGTGCCTAGAAGATCTGTTTTTTACCGAAAGTGCCCTATCAAGGCCTCCTTTTATTAGCCTCCTTCTATATTATTATCTAAGTATCTCTTTACTTGGATTATTAATTGATTGATATACTTGGTAGCTTCCACAATAGGGGCATAAATATTCATGATTCTAAGGTGTCTTTGTTTCATAGACCCTTTAAGTATGAGATAGTCATCTCTTACTACAGTCTTTGGGATAAACTTTAATTTATCTGATATGAGGATTGCTTCCCCAGCTTTCTTTTGAAGACCGTTTGAATGGTGAATGGTTTTCCAACCTTTTATTTTTCAGGCTGGAGGTGTCCTTAGGTGTAAAATGAGTCTCTTATAGATAGCAAAGAGAAGGGTCATGCTTTTTTTATCCAGTGTGATACCCTGCATCTTTTCATGGGATCTTTTAGCCTATTCATGTTCAGAATTAACTATTGAAAGATATGAATTTAGTGTCGTTTTAATACCTATTCAGGTCCTGTTTTTGTGGATTATTTCTTTGGGCTCCCTTTCTTTTACGGGTCTCCCTTAGTATTTCTTGCAGAGCTGGCTTGATGGTCACATATTCTTTCAGTTTCTGCCTATCTTGGAAGCTCTTTATCTCTCCTTCTATTCTGAATGACAACCTTGCTTGATAAATTATTTTTGGCTGCATGTTCTTCTCATTTAGTACCCTGAATATATCACACTACCTCTTTCTGGCCTGCTTGGTCTCTGTGGAGAGTTCTGCTGTTAATATGATATTTCTCCCCATAAAGGTTAAGAATCGCTTGTCTCTAATTGCTTTAAATATTTTCTATTTATCTTTGGAATTTTCAAGTTTCACTATTAAATGTAAAGGTATTGAACAGGTTTTATTGATTTGGGGAGGAATCCCTCTACCTACTGGATCTGAATGCCTGTTTCCCTCTCCAAATTAGGGAATTTCTCAGCCATGATTTATTCAATTATACTTAGAGGCCCTCCATCCCTTTTGGCATTTTCTGGAATCCCAATTTGTCGTGGATACTTCCTTCTAAGGCTATCATTTGTTTCCCTTAACTTTTCTTCATGGTCTTTTAATTGTGTTTCTCTTTTTTTCCTCAGCTTCCTTCCTTACCATAAAATTGTCTTCTATGTCACTCACTCATTCTTCTACCTTGTTAACCTTCATTGTTAGGACATCCAGTTTCGATTTTATCCCATTTAATTGATTTTTAATGTTGGCCTGATTAGATCTAAATTCTGCAGTCATGAAGTCTCTGGAATCCTTTATGATTTTTTTCCAGAGTCACCAGTAGCTTTATATTTCTGCTTCTGAATTGACTTTCTGACATCAAATTGTAATCCAAATTCTGGAACTCTGTGGCAGAGAGTACTATTTTTTATTCTTTCTTTTGTGGTGATTCTTCCTTCTAGTCATTTTGTACAGTGCAGAATGGCTGCATGAGTTGGCTAAGTCAAGAATATCAACCAAAACGTAAGTAAATTTCATCCTAGATGATTCTGATAAGGTCAGAGACCAGAAAAGGAAAACAAAGATGAGAACAAAATAAAACAAAAGGACCACTAAAGTGAAAAACAAAATTTAAAACAAAGTAGTAAAAAAATAAAAGGCCAAAAATCCCAAATAAGAAGGAAAAAATGAAGATAAAAAAACTAAAGAGAAAAGAGAGAGAAAAAAAACAGAAAAATAAAACAGAAGAAAAAGATAAAACAGGGGAGGGACTGGGAGATAGTTGTTGAAGAAGTCATAGTGGAGAGAGAATGTAGTCTACCTGAAGGGTCCTACAGTGTGATCCCCTTGGTTCTGAGTGCTAAGTTCCGTATGTTAGAAGATGCTCAGTCCCAAATTTATATAAATCAGAAATACTTTTAGAAAGCCACAATATTGACCACCAAAACATAAACAAGATAAAAGGGTGGCAGAATGGTAATGAGGAGCGAATATAATCTCACAGAATGAACCTGCATACCACTTGGTTCTGGGTGCATTATGGTCATGTTTTAGAAGGTATTAACTTCCACAATTGTAGAACAAAATGAGGCAGAGAAAACAAAAAACACAAAGCAAAACTCATGTTTTGGGAGATATATCTCCCAAAATTAAATTGAGTGTGTTGAAAGGAATTGGGAAGCGAATAGTATATCAAAGACATGTAATCATAGAAATATGAAAGTCAAAATAGAAATTAAAAATGAAGAGGTGATAAAATATTGTAATTAAGGTGGGAATAGAGAAGACTTATTGGAAAATTTTAGTCTGATATTAAAATGAGTTGTAATGGAAAAAGGGAAAAAATTTAAAAAGGAAAAGGAAGGGGGGCGCCCTCTAGTTCTACATACTGTAAATCCCTTGTCTTCCCCTAGAGCTTTGCAGTGCTGCTTGGTCAAGAACTTGCTCTTACTCTGTCCTTCTAGTTCATTTTTTGGGGGAAGGGCCTGCTGTGCTGATTCTCAGGTGTGTGCACCTGGGGGAGCTGCCCCCGCCCTGTTTACCCTGTGACACCTTTGGTCCCTGGCGGCCCTGCTCCGTCCCAGGCACAGGGTGACATCAGGAGGACATCAGCACTGGCAGCTGCCAGCTCCTCAGCCCTGGAGTCAGCTTCCGCAGTAACAACCGCAGCTCCCAGTCCACAGGGGCCTGGATGCTCCCGGGGAGGTGCGGGTGCCCTGATCTGCACAGTTTGGGGGCACCGAGTGGCAGGACACTTCTCACTATCCTGGGCCCCCCCCCACCTCCATCTGCCCAGGGGGGATGCGGGATCCTGGGCTGTGCCCACCGGTGCCCTGGGATCCGGGGCCTGTGCTGCTGGAATAGTGCTCCCGGGGTGCAGCCCCCAAGGGCACCAGGGCACAGCCCCCTTTATCCAGAGCCCCCCACCTGACCAACCAGCTTCTCCCCGGGGCCCCGCAGGGCTTGTCCCAGCCCTTTACAGAGACAGGCCCACAGTCTGGGGCTTGCTTTCCCCAGGTGCGCTTCCACTGTTAGTGACCCCGGGAGACTGGAGGCTCCACTGCCCCTCCTGCGATCTTGCCCAATTTCCTCTTAAGCGCTTTAATGTCCAGGAAGAATCCGGTGCAGGTTTTTAACGTTCCCACTATCCAGGGCTGGGCTTTCCTGCCTGTGGCTTTCACTGCCCCACTTTAGCCCAGCTCATCGCGGTGCCCCTCCCCCACTAGATTCTTTTTTACTTTATTTTTCTGCCTTCCTACCTTGTTAGAAGTGAAAACCCTCTTCCCTGTCGTGTTCCAGCTCTTCTCTCTTTAAATCTCAGGTGGATTCGTAGGTGTTCAGGATGTTTTGAAAGTTATCCAGGTAAGTTGGTGGCACCAGGTGAGTTGAGGAAGCTACTCCTTTGCCATCTTCTCCAGTTGTAGTGAATTGAGGGGACACCTGCACCCCAATGTTCACAGCAGCAGTGTCTACAATAGCCAATTGTGGAAGGAGCCACCATGTCCTTTGACAGATGAATGGATAAACAAGATGTGAGATATGTATATATATCCTGTATATACTGTATACACACACACAAAAAGGAGTATTACTCAGCCATCAAAAAGGACGAATGGAACTGGAAGGTATTATGCCGAGTGAAATAAGTCAATCGGATAAAGACAACCATCATAGGGTTTCACTCATATGTGGAATATAAGAAATAGTGAAAGAGAATGTAACGGAAAGGAAGAAAACTGAGTGGGGGAAAATTAGAAACGAAAAAAAACCATGAGAGACTCCTAATTCTAGGAAACAAACAAAGGGTTGCAGAAGAGTAGGAGGGTGGGGTGATGGGGTTACAGGGTGACGGGCACTAAGGAGGACATTGATGGGATGAGCACGGGGGTTATATGTTGAAAAATTGAATTTAAATAAAATATTGTTTAAAATTAGAGTGCCTAGGTGGCTCAGAGTTTAAGCATCTGCCATTGGCTCAGGGAATGATCCTGGATTCCTGAGTTGGAGTCCCCCATTGGGTTCCCTGCAATGTGGCTCTTCTCCCTCTGCCTATGTCTCTGCTACTCTCTCTGTGTCTCTCATGAATAAATAAAAAAATATTTAATAAAAGAAGAAAATATGCATCTATAGGGGCTCCTTGCTGGCTCAGTCAGTGGAGAATAGCATTCTTGATCTCGGTTGTAGGTAGAGGTTAGTGAAAAACAAATTCTTAAAAAATGGAAAATATTGGGGATCTTTGGGTGGCTCAGCGGTTCAGTGCCTTCCTTCAACCCAGGGTATGATCCTAGAGTCCCAGGATCAAGTCCCCAAATGGGCTCCCTGCATGGAGCCTGCTTCTCCCTTTGCCTGTCTCTCTGCCCTTCTCTCTGTGTGTGTGTGTCTCTTGTGAATAAATAAATAAAATCCTTTTAAAAATGGAATATATAAATGTAATATTTCCTAAAACATAGTATCATGGTGTGTGCTCTCATCTGTATGATTTCATCTGTGTTCTACATGTTTTATGAGGGAAAAAGTTTTAGTGATGTTAAGATTATTTCCTATTAATAAACATTCTGTCTAGCATTTCTGAGGATCCATTGGTACCGTGTGTAAGAAAAGAAAGCGTTACCGGGAGGCACCATTTCATGCCAGCATCCCCAGGGAATATGCTCTACTGCGGTCACCAGTAAAGGGATACACTACCTTAGGGCATGTGTCCCTGCTCGGGAGCTATGGCCCACCCCTTCATCTGCCTCTGTCACTGTGCTTAGTTGTCTCTTATCACTGTCATACACCTGACTTTAAGCTCAATAGAAGCTTCTCGATGATGAGGGCTGGAGACAAGTGCCCAGAGTTTTTTGTTTCCCTTCCTCCTTACCTGAGATGCTGTGGGTAATTGTAACTCCTCCCACTGACATCATGCATACCACAGTAGTAGTCAGCCTCGTCCTCAGGCTGGGCTCCTGTGATGGTGAGGGCAGCTTTGTTCCCGGAGATGGATCCAGAGAAGCGATCAGGGACCTCAGAGGGACGGCTGCTTGTGTCATAGATAAGCATGCGAGGAGATCGGCCTTGGGTCTACTGGTCCAGCTGGAGTACTTACTTGTAGTCACTGACCCAGAGCTGAGGCTACACGTGAGTGTTACTGTCCCTCCTGGAGACACTGAGACTGATGACTCCTGAGTCACAACAGTCTGAGAATCTGCTCCTAAAACCAAGAGAGAAAGGTGTTGTTATGAGAGATAAGGGTCACCCTGAGACCTTGATTTTGTGTGCTCTTCAAGGATGCAGAGTCCATTTCCCTGACCTGAGCCATAAGCAAGGAGCCCAAGAAGAAGCACCATCCAGGCCATGGTGGGGACCCTCACTGGATGTGGTCTCACAGGATCTCCAGCCAGAGTAGGGTGTCCCTGGGCCTTCTCATGACTCCACACCTATGAGAATAAGGAAGTGCTTCATGCAAATCAGCTTCCCCTCTACCCTGGCCCAGGGTCACTCACATGTAATCCGGGAGATCTTGAAAGGAGCAGATGATGGGACCTCACATACACCAATGATAGCCTGATGACTGGGACACTGCGTGTCAGGAAGACATCTTTCACCAAATCAACTTCCTATGACCCTGGTGACCTCCAACCCAAAGTTCCTCGCTGATAATCCTGACAGCTGTATGAGGAGATGGATCTGTTTTCCAACTCCTGGCCTTTCCTCTAAATCACCACAAATCTAACCCCACAGGGTGACTTTTTCTTCCTTCCCCAGGGACATTGCTCCTTGCCTCTTTGGAGGATCCAGCAGCCACTCATCCAGCCATGAGGACACTGGGATTCTCAGAGTCCATGTGACAGATGTAGCGATGGTGCTTTCCTCTTTGTTAATTATGGACAGTGTTTACAAGGAGTCTGGGGGTGGCGATCAAGAATGTCTCTATCAGAAATGAACACAAAACTGTGTGAACAAGTGAACATCGTAGACCATTTTTAAAAAATTTTTTAATTTTTTTAACAAATTAATTTTTCATTGGTGTTCAAATTACCAACATACAGAATAACACTTAGTGCTCATCCCGTCAAGTGTTCCCCTCAGTGCATGTCACCCACTCACCACTACACCCTGCCCTCCTCCCCTTCCACCAACCCTAGTTCGTTTCCCAGAGTTAGGAATCTTTATGTTCTGTCTCCCTTTCTGATATTTTGCACACATTTCATCTCCCTTCCCTTATATTCCCTTTCACTATTATTTATATTCCCCAAATGAATGAGAACATACAATGTTTGTCCTTCTACGATTGACTTCCTTCATTCAGCATAATACCCTCCAGTTCCATCCACGTTGAATCAAATGGTGGGTATTTGTCATTTCTAATGGCTGAGTAATATTCCATTGTATACATAAACCACATCTTCTTTATCCATTCATCTTTCTTTTTTTTTAAAGATTTTATTTATTTATTCATGATAGTCACAGAGAGAGAGAGAGGCAGAGACACAGGCAGAGGGAGAAGCAGGCTCCATGCAGGGAGCCCGATGTGGGATTTGATCCCGGGTCTCCAGGATCGCGCCCTGGGCCAAAGGCAAACGCCAAACCGCTACGCCACCCAGGGATCCCCTCCATTCATCTTTCGATGGACACTGAGGCTCCTTCTACACTTTGGCTATTGTGGACATTGCTGCTAGAAACATCGAGGTGCAGGTGTCCCAGTGTTTCATTGCATCTGAATCTTTAGGGTAAATCTCCAACACTGCAATTGCTGGGTCGTAGGGCAGGTCTATTGTTTACTCTTTGAGGAACCTCCACGCAGTTTTCCAGAGTGGCTGCACCAGGTCAAATTCCCAGCAACAGTGTAAGAGGGTTCCCTTTTCTCCGCATCCTCGCCAACATTTGTGGTTTCCTGCCTTGTTAATTTTCCCCATTCTCACTGGTGTGAGGTGGTATCTCATTGTGGTTTTGATTTGTATTTCCCTGATGGCAAGTGATGCAGAGCATTTTCTCGTGTGCATGTTGGCCATGTCTGTGTCTTCTTCTGTGGGATTTCTCTTCATGTGTTTTGCCCATTTCATGATTGGATTGTTTCTTTGGTGTTGAGTTTAAGAAGTTCTTTATAGATCTTGGAAACTAGCCCTTTATCTGATAGGTCATTTGCAAATATCTTCTCCCATTCTGTAGGTTGTCTTTTAGTTTTGTTGACTGTATACTTTGCTGTGCAAAAGCTTCTTATCTTGATGAAGTCCCAATAGTTCATTTTTGGCTTTTGTTTCTTTTGCTTTCATGGATGTATCTTGCAAGAAGTTCCTGTGGCTGAGTTCAAAAAGGCTATTGCCTGTGTTCTTCTCTAGGATTTTGATGGAATCTTGTCTCACATTTATATCTTTCATCCATTTAGAGTTTATCTTTGTATGGTGAAAGAGAGTGGTCTAGTTTCATTCTTCATGTGGATGTCCAATTGTCCCAGCACCATTTGCTGAAAAGACTGTCTTTCTTTCAATGGAGAGTCTTTCCTCCTTTATCAAATATTAGTTGCCCATAAAGTTCAGGGTCCACTTCTGGGTTCTCTATTTTGTTCCATTGATCTATGTGTCTGTTTTTGTGCCAGTACCACACTGTCTTGATGACCACAGCTTTGTAGTACAACCTGAAATCTGGCATTGTGATGCCCCCAGATATGGTTTTCTTTTTAAAAATTCCCCTGGCTATTTGGCGTCTTTTCTGATTCCACACAAATCTTAAAATTATTTCTTCTAACTCTCTGAAGAAAGTCCATGGTATTTTGATAGGGATGGCATTAAATGTGTAAATTGCCCTGGGTAACATTGACATTTTCACAATATTAATTCTGCCAATCCATGAGCATGGAATATTTTTCCATCTCTTTGTCTCTTCCTCAATTTCTTTCAGAAGTGTTCTGTAGTTTTTAGGGTATAGATTCTTTACCTCTTTGGTGAGGTTTATTCCTGTGTATCTTATGCTTTTGGGTGCAATTGTAAATGGGATTGACTCCTTTATTTCTCTTTCTTCAGTCTCATTGTTAGTGTCTAGAAATGCCATTGATTTCTGGGCATTGATTTTGTATCCTGCCACACTACCAAATTGCTGTATGAGTTCTAGCAATCTTGGGGTGGAGGCTTTTGGGTTTTCCATGTAGAGTATCATGTCACCAGCGAAGAGGGAGAGTTTGACTTCTTCTTTTAATGTCTTTTTGTTGCCTGATGGCTGAGGCTAGGACTTCCAGTACTATGTTGAATAGCAGTGGTGAGAGTGGACATCCCTGTCTTGTTCCTGTACTTAGGGAAAGGCTCCCAGTGCTTCCCCTTTGAGAATGATATTTGCTGTGAGCTTTTCGTAGATGGCTTTTAAGATGTCAAGGAAGGTTCCGTCTATCCCTATGCTCTGAAGAGTTTTGATCAGGAATGGATGCTGTATTTTGTCAAATGCTTTCTTTGCATCTAATGAGAGGATCATATGGTTCTTGGTTTTTCTCTTGCTGATATGATGAATCACATTGATTGTTTTACAATTGTTGAATCAGCCTTGTGTCCCAGGGATAAATTCTACTTGGTCGCGGTGAATAATTTTCTTAATGTGCTGTTGGATCCTTTTGGCTAGTATCTTGTTGAGAATTTTTGCATCCATGTTCATCAGGGATATTGGTCTGTAATTCCCCTTGTGGTGAGGTCTTTGTCTGGTTTTGGAATTAAGGTGATCCTGGCCTCATAGAATGAATTTGGAAGTACTCCATCTCTTTCTATCTTTCCAAACAGCTTTAGTAGAATAGGTATGATTTCTTCTTTAAACATTTGATAGAATTCCCCTGGGAAGCCATCTGGCCCTGGACTCTTGTGTCTTGAGAGGTTTTGGATGACTGCTTCAATTTCCTCCCTGGTTATTGGTCTGTTCAGTTTTTCTTTTTCTTCCTGTTCCAGTTTTGGTAGTTTCTGGCTTTCCAGGAATGTGTCCATTTCTTCTGGATTGCCTAATTTATTGGCGTATAGCTGTTCATAATATGTTTTTAAAATCGTTTGTATTTCCTTGGTGTTGGTAGTGATCTCTCCTTTCTCATTCATGATTTTATTAATTTGAGTCTTCTCTCTCTTCTTTTCAATAAGGCTGGCTAATGGTTTTTCTATCCTATTAATTCTTTCAAAGAACCAACTCCTGGTTCTGCTGATCTCTTCCACAGTGCTTCTGGTCTCGATTTCGTTGAGTTCTGCTTGAATTTTAATTAACTCTCTACTTCTCCTGGGCTTAGGGTCAATCTGCTTTTTCTCTAGCTCCTTTATGTGTAAGGTTAGCTTTTTTATTTGATTTCTTTCCAGTTTTTGAATGGATGCTTTTTTTGCAATGTATTTCCCCCTTACGACTGCTTTTGCTGCATCCCAAAGATTTTGAACGGTTTTATCTTCATTCTCATTAGTTTCCTCATGGATAATTTTGAACTCCATTTTCTTTTGTGTTCTGTTGAGGATCAGATGACTCTGGAAGGCTGGGAAGGAACCTGGAGAAGGAAGACAGGCAGGAGCTTAAGGATTCTCCACGAACAGGGGAAGATGAGGCTCAGGCCTCATGTTTTCCCCAGGGAGAGATACCAAAATGACTGGCATTCATTTTGGAATTACTTGTAAATTGTTCGTTTGATAAATCCTGCATGTTCTTTCCCCTTTCTCTTCATGGTTTAGATTCAGAACTCATATCTAAGAAAAATAATCATACTTCTGATTAGCCTATTAAACACATCCCTGACACTATCAGATTTTGAGATGAGGAGCAGTATTTATACTCAAGAAAATAAATGAATGTGAAAGCTGAAAACAATCTTTTTCCATAGATAAGTATATAGTGACATAAACAAGAAAAGAAATAAGAAATGTGTGGGAAATATCAGAAAGGGAGACAGAACGTAAAGACTGCTAACTCTGGGAAATGAACTAAGGGTGGTGGAAGGGGAGGAGGGCGGCGGGTGGGAGTGAATGGGTGACGGGCACTGGGGGTTATTCTGTATGTTAGTAAATTGAACACCAATAAAAAATAAATTTAAAAAAAAAGAAATAAGAACTGAAATGATGGCAGATAAAAGACTCGGGCACTTACTGCATATTCCATCATGAGCACATTTGGAAGACATAGTTAGAGCAACGGTCCCTGAGGTTGTCCATCTGGACATATTGCCCCAGGCCTTCTGCAGACACCAGCGTCCTATTGGCTTCCCTATAGGGCAGATATTGGTGAGGATCTGCAGACAGAGCAGAATGGAGCAATTGATAGACTGGAGACAGAATCACCCAAGTCACCAGGAGTCCTTTCAGGCAGGAAGGTGATAGAGCAGCGCCCCCGTGGGTCCTGAGTGATCCTACAAGAGTCAGGCAGGAGCTTCCTCTGGGCTGTCTGGTACCTCTGAGAGGACATACTGATGCAGGCTGACCAGGGAGCTCTAGAGATCACTGTGTCCCCTGTGCTGTGTCCTGTCACATCACTGTTCTCTCCCACAGGGTGTCAGGGAACCAGCACTGGGAGCTCGAGGGCTCTACCAGGGTTGGGGCATCTGATGCATGGCTCACTGCCTCTTCACATCTGCTCCCCTCATTCCATGATCCTCATCACTGAGAGACTGCACACAACTAGTCTCAGCTCTAATACTCCCAGGGGATCAAGGCCAATTTTTATAAAAGATTTTACTTATTTATTCATGAGACACACACACACACAGAGAAAGAGAGAGAGAGAGAGAGAGAGAGAGAGAGAGGCACAATACAGGCAGAGGGAGAAGCAGGCTCCATGCAGGGAGCCTGATATGGGACTAGAACCTGACACTTCAAGATCACGCCCTGAGCTGAAGGCAGGCACTAAACCGCTGAGCCACCCAGGGATCATAGACCTCCTGAAATTATGGTTGTGAAGAACTGGAGCACAAATTAGCCAATTAGCCATGCCTTGCCCAGAATTTTTGATGTTCCCATGGGATAGAGGCGAAGCCATCTACTGAGTAGTTTACACCATGGCAAGTAGGCAAAAGGATATTTCCTGCTTCTGCCAGGAGGCTATGGACACCATGTCTCTGCTGAGCAATAAAGTGAACCCTGCATGAGGACACAGTTGGGGAATTCATTAGTGTATGCAAGCAGTGGGCAGGTTTTTCCAAATATTTCCTCCCCTTACGCCAACTTATCTCAATATCCTCTGACCATGAGAGTTGGTGCTTTTGGAGGTTGGGTGGTTTTTGGCTTGATTTTATGGCTCTTAGCCTCTGGATAGTTCTTGGTTGGAGGAACTTACAGCCTCGTACCTTACATGTGGGAGACATAATACAAGAGAAGGAACCCCAGGTTCTCACTGCTGTGCTCAATTTGTTTGAAGATTTCCTTCTTCATTCTACCTTCAGAAGTCTACCTATACTTGTCTGTTGTAGTGTGTCAGGACATTTCAGGTGTAAGATCAGACCCGATTTAATGGGAACACTTCCTGTTGTCCAGAACTAGGGATCCTCAGGGTGCCTTCTCTGATTGCTTCACTGCAGTGCTAGTATGGGGAGGATCCTGCTGAGGTGATGTGATGGAGGTGATTTATCTTGACTCTCAAGCTGTTAAAGTAAAAGACAAGTAATTTGAGTATCTTTCACATTATTCTTTATAGAATAATAAAAACTATAGACAGTACATAACCAAAACTTCAATACAAAAAGGTTTACAAGCCAGATGGGACCCATTATAGTAAAAATGTCCAGCTTTGTGTTCTTAAATGAGGGGATTGAAGACGATATATTTTATTCCCATTTTCCGTATGTTTATGTGTTTGACCTTTTTATTTATATACAGAAAAAAGGCTAAAATGTGTTAGAGATGTCTAACATACATTTCTTTTTCTAAAGATTTTATTTATTTATTCATTCATTCATTCATTGGTTCATTCATTAGAGAAACAGAGAATGAGAGGGAGAGGCAGAGACACAGGCAGAGGAAGAAGCAGGTCCCATGCATGAAACCCAACGTGGGACTCGATCCCGGGTCTCCAGAATCAGACCCTGGGCTGAAGGCAACTCTAAACCGCTGAGCCACCTGGGATGCCCCTAACATACATTTCACCCAGTTTTTCTAATGGCTTTCAGACTGAGGGACCCAGAGCACTGGAAATGAGGTGCAGAGAACCTGCTGAATCTCATAAAGGTATTTTATCTCTTCGTTGCCTCAGCTTTGATCTTCTGTGTCCCTAAAGGACATGAGAGTAAAGACCCCAACTGTTCTCCTTGCATCTCCTTTGTAGTCATGCTTAGGGGGCCCTGGCCTCTTCCTGAAAGATGGAGGATTTACTACAAATCCAGGGAACAGCTGAGGTCAGAGAGGGGCTGTGTCATGATAGGAACTGGCCATGGAGTCCCAGCCACCACTGAACCAGGGAAGTTCTTACCTTTGCAATCTCCAGATTCATATCAGGAGGTGTGGAAAGGACCAGCCTAGGGAGGTGTGAGTGCTGGTGGATCAGGGCCTGCTGTGTGTATTAGGATTAGACCCATCCCTGATAAGACACTCAACATATGAGGAGCGAGAAGGAGAGTCCTCAGGTGCCCTTTGCCTGTGACTAGTACAGAAAGTAGTGATATGGAGGTGGGACATGTGCAGGACATCATGCAGCAAACCCTGAGATCTACAGATATGCTAGCACCCCACACACACACAGTCTCCCTCACTGCCACCCACATCCCTGAGCAGGGGCTCCTCAGGCAAATCCGCACTCCACCCCTGGAGAAGTCCAACAGCTTCAGGCCATGAGGAGGTGTCTCTCAAATGGACTTGTTTAAGGGTCTCTCTCCTCCTGTTTTCTACAGGGTGGCCTAGGCAGGAGGATGCAGGGAGAGAAGCACATGAACATCCTGACCTACAACCTAATTATTAGAGCCTCGGTCTGAGGCTTCAAGGCCCTTGGCTGTCCCTGAAGTAGGGCTCACACCCAGAGGGACTCAGCTCATGGGAAGCCTCCTGGCAGCAAGAACATGGCAGGAGGGGTTACAGCAGTGACCAGGCAGCCTTGAGCTCCCCGTCTCATCACAGAAGGACCCAGACATCCTGTCTGACTTCCCAGTGCAAACTAGAAATGTGTCCATTAATGACTCTCTGGAAAGATAAGAATAGATGGATGTACACATTGTGTGGCTCCTATGTATGACCATATGTATTCTCAGTCCTCAATCAATCAATTGTAGTAGAATTTAGAATTTTTATCTATGGGCATTTTACAAAATAAGAAATGTGAATTATGTCATGAATGGAATAATACTTGAAAACTTCTTTTTTTAAAAAAGATTTTATTTATTTATTCGAGAGAGAGAGAGAGAGAAGCAGGCTCCATTCAGGGAGTCTAATTCAGGACTCGATCCAGGACCTGAGAATCACACCCCAGGCTGAAGGCAGTGCTAAACCACTGAGCCATCCAGGGATCCTCAAAACTTGAAAACTTCTAATCATAATTATTTCTTCAACAATAAATGCAGTCGACTTTCAACTGTGAAATGACCTGAATGGAGTAACTCAGTGAAGAGAAAACCCATTGCACACCAGGAGGGGTGCTGCTGTTTGATTCTAGGGAGGAGACGGAAAGTAAGTGCAATGTTTCAACCCCCTTCATGAACATGGACTTAAATCCCCTGTAAGGTGAGAGCCAAGGCTGTGGCCATATGTCAGTCCAGCCCTCTATTGGCTGTGAGGTGACAGCTGGCCTGGAGCCTCAGAAGGAACTTCCAGTACATAGCACTTTCAAGTGTCCTCAGACCTGTGAAGACGTGCATGTGCAGACCTCATGGCTGACAGATCTAGGGGACTGGACATCAAATCCATCTCTTGCTCTGTGCGAAGCACACAACTCAGAGCCTCTCACGAGGGCCTCAGGGCAGGAACCAGGAAGGAAAAAGAATTATTCTGGAACTAGGCAGCTGCAGGTCCCAGGATAGGCAAAAAGTGACCCTGCCGATAGAGGGAACATGCCTCAACATCTTAAAAGCCATCTACGAAAAGCCCACAACAAATATATTTCTCAATGGGGAAGCACTGGGAGCCTTTCCCCAAAGATCAGGAACAAGACAGGGATGTCCACTCTCACCACTGCTATTCAACATAGTACTGGAAGTCCTAGCCTCAGCCATCAGACAACAAAAAGACATCAAAGGCATTCAAATTGGCAAAGAAGAATTCAAACTCTCCATCTTTGCTGATGACATGATACTCTACATAGAAAACCCAAAAGCCTCCACCCCGAGATTGCTAGGACTCATACAGCAATTTGGTAGCGTGGCAGGATACAAAATCAATGCCCAGAAATCAGTGGCATTTCTATACACTAACAATGAGACTGAAGAAAGAGAAATTGAGGAGTCAATCCCATTTACAATTGCACCCAAAAGCATAAGATACCTAGGAATAAACCTAACCAAAGAGGTAAAGGATCTATACCTTAAAATCTACATAACACCTCTGAAACAAATGGAGGAAGACACAGATAGATGGAAAAACATTCCATGCTCATGGATTGGAAGAATTAATACTGTGAAAATCTCAATGTTACCCAAGGCAATTTACACATTCAATGCAGTCCCTATCAAAATTCCATGGTCTTTCTTCAGAGAGTTGGATCAAATCATCTTAAGATTTGTGTGGAATCAGAAAAGACCCTGAATAGCCAGGGGAATATTAAAAAAGAAAACCAGAGCTGGGGGTATGCCAGATTTCAGGTTGTACTACAAAGCTGTGGTCATCAAAACAGTGTGGTACTGACACAAACACAGACACATAGATCAGTGGAACAAAATAGGGAATCCAGCAGTGGGCCCTTGATTCTATGGTCAACTAATATTCTCCGAAGCAGGAAAGACTATCCACTGGGAAAAAGACAGTCTCTTAAATAAATGGTGCTGGGAAAATTGGACATCCACATGCAGAAAAATGAAACTAGACCACTCTCTTTCACCATAGAAAGATAAACTCAAAATGGATGAAAGATCTAAATGTGAGACAAGATTCCATCAAAATCCTAGAGGAGAACACAGGGAACACCCTTTTTGAACTCAGCCACAGTAACTTCTTGCAAGATACATCCACGAAGGCAAAAGAAACAAAAGCAAAAATGAACTACTGGGACTTCATCAAGATAAAAGCTTCTGCACAGCCAAAGAAACAGTCAATAAAACTAAAAGACAACTGACAGAATGGGAGAAGATATTTGCAAATGACCTATCAGATAAAGGACTAATATCCAAGATCGATAAAGAACATATTAAACTGGACAGCAAAGAAACAAACATTCCAATCATGAAATGGGCAAAAGACATGAACAGAAATCTCACAGAGGAAGACATAGACATGGCCAACAAGCACATGAGGAAATGCCCCGCATCACTTGCCATCAGGGAAATACAAATCAAAACCGCAATGAGATACCACCTCACACCAGTGAGAATGGGGGAAATTAACAGGACAAGAAACCACAATTGTTGGAGAGGATGTGGAGAAAGGGGAACCCTCTTACACTGTTGGTGGGAGTGGGAAATGGTACAGCCACTCTGGAAAACTGTGTGGAGGTTCCTCAAAGAGTGAAAAATATATTTGCCCTACAACCCAGCAATTGCTCTGCTGGGGATTTACCCCAAAGATACAGATGCAGTGAAACGCCGGGACACCTGCACCCCGATGTTTCTAGCAGCAATGTCCACAATAGCCAAACTGTAGAAGGAGCCTCGGTGTCCATCGAAAGATGATGGATATAGAAGCCTTGGTCTCTTTATACAATGGAATATTCCTCAGCCATTAGAAAGGAAAATACCCACCGTTTGCTTCAACGTGGATGGAACTGGAGGGTATTATGCTGAGTGAAATAAGTCAATCGGAGAAGGATAAACATTATATGGTCTCATTCATTTGGGGAATATAAAAAATAGTGAAAGGGAATAAAAGAGAAAGGAGAAAAAATAAGTGGGAAATATCAGTGAGGGTGACAGATCATGAAAGACTCCTAACTGTGGGGCACTAAACTCTTTAAAAAAAATCTTCACATAGTGTAGATTTTAAGCTTCACTCTAGCTTTTCGGTGTGAAACTATCCACGGTTCCTTTGGCTGTTCATGGGCCATTGGGTACAGAGATGGTGACTGTATACCAATTCCTCTGACATCACTGTCACATCCAGAGGACTGACGGGTCCCTGTGTACACATGGCCTCTTCTGGGCAGGATCCTGACACCTTCCTCCTATATGATCCCCCTGTTTGGTGCCCCCCCCCTCTGAGTTTCCTGAAATCCTGTGCCTTCTGCTCAGGGCTCACATCTGGGACCTTCCCACCCCTAACCCTACACATCCCCTCCCTTGTCCACCCTCCACCCCCCTGACATTCTCAGGCAGAGGGACCTGACCCAGGACCAGGGAGGGGTCAGAGATCTGGGGTCTCATTTGGATGGAAGGGCCCATCCCTCTCTCAGAGGATGAAGAGGGGAAGGGAGAGAGGAGGGGAGCCTTTGCTCAGCTGTGGGACCACAGAAGACAAGATCAGTGATGACCTCCACCATGGCCTGGTCCCCTCTCCTCCTCACCCTCTTCGCTCAATTCAAGGAGACTGGATGTGGGAAGAGGGAAAGGGACCCTGGGAGGACAAGTGGTTCCCTGCTTCCTCCTCTTGTCTCCAGACCCCAGCATCATCCTCTGTGTCTCTCCCTCATTTTAGGGTCCTGGGTCCAGCCTGTGCTCACTCAGCCGCCCTCAGTGTCTGGGTTCCTGGGACAGAGGGTCACTATCTCCTGCACTGGAAGCAGCTCCAACATCCTTGGTAATTCTGTGAACTGGTACCAGCAGCTCACAGGAAGAGGCCCCAGAACCGTCATCTATTATGATAACAACCGACCCTCTGGGGTCCCTGATCAATTCTCTGGCTCCAAGTCAGGCAACTCAGCCACCCTGACCATCTCTGGGCTCCAGGCTGAGGACGAGACTGATTATTACTGCTCAACGTGGGACAGCAGGCTCAGAGCTCCCACAGTGCTCCAGGCCTGTGGGGAAGTGAGACAAAAACCCACTTACCCATCTGCAAAGTGCGTGAGCACCCCAGCAGCTGCCTCCTTAAGCTCCCCCTGGGTTTTTGCTTATTTTAGGCCTGATGCCCTGGGCCCTAATACATCCTGAGACCCACCTGGGAATGTCGGCTCCTTTTTCCTCTGTGTCCTCAGAATCACTCAGAATAGCCCCAAATTGTACAAAACGAGTCTTAAATGAAAGAACAAGTTTTGTCCTCGTGAACTGGGACAGTTTCTTCTAGGCTAGTGAACATTCACTTATCATCTTCTGATTTTTCAGTAAATGAAACACTCATAAGTCATGAAGCTATCATGGTCCTTCAGCCCCATCCCGGCTCTACTGATGCAAGTGTCAGCTCTCTATTCAGCCAGGATCATTATTGGCTCAACTTCAAGGAGATAACTAGTTCTGTTTATTATTTGATGTTAGTATGCAACTATAAATCAATATGCACTCAAAATTTGAAAGGAAAAAAATACCTTTCTAGAGAAAAACCCTCATGTGGATGTTTATGGAAACCACTCATAATCACCACACCTGAAAGTAATAAAAAACCTGCACTCCGATTTTAATACCAGCTTTTTATTAAACGACAGACAGTTTAGGCAAGGAAGATATCCTCCAATATGATGTATATTTGGAGAGAGGGATATTAGTCAAAATTTAAGGAAATAAGCTTCCAAGTACAAAAATATATATGTTTTATTTTTTATTTTTCTAAAAGATTTTATTTATTTATTCATGAAAGACACACACACAGAGAGAGAGAGAGAGAGAGAGGAAGAGACACAGGTAGGGGGAGGAGCAGGCTCCATGCAGGGTGCCCGATGTGGGACTCGATCCCCTGTCTCCAGGACCACGCCTTGGGCTGAAGGTGGCAATAACCCCTGAGCCACCTGGGCTGCCCCTACATGAGTTTTAAAAGCACATTTCATAGGGAATAAGAACATATAACAGGCTACATTCCACATAACTGGAATTTTATTGTATTTTGGAAGAGGTGGGAATCTAGAGGTGGTAAGGAGGCCAGGGATTGACAGCAGGTGGAGGAAGGGGAGGGTGAGTGTGTGAGGTGACTGTATTCTGAGTGATGTCACTCTCCTACACGGCCCTGTGATGGTGGCCGCACTACACTGCTGTGTTGTCACAGCTCAGTAGACTGTACCCCAGAGCCACAGCACCTTCGTGCAGGCAGAGAATGTCACCCAGGTTTCTTGGGGCTCTGATGGGGCACTGGGTGACATCATCCCATCCACTGGTCCTAGTAGGTGTGCCCTGTGTCCCTGAATGGGGAGGTCAGGAAGGAGGGGACCTGAGGCAGTGTGAACAGGCAGTTTGAAAAGGGAGAAAAGAAACTGCACATGAGCCCCTTAGTCCAGATGACAGTGTGTCCCTGAACAGAGGGGTCAATCTTTGTGATATGTCAGAGCCTTGCCTGTATTTGGACCACGACCTCCATGGTCACAGATGGTGGGAGCCACTGTTGTCTTTTCAGGAACAGAAGGTCATGTGTTGTGAAGGTCTCAGCCTCCCCATAATCAATGTCAAAGTCAGACCTGTCCTTGTGGATCTGATGACACTGCAGGACGTCCTTCAGGTACAACACAGGAAACTTTGAAAACTAAAAGTTGATTACTTGTAAACCTGGAATTTGGGGCCAGAAACAGAAATCATTGTAGAGACAGGTCTAGCCTGTGGCTTCCCACCAGGAATGTGGACAGAGGCTCAGCTGACAGAGGAAGGAACTGGGGCCAGAGACAAACATAGAGACAGGGAGAGACCAGGCTTTGGGAACCCACACTGGAGCCCAAGGAGGCAGCATCACTGTCTTTGTCCATGTGCTCTCTGCCCTGGGGATCGTGCTGACCTCGAGCTTCACTCTAATCTTGGAGAAACAGTGGAGCCATGGGGACAGTTGGAGTCAGTCCCCAGGGAGGAGCCACAGCAGGAGATTCTGAGCCATTTGGGGCCACGAGGTGAACCTTCAAGAAGGTTGAGTGTGACCTGAGTATTGTCAAATATTTAAACCAATTAATAACCAAAGTTAAGACATACCCAGATAATTATACACTTATACTTGGTGACTTCAATCTAGCTCTTTCTATACTTGATAGGTCTTCTAAGCGCAACATGTCCAAAGAAATAAGAGCTTTAAATGATACACTGGACCAGATGAAATTCCCAGATATTTACAGAACTTTATATCCAATTGCAACTGAATGCACATTCTTCTCAAGTGCACATGGAACTTTCTCCAGAAAAAAACACATACTGGCTCACAAATCAGGTCTTAACTGATACCAAAAGATTGGGATCACCCCCTGCGTATTCTCAGACCATAATACCTTAAAATTAGAACTAAATCAGAACAAGAAGTTTGGAAGGGTTTCAAACACGTGGAGGTTAAGAAAAAGGGTCAACCTTTTAAAAGATGAAAGGGTCAACCAGGAAATTAAGGAAGAATAAAAAAGATTCGTGGAAACCAATGAGAATGAAGATGCAAACATTTAAAATCTTTGGGATACAGCAAAAGCAGACCTGAGGGGGAATACATCACAATACAAGCATCCATCCAAAAACTGAAAGAAATCCAATACAAAAGTTAATCTTGAACCTAAAGGAGCTAGCGAAAAACCAGCAAATAGATCCTACACACAGCAGAAGAAGAGAGTTAATAAAGATTCGAGCACAACTCAATGAAATCGACACTAGAAGAACTGTGGAACAGATCAACAAAACCAGGAGTTGGTTCTTTGAAAGAATTAATAAGATAGATAAACCATTAGTCAGCCTTATTAAAAAGAAGAAAGAGTAGACTCAAATTAATAAAATCATGAATGAGGAAGGAGAGATCACTACCAACTCCAAGGAAATACAAATGATTTTAAAAACATATTATGAACAGATATACAAAAAATAGGCAACCTAGAAGAAATGGAAGCATTTCTGGAAAAACACAAACTACCAAAACTGGAACAGGAATAAATAGAAAACCTGAACAGGCCAATAACCAGGGAAGAAATTGAAGCAGTCATCAAAAACCTCCAAAAAACACATAAGTCCAGGGCCAGATGGCTTCGTAGGGGAATTCTATCAAACGTTTAAAGAAGAAAATATACCTATTGTACTAAAGCTGTTTGGAAAGATAGAAAGAGATGGAATGCTTAAAAAGTCATTCGATGAGGCCAGCATCACCTTAATTCCAAAACCAGACAAAGACCCCACCAATAAGGTGAATTATAGACCAATATCCCTGATTAAGATGGATGCAAAAATTCTCAACTAGATACTTGCCAATAGGATACAACAATACAGATACTGAGAGGGGCACTTTAAGGGTTGAGCACTGGGTGTTTTTCTATATGTTGGCAAATTTAACACCAATAAAATATAAATTTATAAAAAAGAAAAGGATACAACAATACATTAAGAAGATTATTCACCATGTCCAAGTTGGATTTAAACCCGAGATGCAAGGCCGGTTCAACACTCATAAAACAATCAGTGTGATTAATTATATCAGCAAGAGAAAAAACAAGAACCATATGATCCTCTCAGTAGAAACAGAGAAAGCATGTGACAAAATACAGCACCCATTCCTGATCAAAACTCTTCAGAGTGTAGGGATAGACGGAACATTCCTCAACATCTTAAAAGCCATCTACGACCAAAAAAAAAAAAAGCCATCTACGAAAAGCCCACAGCAAATATCATTCTCAATGGGGAAGCACTGGGAGCCTTTCCCCTAAGATCAGGAACGAGACAGGGATGTCCACTATCACCACTGCTATTCAGCATAATACTAGAAGTCCTAGCCTCAGCAGTCAGACAACAAAAAGATATAAAATGCATGCAAATTGGCAAAGAAGTCAAATTCTCCCTCTTCGCTGATGACATGATACTCTATATGGAAAACCCAAAAGACTCCACCCCAAGATTCCTAGAACTCTTACAGCAATTTGGCAGTGTGGCAGGATACAAAATCAATGCCCAGAAGTCAATGGCATTTCTATACACTAACAAGGAGACTGAAGAAATAGAAATGAAGGAGTCAATCCCATTTACAATTGCACCCAAAAGCATAAGATACCTAGTAATAAACCTAACCAAAGATGTAAAGGATCTATACCCTAAAAACTACAGAACACTTCTGAAAGAAATGGAGGAAGACACAAAGTCTTGGAAAAGTATTCCATGCTCATGGATTGGAAGAATTGATATTGTGAAAATGTCCATGCTACCCAGAGCAATTTACACATTTAATGTAATCTGTATGAAAATACCATGGGTGGTAGGATGCAGTGACTGGGTAACAGGAACTAAGGGGGGCACTTGATGGGATGAGCACTGGGTGTTATGCACTAACCTAACATACCAAATTGTTGGCAAAGTGAAGTCCAATTAAGAAAAAAAGAATTTTGTGAAATCATGCAAGAACTTACTGCGGCCATGTTCAAACAGGGTGTTGCCTGTGTTCTCCTCTAGGATTTTGATGGAATCTTGTCTCACATTTATATCTCTCATCCATTTTGAGTTTATCTTTGTGTATGGCATAATACAATGGTCCAGTTTCATACTTCTGCGTGTGGATGTCCATTCTCCCAGCACCATTTATCAAAGAGAGTGTCTATTTTTCCAGAGGATAGTCATTCCTACTTTGTCGAAGATTAGTTGACCATAAATTTGAGGATCCACTTCTGGATTCTCTATTCCATTCCATGAATCTATGTGTCTGTTTTTGTGCCAACCACACTGTTTTGATGACCACAGTTTTGTAGTACAACATGGAATTCTTGCAGGATACATCCATGGCAAGAGAAACAAAAGCAAAATGAACTATTGGGACTTCATCAAGATAAGAAGCTTTTGCACAGCAAAGGATACAGTCAACAAAACTAAAAGACAACCTACAGAATGGGAGAAGATATTTGCAAATGACAAATCACATAAAGTGCTAGTATCCAAGATCTATAAAGAACTTATTAAACTCAACATCAAAGAAACAACAATCCAATCATGAAATGGGCAAAAGACATGAACAGAAATCTCATGGAGGAAGACATAGACATGGCCAACAAGCACATGAGGAAATGCTCCGCATCACTTGCCATCAGGGAAATACAAATCAAAACCACAATGAGATACCACCTCACACCAGTGAGAATGGGGAAAATTAACAAGGCAGGAAACCACAAATGTTGGAGAGGATGTGGAGAAAGGGGAACACTTCTGCAATGTTGGTGGGAATGTGAACTGGTGCAGCCACTCTGGAAAACTGTGTGGAGGTTCCTCAAAGAATTAAAAATTGACCTGCCATACGACCCAGCAACTGCACTGCTGGGGTTTTACCACAGCAAAATATGTGAAAAAAATTAGGTTTGTCCAAAAAGAAAAGACTCTGTACAGGGAGAAATGAATGATGGAGACAATGATTGAGGGTCTGAATATATCCCTAAAGTGTAGACTCTATCTAACACAATATGGCCTGATGTGAGCCATACTAGTGCTCATCTGTGAACACACTGTGCTTCTCGGATTTGTCACTGATACAGCAAATATTTTGGTAGAAAACGAACAAGGGAAATATCAAAAAAAAGAGACAGAAAAAAAAAAGAGACAGAACATGAAAGACTCCTAAATCTGGGAAATGAACTAGGGGTGGTGGAGGGGAGGTGGGCGGGGGGTGGGGGTGACTGGGTGACAGGCACTGAAGTGGGCACTTGACGGGACGAACACTGGGTGTTATTGTATATGTTGTCAAATTGAACAACAATAAAAAATTAATTTATAAAAAAAAGAACAAGGGTAATGGATTGGGAGGTGGGTGGGGAATGGGGTGACTGGGTGACAGGCAATGAGGGGGGCACTTGACGGATGAACACTGGATGTTATAATATATGTTGGCAAACTAACTCCAATAAAAAATACATGAAAATAAACAAAAACGGGAGGTTAAAATGCAAATACATTTCTGTGAGAACATGTGGAACTCATGCTTTTAATGGGCAAGAGATGGAACCCATTCTGAGAGTCAGACCTGGACATGTCAATGGAGAGGGAACTGGTGAGCCCTGGAAACCAGCTGGGCTCTCAGGGATTTGGGCGTTACTGAGGTATGTGCCCTGTGACCAGGAGGGGGCGCTGAGGGACTGTCCTGTGGTCCTACAGGGCTGCTCAGTGAGGCCCCTTCACTCAGGGTGCCTGGGTCTGAGAACTGGGTTCTGAGCTCCCTGATGGGGACTCAGCATCTGTGTCCCCTCTGGCCTGGCAGTCTCCTCTGGGGACCTGTGTGTGGTCTCAGCAGGTGCCTCCCCCCAGGGCTCGCCCCGGGGCTGAAGCCACCTCCATCCTCCTCAGTGTGTGGTGTGAACAGAGCTCCAGGATCAGGGCCCAGGAAGGAGCTGGGCAGTCAGTGGGTAGAGCCCATGTGCATGGACAGCACCTCCTGTGGCAGAGGGGGAGGAGAAGAGGAGGCCTGGGGCAGCCCAGCCCATGGAGGGGACCAGGGACTGTGTCACCCTGGCCTAGGATCTTTAATATTCATTCTACTCTGTCAGTGCACAGGTCAGAACTGACCTCAGGGGCACAGAGCCACTGTCAGCTTACGTCAGCTGGTCTAGTTTAGAGGTTTGAGGAAATTCAGTCTGGCCCCTGATCCATCACCCGTGAATGTGTCTGCAGGTTCCCCGTCCCAGCCTCTGCTGACCCAGCCACCCTCCCTCTCTGCATCCCTGGGAACAAGACCCAGAGTCACCTGCACCCTGAGCAACAACTGCAGTGGTGGCCATACGCTGGTTCCAGCAGCCAGGAAGCCTCCTGAATACCTATTGATGGTTTACTGAGACTTACCAGGGCCCCCGGGGCCCCAGCTGCTTCTCTGGCTCCAAGGACACCTTGGCCAATGCAGGACTCCTGCTCATCTCTGGGCTGTAGCCTGAGGATGAGGCTGACTGTCACTGTGCTACAGACCATGGCAGTGGGAGCAGCTCCCGATACTCACAGCGTCTCAGATAAGGAGGACGTGAGACAAAGACCCCTGGACACACAGACATGATCTGGAGCTACTTCTCAGAGAATATTACCTGGAGATACATGCAGGGGCACATATCTGTAGGAATGTCTGGATTCTTCGTTTTTTTTAAATAGTTATTTATTTATTTATTTATTTATTTACTTTATTTATTTAATCATTTATTTATTTATGAGCAGCAGGAGAGAGACAGAGACATAGGCAGAGGGAGAAGCAGGCTCCCTGCCCAGAGCCGGATGGGGGGCATGATCCCAGAACTCCAGGTTCATGCCCTGAGTCAAAGACAGATGCTTAACCACTGAGCAACCCAAGAGTTCTTTACACTGAGACATGAGAGTGTAGCTTAAAGTCTATGCCACAGTCATGGGAGACCACATGCGGGGAGACTTGTCCAGATCATAGGAGGAGAGTGGACAGAGCTCTGGAGACAGGACCTGAGTCCTATAGCCAACTGATCCCCATGTCATGCAGGGTGAGGTGGCCTCAGGATGCCAGAAGGCAGTTGAGGCTTATTTCTTAGGGCTCAGGCTGGATCAGAGCTGGGAAGACCACCTGGCACTGACTGTGGCTTCTGCTCAGGGCTCACAGCTGGGACCTCCCTAACCACATCCCAGCCCCACATGGCCCCTCCCCTGCCCACCACCTGGCATCCTCAGGCAGTGGGACCTGACCCAGGGCCAGGGAGGGGTCAGAGAGCTGGGGTCTCATTTGCATGGGAGGGCCCCTCCCTCTCTCAGAGGATGAAGATGGGGAGCGATGACGGGAGGCTCTGCTCAGCAGAGGGGCCACTGAAGAGAGAATCAGTGATGACCTCCACCATGGGCTGGTCCCCTCTCCTTCTCACCCTCCTCGCTCACTGCACAGGTGACTGGATGTGGGACAAGGGGAGGGGCCTTGGGAGGACATGTGGGGTCCAGACTCCAGCATCACCCTGTCTATTTCTCTCCTTCTTGCAGGCTCCTGGGCCCAGTCTGTGCTGACTCAGCCAGCCTCAGTGTCTGGGTCCCTGGGCCAGAGGGTCACCATCTCCTGCACTGGAAGCAGCTCCAACATCGGTAGATATAGTGTAGGCTGATACCAGCAGCTCCCGGGAACAGGCCCCAGAACTGTCATCTATGGTAGTAGTAGCCGACCCTCGGGGGTCCCCGATCGATTCTCTGGCTCCAAGTCAGGCAGCACAGCCACCCTGACCATCTCAGGGCTCCAGGCTGAGGACGAGGCTGATTATTACTGTTCAACATACGACAGCAGTCTCAAAGCTCCCACGGTGCTCCAGGCCTGTGGGTAAGTGAGACAAAAACCTACTTACCCAACTGCAAAGTGAGTGAGCGCCCCAGCCGCTTCCTGTTTACACTACCCCTGGGTTTCTGCTGATTCTTCAGTTGATGCCCTGAGCCCAGATGCATTTTGGGGACCTCCCGGGAATGGCACTTGCTTCATCATCTCTGACCTCAGAGTCACTCAGAGTAGCCCATTGTGCACAGAGGGTGTCAAAGGAAAGAGACAGTTTTGTCCTCATGATCAGGAACAGGTTCTTTTAGGCTAGTGTACATTCACTTGGCATCTTCTTATTTCTCAGTAAAAGAAATACTCTTAGGTCATGAAGCTATCATGGCCCTTCAGTCCCATCCCTGTTCTGCTGATGCACATGTCAGCTCTTTTTGCAGCTGGGATCATTATTGTCTTAGCTTCAAGCAGAGGATGATTTCTAATTATTTGATGATTGCATGGAATACATAAATCAATGCCACACTCAGAAATATAAAAGGTAAAAAAAAACTTTGTAGAGAAAAATCCCCACGTGAATGTTTATGGAAACTTTATTCATAATCAACAAAATTCAAAGCAATTATAAACCTGCACACTATTTTATACCAGATTTTTATAAAATGACCAGACTTGAAGTAACGAAGATTTACTCCAACCTGATGTATAGTCATAGAGGGTGGTAATAGTCAACATTTAAAGAAGTAATTTTATAAGTTCAAAACATGCATGAATATTAACTGCCCATTTCTTCAGGATGAATAACATATAAAAGGCTAAATTCCACATCATGGGAATATCATTGTATTTTGGAAGAGATGGGAATCTAGAGATGGTAAGGAGGCCAGGGACTGACAGCAGGTGGAGGAAGGAGGAGGGTGAGTGTGTGACGTGACTGTATTCGTGGTGATTTCACTCTCCTACACGGCACTGTGAAGGTGGCCGAACCACACTGCTGTGCTGTCACAGCTCAGTGAACTGTACCCCAGAGCCACAGCACCGACATGCAGGCAGAGAATGTCTTCTAGGAGTCTGGGTTCCATGACGGAGCTCACAGGGGAATATCATCCCATCCGTTTCCCCAAGGAGGTGTGACCCCTTGTCCCTAAAGGGGGAGGACAGGAAGGTGAGCACCTGAGGGAGATTGAACAGGAAGTTTGAAAAGGGAGCAAAGAAACTGCACGTGAGCCCCTTAGGATGACAGAGTGTGACCCCTGGGCTGAGGACTCAGTCCTTGTCATGTGTCCGGGCCGGGCCTGGAATTGAACCGTGACATCCACAGTCACAGATGATGGGAGACATCATTGTCCCTTCAGGAACAGAAGGTCCTGTGTTGTGAGGGTCTCGACCTCTCCATAGCCAGTGTGGAGATCGGACCTGCCCTTATGGTTCTGGAGACAATTGCCCTAGGTCCTTCAGGTACAACACAGGATAGTTTGAAAACTAAAGGTTGATTATTTATAAACCTGTAAATTATAGCACACACCTGGGGCCACAGACAGAGGTCATCATAGAGACAGAGCGAGCCTGTGGCCTCCCCACCAGGAGTGTGGACAGAGGCTCAGCTGACAGAGAAGGAGCTGGGGTGAGAGACAGAGATAGAGAGAGACAGAGAGGGACCAGGCCTCGAGGACCCACCTTGGAGTCCATGGGGCAGCATCCCTGATGTCTTTGTCCATGTGCTCCCTGCCCTGTGGATGGTCGTGACCGTGAGCCTCACTCTGATCCTGGAGAAGCAGTGGAGCAGTGGGGACAGTTGGAGACAGTCGCCAGGGAGGAGCCACAGCAGTGGGTTCTGAGCCATTTGGGGTCATGAGGTGCAGCCTCAGGAAGGCTGGGTGTGACCTGGATGTGGCCTGTCCTCCATGCACAAGGGGTAGGGACCCACAGCACTGGAGGCAGAGGGCTCTGCTCTGGAATCCTCTTCCTTCATCTCAGCCAGTGTGGAGCAGGACTGGCACAGCAGGAGACTGGGATGCTGGCAGCTGGGAAGGCAGCCCCTGCCTGAGTCTGGGCCCAGGTGCCACATGCTGTCAGCCCCAGATCCCCTGAGCTCTGAGGGGTCCTCCCAGGCCCTTCCCATTACAGGAACCAGCTCCCTGATGGGCTGTCAGCTCCCTCTGGGGGCTGAAAGGTTGAGAAAGAGCCCCCAGCTCTGCCTCCCTGTGGCTGGGATCTTGAGGATGTGCAGCTCAAGGCAGAGGTTGGGGTTCTTCTCCACCCCACTTCTCCATGACGCCCATGTCCCGGGCACTACAGCCTGACCTTGGACATTCAGCTATGTTCCTACATGACTCCTCGTCCCCCTGGGTTGTAAAGGTCTGCAAAGCCCCCAACACATGGTCACTGACCTCAGCCCTCCTGGAATATATTTATGGGGGAGACTAAGAGGGTCTATGGGTCACATCATTGATACCCGGGTCACCCCTGGGAACCTGGAGTAGAGGGGAGGACTAACATTGCTACACACTGCAGGGACACTGCAGGGAAGCCCCTGGAGCCAGCCTGGACTGAGAAACGCTGCCTCCTGGATTCCTGTCCCCTGTCCTGCACCCAGGGAAGGGGTTCAAGGTACCATCCCAGGCTCCTGTCCCCTTACACAGACACCCAAGATCCTGCTCACTAGGGCTGCACACCTGCCTCAGGCTGTGGGCACTGATCCTGACGCTCAAGGTCAGGGTCTCCCACTTCTGAGCTAGGAATTCAGTGTTTGTGCTCCTTCCCCAGATTCTACTCTTTCATACACAGAGAAGCCTCTCCATACCTGAGTCTCCCCTGTACTGACAGCAGCACCCTCTCAGGGGCTCCTCATAGCAGAGACCCCAGTTCACACAGTCCTCTTCCCCCTTCTCTCCCCACCTTCTCCTGGGACCACAGCCACCAGTATCCCCTCCTGCTGTGTTTCTGCTTCAGGTGCTCTGCCCTGACAACTTGGTATCTTCAGTCCTGCCCTGTTCTGCCCCCCTCCTATCCCCCGGTGCCACAGGTTCACCAGGTGGTGATGCTTCTGTTAAATCACAGCCTCCAATCTTGGATTGAAGATCTTTATGCATTGTTTTATTTTTTTTCTTCCTTGACTCTGTGCAGAACATTGCCATTCCTCTCTTGAGATGAATATGAAAGGCCCTCATTTGAGGAGCTCCGTAAATGTTCCATGAATTAGGATAGGCTCAGTCTTTTGCATGATTTATGTTTTGTAGACATTCCCCCTCTCACAGGAGTGCTTATTTTGTGAGGACTCTTCCCTCCATGTGGGAAGCTCTCAAATCACAGCCTCTGTATCCATGTTCTCTATAGCAGACCATGCAGGGTCCTCCATCAAGTCCTTCAGGTCACTGGTGAGTGCTGGGGTCACAGCTCTGGATGTCACCTTCAGGACCCTGAGGACCCTGAAAGGGACATGTAATCAGCAAGGGGCACTGTGCATACCCTGGGCCTTACAGGGGAACCCTCCCAACTAGGGGAGCCCCTTTAGCCTCAGAGCTGGGTAGAGGCTGAGCTGCACCCTGCCCCCCTGGTGAGACCCAGCAGCCTGGTGCCCTCAGGGCCTGGCAGAGGATCCTGGGCATGGTCCTGAGGTGTAGCCACAGATGCTCCCTCTACCCTTCCTATGTCCACTCTGAGCAGTCCCTGCCTTCAGCATCCTCTGTCCCCTGTTTTTCTGAATCACTGACCAGATAGAGTCTGAGAGAGACTGGAAGGGGTGACAATTTGCCTAAAGAGCACTGTCATTTGCCTGGAGACTGTAGGGAGAATTAGACAAGCCTAACAGAGCACAGCTCCATTCTTGGGACAGGGGATTTGTCAACATGGCATGGACTCCTCTCCTCCTCCGGTTCTTGTCTTTCTGCCCAGGTAGGGACATCATCTGTCTTCTGAGAGAGTTTCCCCAATATTATCATCCCCTGGAAACTCCCACCAAAAATGCCCCACCTAATGGGAGTTTGTGTATCTACAGTTTCCCTGTCCCAGCCAGGGCTGGCCCAGCTGCCCTCCCTCTCTGCATCTCCAGGAACAACAGCCAGACTCACATGAACCATGAACAGTGGCTTCATTCTTGGCGGCTGATACATATACTTGTTCCAACAGAAACCAGGGAACCCCCGCTCCCCGTATTGCCTGAGGTTCTACTCAGACTCAGATAAGCACCAGGGCTCAACATCCCCAGCCCTGCTCTGGATCTGAAGACACCTCAACTGAAGCAGGGCCTCTGCTCATCTCTGGATGTCCAGCGTGAGGACAAGGTTGATTCTTACTGTACAATCTGGCACAGTGGTCCTGGTCACAGGGACACACACAGAGGAGGACATGGAACAAAACCTCAGCCTGCCTATGGCCTTGGACTCTGTCTGTCTCCCAATTTAAGATAACTTGAATACACACTAATTTTACTGGAAGTAGATTCTGGATCACAATATACTACCTCCTACATTTCTATTTACACATTTCTGAAGACACAAAAGAAATAAAAACTGAGAAGAAATAGATACAGAAATATTATTAGTGATCCAAATTGAAAACTTAGCCTCGGTGTCCATTGAAAGATGAATGGATAAAGAAGATGTGGTTTATGTATTCATTGGAATATTACTCAGCCATTAGAAACGACAAATGCCCACCATTTGCTTCGATGTGGATGGACTGAAGGGTATTATGCTGAGTGAAATAAGTCAAATGGAGGAGAAACATCATGTCTCATTCATTTGGGGATTATAAAATAGTAAAAGGGATTATAGGGGACAGGAGAGAAAATAAGTGGGAAATATCAGAGAGGGAGACAGAACATGAGAGACTCCTAACTCTGGGATATGAACAAGGGGTGGTGGAAAGGGAGGTGGCCGGGGGTGGGGGTGACTGGGTGATGGGCACTGATGGGGGAACTTGATGTGATGAGCACTGAGAGTTATGGTATATGTTGGCAAATCGAACTCCAATATAAAAATATAAAATAAAAGAAAAATTAGATCCTGTTGTTACAGTGGTCCTTTTCTCTTCCCATAGAACGTTTACTTTTATAAATTTAATATTCAAAAAAATTTAATGTTCAGAACAAAGGTACCATCCAAGCAATTTGAAAGTCCTTCTCAGGGTGGACTCTGCCCTTCCAGCTGTCAGAGCAGAAACCTCCTCTTCTCTCCCAGGCCTCTGCTCTCAGTACAGGCCAAGGCTCACTGCATCCCAGGTATGTAGCACTAGGCTGTGGGGATGCTGGGTGAGAACCAGGCCCAAGAGGAATTCCTGGCCCATAGCTGTGGACTTGACCCTCAGTTGTGACACACGGTTGTGGTTAGGAATGGGGGATTTGGGGTCCTGAAATGTTGTAAAAACCCTGAGCCTGCTCCAGGGACACTGGGTGAAGCAGTCCTGTGGATGTGTCTTCCTATAGCTGACACCACTCAGGACCATGGGCATCTCGGATGGCCTGCTTGTGGCATCCTGTCCGTGGGTACCCAGTGGAGCTTTGCAATAGTCCTGGGTAGAGGGGGATGGCTTGGATGTCTAAGGGGGAGAAATCTGAGTATTTGCTGAAAATCCCTTTGCCTGTGAAGCTGTTGTCAGCCTCAAATGTAGAATTCACCTTTTGTGGAGGGAAGAGCAGCAAAATGGAAGTTAATATAGTAGGAGCTCTTTGGGAGATGCCCTGAGTTGTGAGCTAGCACAGCCTTGCAGCTACTGCCTGGCTTTCCTCCATGGACTTTGTCAGCTTGTCCTCCTTGACAAGATACTCACAGGGTCTCAGATAAGGAGGAAGTGAGATAAATCTCTGGACCCAAGGATCTTGTCTCTGAACCCCCATTCAAGGAGAAACTTATCTGGAGAGACTGAGCAAGGTGATCTCTCCTGCACGATGATAATGCTTCCACAGGAAACAGAAATATTCCAGTAATGCCCATAGACTGAGAGAAAATGGAGCATTCCAGGACACACAGACATACACATAAAAGAGCCCAAGGCACCTCGCCACTCAATGTGGAGAAGATGAACAGGAAGAAGCACCATGATCCAGCTGAACGTGCAGACTCCAAACATTCTTCCACACTCAGTTCTATCATCTCATTCTGTAGAGTGTGACCTTGTGTCACTACTGTTATATCCACTGGGGATACACTGACCATAACGCTGGTCCCAGACACAGTCTCCTTTCTCTGAAACATCTCCATGGGAACTTGGACCAGATCCTGCAGGCTCTCCTCGACAGCACCTCCTCTCTTCTCTTCTCCCCTCTGTTCCTCTGTCTTTGACTTTGGTCTCTCCCTCTGGCACTTCAGGTCTGAGCTATGTCTCCACATCAGGATTTCAGAGAAAACCAGAAATGATCTTTCTGTAGTTTCTACTCTCAAGGGTCCAACTCTTGGAGGAGAATGGTAAGAAAACGGAGTTGCAAGAAATCCCTCACATGCTCCTTCCTGCTCTAAGACCTAGGCTCCATTTTTTTTTTACCCAGCACAAATAGTCAGTCTTAATATTTTTAGAGGTCTCTTTATTTTTATATATAGAGAGAGCATGCAGTGGGGAGCTGCGGGTGGGCAGAGGAGGAGGGAAGGAGGCTCAAGCAGACTCTGGACTCAGTGCAGAGCTCTGTGCAGGGCTCGGGCTCACTATCCTGGGATTAGGACATCAGCAAAAATAAGAGTTAATGTTCAATGAACTGCACCTCCTAGATGCACCCCCTACTCCATTCTATGTAATATGAAAGTAAAATTATTACATTTCCTGAAAAGTGTGTGTTTATCTACTTTTAGGTATTTGCACGTGGGATATAATGATTTTTATCTACTTCAGAATTATCTGATGCCCTCACTCATGGGGAATCCTGGAGGAATCCATAGACAAAGGCTTGCCTGCATATTTTAAGATAAGTCATTATTTTTCTTGTGCTCCAGATTTTCATTCAGAAGAATTCTGTGGACAGTAGATCCACCACAGAAACATTTTCTACCATAGAAACTGTCCCAGGCTGTAGCATTTTTTCACACACACAGACACAAAACTCTCAGCAGTATGTTTTCTCACTCCATGGTAGACACCAGGGGAACTCAGGGGACTTTGGGTGAGGCTGGGTTGTGGGGTAAGGAGGAGGCTGTGTCTCACCCCTGCCCTGTGCTCCGTGACACCTGGAAGTTCTACAGATGTAGGTGTAGTGTCTGCAGAGATAAGGAATAGACAGATTTGTCTCTCAACAAATCCTAGACTGATGATTCAGTGGATAGTTAACATGCTTGCTCTCACAGCATTCCTCTTGGTTAACATAATCATTTCAGATAAAAAATCTTTGAGATGCTTACCTCTAAATGTAAGTTCAAGACTTTGCATATTTAGAAGACCATCTCCATGGAGAACCATCCCTCAGCATGTTTCAAAGTCTTTAGAGGGATAAGGGTCACATAGCCTCATTCTTCATCTTGCATTCTCTCTCTCTCTCAATCTCTCTCTCTCTCTCTCTCTCTCTCTAATGGAAAGTTTTGTGTCCCAACAAAGGGCCACAGGACCTGTGAGCTCAGGGGCATAATTCCCCTCAGCACCAACTCTCCTCCAATCACATGTGGGATGTTTGACAGAATCTTCTGGGTCCAGGGGGCTTTGGGCAGGATAAACCCATCGCTGTAGTCATGGGGGGTTAAACACTAATGTTCTATCCTGAACATGCTGGACACAAGTTGTAGAGACTCAAGCTGTGCCCAACCCAGAGAGTGGTCTGTCTCCAAATCCCTTTATCCAAGAAGCTCTGTCTGTTTGGTAATTTTGTCCCCATGTCCTCAGTGCTGTGCGCAACTCAGGGGAAGATAACTCTGGAAATCAGAGAAGCCTCATGTGAGGAAAGTCCCAGCATCCTGCATAGCAGGGGCCATGTGTCCATGGGGATGTGTTATGCTCTGGACTGGATCCTGAACTCTAAGAGGAATTTGTATAAGAGATACCACCTTAGCCCTGAACAGGAACAGTCAAGGGAGCTGTGGACACCTCTTTCTGAAGATTCTCACTGGAGCAAATAGTGAGCCCCGAAGTAATGTGAGCTGGCATACAGGGACTGGCCTGGCCCGAATGCGGCCTTAATGCATGGAACAGTGAGCAAAGAGTTGGGGAAGCAGGAGATGTGGGCCCTGGTCACCTTGTCACACAGTGGTGCCTCTGGGTCTGGACACCAGGGGGCATTCTGGTTCCATTTCTGAAGAGTCAGTGTGATCAGAGTTGGGACCTGCCCCTTGGCACTGCTTGTGCCCCCTGCTCAGAGATCGCAGCTGGGACCTCCCCACCCCCTGGCCTTACACAGCCCCTCCCTTGTCCATGCCCCTGTCATCTCCGGCAGAGGGACCTGACCCAAAGCCAGGTGGGTGTAAGAAACCTGGAATCTCATTTGCATGGATGGGCCTTCCCTCTCAGAGAGGATGAAGAAGGGAAGAGAGAGACTAGGGGAGGCTCTGCTCAGCTGTGGGACCACTGAAGGCAGGATCAGTGATGACCTCCACCATGGCCTGGTCCCCTCTCCTCTTCAGCCTCCTAGCTCACTGCACAGGTGACTGAATGTGGGGATGGGGGAAGGGACCTTGGGAGGACATGTGAGTTTCTGCTGCCTCTTCTTGATTCCAAACCCCAGCATCATCCTCTCTGTGTCTCTCCCTCTTGTAGGGTCCTGGGCCCAGGCTTTGCTGACTCAGCCACCCTCAGTGTCTGAGGCCCTGGGACAGAGGGTCACCATCTCCTGCACTGGAAGCAGCACCAACATCGGCAGTGGTTATGATGTACAATGGTACCAGCAGCTCCCAGGAAAGTCCCCTCAAACTATCGTATACGGTAATAGCAATTGACCCTCGGGGGTCCCAGATCAATTCTCTGGCTCCAAGTCTCACAATTCAGCCACCCTGACCATCACTGGGCTCCAGACTGAGGACGAGGCTGATTATTACTGCCAGTCCTCTGATGACAACCTCGAAACGGTGTGGGGAGGAGTCTCCACCAGCTAGGACAGTGTGAGGATCCATTTCTGATGCAGGATGGCATCTACCTCATGTTTCCGGGATATAGGATCAGCCCCTGTTCCAGGGGACTGTTGATCAGGAGTCCAAGCAATGCACATCTCTGCTTACTCTTGACTGACCTTGATGAAACTTCACCAGTGTCTGTTGCTGTGGAGTTAAGTATTTTCTGTGCTCTTCAGGTCCCTTGTTTTCATAAGAATCTAATTCTTATTAAAGAATTAATAAAGAATTTATAAATCTAATTTGTCAGATTAACAGGAGAAAATCAAGTTTCATAGCCTACATAATGGGTATCCACACAGACGTGGAGAATTCCAAAGACAGTCAGGCACCATGATACTTATATGAGTGAAGGAGAAGGGCAGTAATCCGCTGACCAAAGAGGAGAAAGTGCATTAGAGGGAAGGTGAGAGTTGTTTGGAAAAAAAAGAGGTTGTCCTGCTGTGTATATAGATATCTTAGGTAAAGAGCGAGCCTGATAATAGCTCTCTTTCTGGTCCAAGCTGGCAATTTGGGGGGATTATAGAGCTTTTCTTAAATCTGCTGAGTTTCATTTGTTTAAAGTAAAAATAATATTCATGCCAATGGGATCCAACTCGGGCAGCTTATCTTTAGCCAGTTCCCTCCCTTCTCTGAAATTTCCCAAAGATACATGTGTTAAAACTTGTGCTAGCAGATTGTTCATTTTGTGGACCCTCTCCTGACAATAGGCCAGTTTATTTAAACCCATTTCAGGAGAGGTTGATGGAGGTGCATTCTCAAAGTCAGGCTTGTGGTTCAAGAAATCAGGTATTAAACAAGAGGCAGTTGTATGGGGAAAAAAGGATGGTAAATGATCGAATGAAATTGTAAGCAGTTGCTGAGTTCTGAGGGTAACCAGCGGAGAAGGTTTCTTGATGTCAAGCTCATGTCGTCTTCAGGTAGAGTGACAGAAGGCTGTGACAATCTGACAGACTTTCCTGGTTTGTACTTCAAATGTGTCTGGTGATCTCTGTCCCAGAGAGCCACTGGCATGAAGACCACCTGTACATGAGCCACTGTGGTGACTTTCCTGAAGGTTTTATCACTGGATGCACAGTTACCTTTCAGGACTTTAGGATATAGGACAGTTTGAATGCACTTCCAAAGGTGGGAGAAAAATCAACATGCTAGTTTTCAGACTTGTAGCCAGAGATTTTAGGAAGCTAGAGAAAATCAGGATCAAGTTCAGGTTATAATGAACAGGAATCGCATCAAGTATTTTCTCAGATGTGTCATTGAAATACATGTTTTCTCAACAACCAGCCTCATTTCTACTAAGTATAGTTGCAGCAAGCATGGCACTTGAACATATAGGCTCTTGTTAAAATGTGATTTTCTGCAACTTTTGTGAAAAACCTCTGGATGAAATGTTTAACAACTCCCCCATATAGAAGCCAAGCCAAAACTTGTGCCAAACCTTGTCATCAGACATACCCTGCAACACGTATACACTTGGTTGCATTGTCTGTTCTTGAGGTACCCAAATATCCCAAGATTCCCACCCTGCCAGGATACGACCTCCTGACTAGCTTGGTAAAGCTGTTGGAAACTCTGTAAAAAGGTAGTAGGATGATATTTCCAAGAGGTTTTACTGGATCCATAAAGTCAATGCTACTTTCCTAAATCTGACTGGTCATATCTGATTATTTATGTATAGATGTATACAGATGCATATATCTCATTCAAATATGACATTGTACCCCTTGTTCATTTCCTAGAGTTAGGAGTCTCTCAAAGTTTGTCACCGTCTCTAATTTATCCCACTCATTTTCTCTCCTTTTCCCCTAAGGGGTGGTGGAAGGGGAAATGAGGTGACTGGGTGATGGGCACTGAGGGGGGCACTTGATGGGATGAGCACTGGGTGTTACAGTATATGTTGGCAATTCGAACGCCAATGAAATATATATATTTATAAATATATTACAAATAAAAGAAAATTTACATATATATAAAACCAGTATGACATTCTAGTGAAGACATGGCCAACACACACATGAGAAAATGCTCTGCATCACTTGCCATCAGGGAAATACAAATCAAAACCACCATGAGATACCACCTCACGCCAGTGAGAATGGGGAAAATTAACAAGGCAGGAAACAACAAATGTTGGGAGAGGATGCGGAGAAAAGGGAACCCTCTTATACTGTTGGTGGGAATGTAAAATCGTGCAGTCACTCTGGAAAACTGTGTGGAGGCTCCTCAAGGAGTTAAAAATAGACCTGCCCTATGACCCAGCAATCGCACTGCTGGGAATTTACCCCAAAGATACAGATGCAATGAAACGCCGTCACCTGCACCCCGATGTATCTAGCAGCAATGTCCACAATAGCCAAACTGTGGAAGGAGTCTCGGTGTCCATCGAAAGATGAATGGATAAAGAAGCTGTGGTCTATGTATACAATAGAATATTCCTCAGCCATTAGAAATGACAAATACCCACCATTTGCTTCAATGTGGATGGAACTGGAGGGTATTATGCTGAGTGAAATAAGTCAATCGGAGAAGGACAAACATTATATGGTCTCATTCATTTGGGAAATATGAAAAATAGTGAAAGGGAATAGAAGGGAAAGGAGAATAAATGGGTAGGAAATATCAGAAAGGGAGAACATGAGAGACTCCTAACTCTGGGAATTGAACTAGGGGTGGTGGAAGGGGAGGAGAGTGGGGGTTGGGGGTGAGTGGGTGATGGGCACTCAGGTGGGCACTTGACATGATGAGCACTGGGTGTTATTCTGTATGTTGGCAAATTTAACACCAATAAAAAATAAATTTATTATTAAAAAATTATTGTCAAAACTTGAAAGTAACCAAGATGTCCTTTAGTAGATGAATGGATAAATGAACTGTGGTACATCCAGATAATGGAGTATTTTTCGGTACTAAAAATAAATGAGCTATGAAGCCATGAAAAGTTGTGAAGAAAGCTTAAATGCATATTACTAAGTGAAAGAAGCCAATCTGAGAAGGCTACATACTATGTGATTCCAACTATATGACATTTTAGTAAAGGCAAAACTATGGAGATAATAAAAAGATCAGTGGTGGCCAAGGTTAGAGGGGGGAAGGTATAGAGTATTTCTAGGGCAATGAAAATGCTTTGTAGGATAAAATAATGATGGGTACCTGTCATTCTACATTTGTCCAAATTCATGGAATGTTCACTCATGAAGAGTCAGCCCTAATGAAAACTATGGGCCATGGGTGATAATAATGTGTTAGTGTAGGTTCATCAATTGTAACAAATATACCATTCTTATGGGGGATGTCAATGGCAAGGAGGGGTTATGCATGTGTGAGACAGGGAGAATATGGGAAATCTTGGTGCCTTTTACTCAGTATTTTTGTGAAAATAAAACAGTTCTAAAAATAGTCTATTAAAAATTAAATTAAAAAAATCTTGGTAATATAACCGATGTTTCCAGTTATATCTTCTTATAAAAAAACAGAATCTTAAAACCTTGTGCTAATAAATATACTGTCATAAAATATGAGTGCTCAATGACAGATTGTGAGTTTTGCAGGGATCAGGTATGGAGAAAAGTTAAATAGATTATTTTTTTTAAAAGATTTTGTTTATTTAATCATGAGAGACACACAGAGAGAGACAAAGAGAGAGACAGAGAGAGGCAGAGACACAGGGAGAGGGAGAAGCAGGCTCCATACAGGGACCCAACTTGGGACTCCATCCTGGGGTCCAGGATCATGCCCCAGGCTGCAGGCAGTGTTAAACAGCTGAGCCATCCAGGGCTGCCCAAATAGTTTCTTTTGTTCAGGAGTGAAGCAGAGGTCACTGTCCCGCATGGGAAAGGCACTGAGGACCTGCTCTCAGAGCCAGTGTAAACAAGAAAGGGTTTGGGCTCTTTATTTGGGGTAAGGAATGCAGGGCCTGGCTTCCTTTGAATCAGCACTGGCGGGTTCACTACTGATTTGTGTTCTCTGATGTGGTCAGGATCTCTCCTGGCCTGGTAGAGAATGTCAGGTCCCCATTCTCTTTGTGCTGTTAAAATCCTCAAGTACTGATTTGGTTTTGGTTGTTTGTTTGTTTTGTATTTCTTTTTAAATCTTAGGTAGATCTGCAAGATGTGAGCTGGGAACCGAGAGACACTAGGACAGAGATCCCAGAATACAGCTGGGGACTAAAATGACTTCTCTTCTGTCAGGAAAGCTATATCTCACTGTTTTTGTTGTTGTTTACATCCTGGGCACCCTGTAGCTTTGTCTGCTCACATTTTGTCCCACTGATGGGACTCCTGGGTACCATAGACCCTCATTAATGGAGTGCATCAGCATGGTCCTTCCGAGATGAGCAGCAGAGCCCAAAGACAGCTCTCCCTGGGGACAGCCTGCATCACCCTAGAGCCAGCGGGGAACAGGGTTTCTGTCTGCATCTTCCAACTTTGGGAGGGGCTCCTGGGCCCTGGGTTCTCCACACCCAGTTTCCAATCCTGGTGCTCACCAGTGGCTTCAGACCTTCCCAGTAGGAAAGGACTCCTCTGACCTGGGAAGCCTTGAGGATGCCTGACACAGGTTCTAGGGGTGGCTCAGGTCTCCCTTCAAGGTGAGGGAGGCTGGCTGATTACTGTGACTCCCCAGTTAATCTAAGATGAACTATATTTCATGCCCTGTGGGAGAGAACAGTGATGTGACAGGACGTACCACAGGGGACACAGTGATCTCTAAAGCGCCCTGGTCAGCTTGCATCAGTATGACCTCTCAGAGGTACCAGACAGCCCAGAGGATGCTCCTGCATGACTCTTGTAGGATCAGTCAGGACCCACAGGGGGCACTGCTCTATCACTTTCCTGCCTGTGAGGACTCCTGGGGACTTGGGTGATTCTGTCTCCAGTCTATCAATCCCTCCATTCATTACTTATATTTATATTCCCCAAATGAATGAGAACATATAATGTTTGTCCTTTTCCGATTGACTCATTTCACTCAGCATAATATAATAGTGAAAGGGAATAGAAGGGAAGGGGGAGGAAATGGGCGGGAAATGTCAGAAAGGGAGACAGAATATAAAGACTCCTAACTCTGGGAAGTGAACTAGGAGTGGTGGAAGGGAAGGAGGATGGGGGGTGGGGGTGACTGGGTGACGGACACTGAGGGGGCACTTGACGGGATGAGCACTGGGTGTTGTTCTGTATGTTGGCAAATTGAACACCAATAAAAAATAAATTTATTATTAAAAAAGAACCCTCCATTCTGCTCTGGCTGCAGATCCCCACCCCCATCCGCCCACCGGAAAGTCAATAGGACGCTGGTGTCTGGGGAAGGCCGGGGGTAATATGTCCAGGTGGACACCCCCAGGGACCCGTGCTTGAACTATGACTTCCAATTGTGCTCTTGATGAAATAAGGACTAAGTGCCTGAGTCCTTTGTCTGCCATCATTTCAGTTGTTATTTCTTACTGGACTTTCTCTTTTATGTCACTAATTTATAGTTATCTATGGAAATAGATAGTGTTTGTGTTTTTAGCTTTCCCCATTCTTTCTTTTTTCTTTGTATGAATATCATTCCTCATCTCAAAATTTGATAGGTGTGAAATTACCTATTGTTTTCTTAAATGTCAGGGATGCCTTAGTTTAATTGGAAGATCATGAGTATGATTGTTTTTCTCTGATATGAGTTCAGGCTCTCAAACATGAAGAGAAAGAAAAAAGGAACATGCATGATTTATCAAACCAGCAATTTGCAAGTAGTTGCAAAATGAATGGCAGGCATTTTGGTATCTAACACTTGGGCAAACACAAGGCCTGAGCTTCATTTCCCCTGTTCCTGAAGACTCCTTATGCTCCTGCCAGTCCTCCTTCTCTAGGTTCCTTCCACAGCCTTCAGGACCATCTGATCCTCAGCATAACACAATGGGAAACGGAGTTCAAAATGGTCCATGAGGATCACTTGTTCACAGAGTGTTGGGTTCATTTCTGATAAAGAGACATCCTTGGTCAGCTCGCCCTCGAATACTGCAGACATGGTCCCTGATTAATGAAGAGGAGGGCACCATCGTTATATCTGTCACATGGACTCTGAGATTCCCAGTATACTCATGGCTGGAGGAGTGACTGCTAGGATCCTCCAAAGAGACAGGAAGCAATGTCCCTGGGGAGGGCAGAAAATGTTCCAGAGAGGGGTTAGAGTTGAGGTGATTTAGAGGCTGGTCCAGGAGTTGGAGAATGTATCCATCTCCTCATACAGCTGTCAGGATTCTCAGAGAGGAACTTTGGGATGGAGGTCACCAGGGTCATAGGTCGTGGATTTAGAGAAAGATGTCTTCCTGCCAGTCTGTGTCCCAGTTCATTCTGCAGACATTTGTGTGTGTGAGGTACCAGCACCTGTCCCTTTCAAGATCTCCCAGGTGACTTGCGGGTGACCCTGGAGTAGGGAGAGAGAGGAAGCTGATTTGCATAAAGCACTGGCTTATTCTCATAGGTCTGGAGTCATGGAAAGGTCCTAGGACACCCTTCTCCAGCCAAAGAAACTGTGGATCCCACCTCCAGTGAGGGTCCCCACCATGGCCTGGATGGTGCTTCTTCCCGGGCTCCTTGCTTATGGCTCAGGTCAGGGAAATGGACTGTGCATCTGCTGGGGGCACAGAGAAGCAGGGATTCATGTGACCCTTGTCTCCCATAATAGCACCTTTCTCTCTTTTTGGTTTTAGGAGCTGATTCTCAGATTGTGGTGACCCAGGAGCCATCACTCTCAGTGTCTAGAGGAGGGACAGTCACACTCACTTGTGGCCTCAGCTCTGAGTCAATCACTACAACTACCCCAGCTGATCCCAGCAGACCCCAGGGCAGGCTCCTCACACAATTATCTATGACAAAAACAGCCGCCCCTCTGGGGTCCCTGATCACTTCTCAGGATCCATCTGTGGGAACAAAGCCACCCTCACCATCACAGGAACCCAGCCTGAGGACAAGGCTGACTACTACTGTGGTATCCAACATGGCAGTAGGAGGAGCCTCATTAACCCACAACATCTCAGATAAGGAGGAAGTGAAACAAAAACCCCTGGGTCATTTTATCTGGTCCTCTTCATTGAGAAGCTTCTGTGGAGCTTACAATCAGGTGTATGACAGTGATGCTAAGCATAGTGACAGAGATAGATGAGGGGGTGGGCAACAGTCCTGGGGCCATAGCTCCCAAGCAAGGACACAGGCCCTAAGGTAGTAAATCCCTTTACTGGTGACCACAGTAGAGCATATTCTTCAGGTATGCTGGCATGAAAAGGTGCCTCCCTGTAACTCTTTGCTTTCTTAAAGACAATATCCATAGACCCTGTAAACTGTTAGATAAAATGTTTATTAATACTAAAATCTTAACATCACTAATACTTTCTTGCTCATAAAATGTGTAGAATAGATGAAATCCATACAGACAACAGCACACACCAGCATACTATGTTTTCAGTAATATTACACTTATATTTATTTTTTTCTAAGATTTTATTTTTCAGGAACCTCTACATCCAGCATTGGGCTCAAACCTACAACCGAGATCAAGGGCCCACCCTCCAGTGAGTGAGCTAGCAAGGAGCCCCTATAGATGCATATTTATTTTTTTCAAAAATTTTATTTATTTATTCATGAGTGCTACACAGAGAGAGACAGAGACATAGGCAGAGGGAGAAGCAAACCCACTGTAGGGAGCCTAATGTGGGACTCCATCTCGGGACTCTAGGATCATGCCCTGAGCCAAAGGCAGACGCTCAAACTATGAACGACCTAGGCATCCCTAAATGTGTACTTTCAACAGAGAAAATATTTATGTATTTATCTGAAAGAGAAAGATGGCATGAGATAAAGGGGAGCTGAGGGAGAGGGACAAAGGATTCCTTGCTCACCTGGTAGCCCTATGCTGGGCTGGATATCAGGATCCCAGCATCATGTCTTGAGCTGAAAGCATATCATTTACCACCTGAGCCACCCAGCCATAATAATTTTTTAATTATTTATTTAAACTCAACTTGTCAACATATAACACCGGTTCCCATCCCATCAATGCCCTCCTTAGTGCCTCTCACCCAGTCACCCTGTCCCCTACTCTCCTCCCCTTCTGAAACCCTTTGTTTCCCAGAGACAGGAATGTCTTATGGTTTGTCTTCCTCCCAAACTTTCCACCACCCAGTTTTGCTCCTTTCCCTTATAGTCCTTTGCTATTTCTTATATTCCACATATGAGTGAAACCATTTGATGATTGTCTTTCTCCAATCGACTTATTTCACTCAGTAAAATACCTTCCAATTCCATCAGGTCAACATAAATTGTAGGTAATTCATCCTTTCTGATGGCTGAGTAATATTGCATTGTATATATCCCCTTTATCCATTCATCTGTCAAAGGGTATGGTGGCTCTTTCCACAGTTTGGCTATTGTGGACATTGCTGCTATGAACACTGGGTGCAGGCATCCCATCATTCCACTACATCTGGATCTCTGGGTTGCCCCCAGTGGTTGCCCCCAATACCCAGTAGTGTATTTACTGGGAAGTAGGGTACCTCTATTTTTACCTTCTTGAGAATCCTCTGGACTGTTTCCCACAGTGGCTGTAACAGCTTGAATTCCCACCAACAGTGCAAGAGAGTTCTCCTTTCTCCACATTATTTCCAACATTTGTTGCTTCCAGTCTTGTTAATGTTAGCCATTCTCACTGGTGTAACGTGATATCTCATTGTGATTTGGATTTGTGTTTCCTTGACAACAAGTGACGTGGAGCATTTTCTCATGTGCTTGTTGGGTCGCATGCAGGTCTTTGAAGAAAAGTCTGTTCATGGCTTCTGTCCGTTTCATGATGGATATTTCTTCTTGGGTGTTGACTTTAAATTCTTTATAGATCTTGGATATTAGCCCTTTATCTTATATGTCATTGGCAAATATCTTCCCACATTCTGTAGGCTGTCTTTTAGTTTTGTTGACTGTTAATGTTGCTGCGCTGATGTTTTTATCTTGATGAAGTCCCAATAATTCATTTTTACTTTTGTTTCCCTTGCTTTCTTTTTTTTAGAAATTATTTTTTTTTTATTTATGATAGTCACATAGAGAGAGAGAGAGGCAGAGACACAGGCAGAGGGAGAAGCAGGCTCCATACCCTGGGAGCCCGACGTGGGATTCGATCCCGGGTCTCGAGGATCGTGCCCTGGGCCAAAGGCAGGCGCTAAACTGCTGAGCCACCCAGGGATCCCCCCTCGCTTTCTTACGTGTATCTTGCGAGAGGTTGCTGTGGCCAAGTCCCAAAAGCGTGTTGCCTGTGTTCTCTAGGGTTTTGATGGAATCTTGTCTCACATTTAGATCTTTTATCCATTTTGAGTTTGTCTTTGTGTGTGGTGTAAGAGAGTGGTCCAGTTTCATTCTTCTGCATGTGGAGGTCCAATTTTCCCAGCACCATTTATTGAGGAGACTGTTTTTCTTCCAGTGGATAGTCTTTCCTGCTTTGTCAAATATTAGTTGACCATAGAGTTGAGGGTCCTTTCCTGGATTCTCTATTCTTCTCCATTGATCTATGTGTCCGTTTCTGTGCCAGTACAGCACTGTCTTGATGACCACAGCCTTGAATTACCACCTGAAATCTGGCATTGTGATGGCCCCCGCTATGGTTTTCTTTTTAAAAATTCCCCTGGCTATTTGGGGTCTTTTCTGATTCCACAAAAATCTTAAGATTTTTTTTCCAACTCTCTGAAGAGAATGACTCCTTAAATTCTCTTTCTTCAGTCTCATTGTTAGTGTATAGAAATGCCACTGATTTCTGGGAATTAATTTTGTATCCTGCCACACTGTCAAATTGCTGTATGAGTTTTGCAATCTTGGGGTGGAATCATTTGGGTTTTTATGTACAGTATTATGTCATCTGCAAAGAGGGAGTGTTTGACGTATTCTTTGCCAATTTGAGTGCGTTTTATTTCTTTTTGTTGCTTGATTGCTGAGTCTAGGACTTCTAGTACTATCTGAAAGAGCAGTGGTGAGAGTGGACATCCCTGTCTTGTTTCTGATCTTAGAGGAAAGGCTCTCCGTGTTTCCCCATTGACAATGATATTTGCTGTGGGCTTTTCATAGATGGCATTTAAGATGTTGAGGAATGTTCCCTCCATCCCTACACTCTGAAGAGTTTGGATCAGGAATGGATGCTGTATTTTGTCAAATGCTTTCTCTGCATCTATGGAGAGGATCATATGATACTTGATTTATCTATTGTTGATGTGATGTATCACATTGATTGTTATATGAGTGTTGAACCAACCTTGAATTCCCCGACTAAATCCCAATTGGTCATGGTGAATAATCTTAATGTACTATTGGATCCTATTGGCTAATATCTTGTTGAGAATTTTTGCATCTGTGTTCATCAGGGATATTGACGTATACTTCTCCTTTTTTGTGGGGTTTGTTTGGTTTTGGAATTAAGGTGATGGTGGCCTAATAAAATGAGTTTGGCAGTTTCCCATCCCTTTCTATTCTTTGGAACATTTTTAGTAGAAACGGCATTATTTCTTCTTTAAACATTTGATAGAATTCCTTTGGGTAGCCGTCTACCTCTGGACTCTTGTGTCTTGGGAGGTTTCTGATGACTGCTTCAATTGCCCCCCTGGATATTGGCCTGTTCAGGTTATCTATTTCTTCCTGTTATAGTTTTGCATTCTTATAATAAAATTTTGGATTTTTCCAGAAATGCTTTCATTTCTTCTAGATTGCCTAATTTATTGGCATATAGCTGCTCATAATATGTTGTGTTTTTTTTAATTTTTATTTATTTATGATAGTCACACACAGAGAGAGAGGCAGAGACACAGGCAGAGGGAGAAGCAGGCTCCATGCACTGGAAGCCCGACATGGGATCCGATCCCGGATCTCCAGGATCGCGCCCTGGGCCAAAGGCAGGCGCTAAACTGCTGCGCCACCCAGGGATCCCTCATAATATGTTTTTAAAATCTTTTGTATTTCCTTGGTATTGGTTGTGATCTCTCATTTTTCATTCATGATTTTATAATTCGAGTCATTTCTCTCTTCTTTTAAATAAGGATGGCTAATGGTTTATTCTTCTTATTAATTCTTTTTTTTTCTTATTATTAATTCTTTCAAAGAACCAACATCTTGTTTTGTTGATCTGCTCTACAGTTCTTCTGGTCTCTACTTCATTGAGTTTTGATTTCTTCTTCTGCTTGGTGTATGTTTTATTTGCTGTTCTTCTCCAGTTTCTTTAGGTGTGCGAGGTTATCTTGTGTATTTGGTTTTTTTTTTTCAAAATTTTTGAGGGATATTTCTATTGCGATGTATTTCCCTCTTAGGACTGCTATGCCATTTCCCAAAGATTTTGAATGGTTGTATCTTTATTTTAGTTAGTTTCTCTTTTGAAGCTCCCTGTATCTTGTCTTTTTAGGAATAGTTCCTAATAACATTGTGTATTTTTTCTCAGGAAATTGATCTATTTAAGCATTTTTGGACTTTTTTCTTCTTCTTAATAAAGTGTACCTGTTATTTATTATTAACCCATATTTATCATTCTTTATTTTTGTCCACATTTCAGTACTTATTTCCATATTTGCATATCATACATTTTCATTTAAAAGTTTTCAAGAGGTTTATCTTATTCTGTCATTGAAAAACCTGACTGTGAAGCACTATTTTGATTTAAATACAGGTCATGATTGTGTGGACACCAGGAGGCTCTGGATCATTGCGACTGACAAGTTAGAAGGACTGATGCCCACCTTCTTCACATGTGAGAAGGGCCTGCACCTGCTTCAGTGGTCCTTGGAGCAGGACTCCAACCCTTTGAGGCTCTCCTCTACTGTGACTCTATAACCCCCTGGTGAAACTGGAAGGTGGCATTTCTCAACCCACATGGAAACCTATGTCATCTCTTCCTTCTTCCTGTGACCAAAGGCATCACCAGTCCAGAATCATGTAGGGAACAGTCATGGGGAATGTGACCCCATATGTCATGAGTGACTCCATTCCCAAGAGCAAAAGGAAAGAAGGAGTAAGACTCTTTCTGCAGATCTCATGGTGGTGCCAAGGAGGCTGCACTGTCATATTTTCTTCATGGTTCAATGCCCGATTGCGACCTAAAATGCACATGAGAACACCACCTGCTACCCAATGTAGCTCAGAGAGCAGATCCTGCCCTCACTTACAGGACGTGGTGCCCACCATGCCACCCCACCACAGTGTGGGATTCCAGAATACCCACCTGTTTCTATTCTGCACACATGAGCTCCAGGAACTACAAAGTTAGCATGACTAAGGTCCTTGTTCAGGTGACCAAATGTCAGAGAGGGCAACTGAGGGTAGGACCCTTGTGATGGGAAGAATAACTGGGGGGTGTCCTGAGAGGAGTGCGGGGGAATTCCCTCAAACTGGAAGATTAAGGTGAGTGGCAGATAACAAGTTTTTCAGTTCACAGGGGCTTCTCTGACCTGACAGTAGTCTGAGCTTTGAAAAGATCAATCTTCTCCTTGGTTTTCTGTATCCATCTAGGTTCCTCATGCCCTCAGCCATTCACTCCAACACATTGCATAGGTTTCTCAGATAGCTCTCCTTTGGAGGGGCAGGGACTCTATGCTGGAGAACTCTCAATGATCCAGGCAGAGGAGGTCATTTCCCTTTGCCTTAGATGGTCCTCCCTCGCCCTGCACTTTTTGCTTAACCTTCTCTCCTCTCCTGGACATCTTGTAACTTTTGACTTCCTATCCCTCTGTTATTGATTTGGTTCTCCAAATGTGAATCACCTCCATTTTCAGAGTACAGGGTGAAAATCTCCCCTTCATCTGGGATTCCATGAAAAACGACTCTCTCATACTTCAACAGGCTCAGAGAGGGCCTTTCCCTAAACCACGATTTTCTATGACAGAGTTTCATAATTCTGTCTCCAACTTCTCCGTCTTATACCTCCCTTTGTCTAAGACCAGAAGCAGAGATGGACAAACATGTGGAGTAGATGTATGGGGATAGGCCACTGCCTTATATAGAGAAGATGCATCTTTGCAAGGGAACCTTAATTTTGTTGAAGGTCCATGAATCTTACCTATAATCCTCATTCAGATCCTTCCTCACTTGGAGTTCAGAGGTGAGGCAGACCCACACATCTCAGGGGAGAACTGCTGGTCTTTGACAACCTCCTCCTCTAAGGACTCACTTAGATGGTCCCCATACTCCTCAACACGAATTACCCTTATTTTCACAATCTGACCTTTTTGTTATACATATGTCATATCCCATCTATATCTATGTATTCTAGATATTTATATACATTTCATATATTACAGCATATTTTAAAATTATGTACTTTATTAATATCTGTGTCTTAGAGATTCAAAACTGAATAATTTCTATAATTTCTTTATTTGTAACTGAAGAAGTCTCAGAAGTGGAACATATGAATCAATTAAAGAAGGTATCATTATCTGGGAAATAATTTATAACCAGAAACTTATAGTTATTCACTGCACAATTCCAGCATAAATAGAAAATAAGGATGCCTCATTGGAATAAAATATACCTTTTTTTAATCATCCTTCAAATAATCCAGGAGTTGTAGGTGTGCGTCAAATCTTGAGGGTTATTACTTAGACATCATCGTTCTCAGAGAAGGGGAATCATGGTCCAGTGAGGAGATGAAGGAGATGTTAGAGCTTGGAAGAGGGAGTGGAATCTGGGGAACCAGCAGAGAAAGGCTGCTTGTAGGGAGGAGGGTGTCCTCTCCCAGGGGCCACATCCTGAGGAAGCAAAGAGCTGGAAGCATATCACTCCTCTCCTTCCTGCCAAAATCACTGGGTCAGGAACAAAGAGGGAAGCTCCTTCCTCACCCTATCTATTACAACTTCGACTGCATCAACCGAAGAATTCTTGGTCCTTGTGAAATACATGTTTCACAAATGATTACATAGGTTCTAGAAAACATAAATCAGATGTATGTCAAGCTGGAAAAGAAGAAAAAGTTTTAGGGTTTTCTATTTTCCCTATAAGAAATCAAGGCAACAGCCATTTTATTTAGTCATCTACTTTCTCCTGTGCATACAGTCAATCATGTGAGATTGCTTATTTTAAGCTCAAGGAAGCAGAGCTTCAGAGCTTCCTTCTCATATTCTTTCCTGTTTCATTACTTCTTCCTACTCTTCCAAAATAGGGAACAAACTCTATTATAAATCCTCAATGACATCTATCTAGCATCTCCCACAGGAGTTCAAGTGGTAAAGCCCTATCACAACCAGGTATGTTGTCTATATCCAAAATGAAGAAGCCCAAAAAAGATACTAAGAAACAATTCTATTTAGGATAGCTTAAAAAAAATAAAACATTTAGGAGGGAATATAACAAGTAGGAAAAAATTGTAAACTGAAAACTACAAAAGATTGCCAAAAATTAAACAGATTTAAGTAAGTGAGAAGACATGGTGGCAATGGATTGGATGACTTAACATAGTGAAGCTTCAACCACCATCATCCAAATACATCTACACACTTGGTGTCATCCTACCATTTGACACTGCCCCGGTTTAATCCTACACTGTCTACTGCTCATCCCCTCTGGTTCCCTGTTAGGCAAGATGTTAGATAATAGCTGTTTATTGGACTCAGATCTTAGACACACAGCTCCAGTGAATTCCATGAAACTCTGAACAGTATTTCTAGGTTAGGGTCCAATGTAATTAGAGTGCAGGACCATGAGGGTTTCAGTGCAGGGGAGGTTGAAGAACCCATCCGAAGTAAGGAGAGGTCCATTTATAGTAAGGTTCTCTTAATAGGAATCATCATGCTGAGTAAATAACAGAATGAGCCTAGAAATACAAAGTATATTAGAGGGACAAACAAATTAGAATTTCTGGCTAACATTCAAGGGAAAAATTGATCTCAGACAAATCAGTGGAGTGGAAGACACATTTCCCCTGATGGCATTATATTGTCATAGCAAATATAGGCTGAAAAGCCTTAGCAGTGAGGGATGCGGACTTGACAGGAAATCTATATAGTAACAAGAAAACAACAACGTTCAAACGAAGGAAGAATTCACATAGAATTATTACAAGGTGTGAACCACCTTGGTACCCTGAGAACCTTATGACCTTTACTTGTTTCAAGAAGATGATAGAGTGGTATGGACCTGAGGCACCTGGAAGAAGCAAACTGAATGACAGATAATTCTGAAATATCTGGTAATATGAGCACAATGCAATTTATCATCTATTTAACTGTCTGGAGAACATTAGTTTTTTGAAAATAAGTGTCACGTCCAAAGTTGACAAAGGCAACTCCTCATTCTCCTTTCCTGGGCAGTGACATTAAAATGATCCAGTTGCACAGTCTGGACACCATTCCAGGAGTGTTGGGTGGAGTCAGAGGAGATGGTGGGCTAAGCATGTTAGCGCAGCAGGGGGCTCTGTCTCATGAGTCCTGTGAGACCAGACTTCTGGGCCAGGTGTCTAAGAAAATACACAAATTCTTGCAAACTGGGCAGGCAGTGTCCTCAGTGAAGTGTTGTGCTGCACAGGAGTCCCTGGAGTCTCATGAGTTCTCAGTTCTGACTCACTTTCTCCAGTCACATTTCATCCTCAATCCCCATGGAGTCATTTTCAGAGCTGATGTTCAGGCAGGCAGAGACAATCCCATACCTGATAAAATTTGCATCTTGAAAAAAACAGTATTTCTACCTGTGTCTAAGGTGAGAGACCTTTGATGAGGGGCAGATAGGAATGCCACCAGTGAGTCCTCAGGGATCAGAGTGCTGGGGCTTCTTTGTCCTGTCCTGATTCTTCCCTTTACCTCCTCCCTCATCAACAAGGAGTTCTTTCAGTGATGAGGGAAAAGATGCAGAGGGCGGTCATTTGTATTCCCTTTATTTACACAGGATGGTCATCACCCCAGTCGTCCTGTTGCCTTATGCTTCAAGCTCTTCTTCAGGGGGCTAAACTGGAACATGCTATCCTATCATCTGTGGTAACAGATATTTTTTTTCTCTTAGAAAAAAAATTCATATTTGCATCTAATTTCTAATCTATATGTTTATACATATTATATACTTGAAATTATATTGTATAAAATATGTAAGCATTAAACATATGATAAATATATAATGTATTATTTATCAAGATTATTAGTCGAATGAGAGAGAGATAATGTGTGGGGAAGGGCAGAGGGGAGGAGTGAGAAATTTTAGCAGATTCCACTGTAGAGGTGACAGGCAGATGTGGGGAATTGAGACCGGACGAACCTCCTGAGTTCTGTTCTCCATCCATTGGGCCTGAACAAAATTGCTTGTTGTTTGGAAGTTTGTTTGTAGCATGTATGGATTCAGACTGTGTGTTCTCTAGGCCTTGAGATGGGATCGTCATAAGGACTTTTACTACCATCCCTGGTGTCACCCCAGAACATAGTTATTTCCTCTTCACCAAGTCATTAGAAACACTGGCATATTTGGCCAACTTCATAGGTGAAGATTATAGCAGCAGAACACAGATACTTGGGGTTTCAGGAACACGGGAGCCAATGGAGAGCAACTGGTGCCATGACTGGTATGGTTCCACTTCTAGTATGATCTGGATGACTGGAAAATGTGATGTGAAATGTCTCTTAGAGAAGATGTGTCCAATTTCCCCTGAATAATAACAAAAATAAAACCTAACAGAGAAAATCAATAAACCAGAGACAGAATATATTTCTGATAAATTGCCAAACTTCTGGAGAATTGAGCAGTCATAAATATACAGATACAAACATATATCAGAAGGAAAGAAAGATGGTATCCCTGGGTGGCGCAGTGGTTTAGCGCCTGCCTTTGGCCCAGGGCGCGATCCTGGAGACCCGGGATCGAATTCCACGTCGGGCTCCCGGTGCATGGAGCCTGCTTCTCCCTCTGCCTGTGTCTCTGCCTCTCTCTCTCTCTGTGTGACTATCATAAATAAAAAAAGAAGGAAATAAAGAAAGGATATAAAGAGAGAGAAAGAAAGAAAAGGGAAGAAAGAAAAAGGAAGGAAGGAAAGAAAGATGGTTTACAATGTATTTCTCAAAAAAAGCACAAGAAAAAAAAGTGGCTAAAAATTAAGTTAAAGACATTACCAGATATTTCACAGAAGGAGATAGGGATATTTGATATAAGCACGTGATATTCTGTTCCATACTATATATCATTGGAAAAGCAAATGCAAATATGAATGAGCTACCATTGCACACTTATCAGAATGGCCAAAATCCAGTAGACTGACATCAGATGGATTATGAACAGAAAAAGAATCATTTAAAATAGCACCAAATGGGGCAGCCCCAGTGGTTCAGCAGTTTAGCAGCACCTTCAGCCCAGGGTGTGATCCTGGAGACCAGGGATGGAGTCCTGTGTCAGGCACCCAGCATGGAGACTGCTTCTCCCTCTGCCTGTGTCTCTGCCTCTCTCTCTCTCTCTCTCTCTCTCTCTCTCTCTCTCTGTGTCTCTCATGAATAAAAGTAAAATCTTCAAAAAATAAAATTAATTAATTAATTAAATAGCACTGAATGTGCATTGTCCCCACCCATACTCTCAAAGTTACATCATGTTTGTATGAAACATCTTCCCAATGATGCTTTAAGAACATCAATTCACCTCTGTGCTATTTTTCCCCAAATCCATAAAATTAATGTAATCATGAGAAAAATCAGATAAACCGTGTTCTGTGACATTCTACAATATAGCACACCAGCTGTCTCCAAATTCCCAAAATGAAGAACAGAGAAAACCTGAAAACTCAAACATTGGAGGATTTTATTATGTCCTTATGAATAAATGCAATGTTATTACTTGGATTGATTTTAGGCAAAACAGTGTTAAAATAAGTAAATAAATAAACAAACAAATTTTGAAATCCAGATTGAGTCAGCAATTTTTTCAGGATTATCAGACCACTGGTAAATACTTGTTTTTATAAACATATCATAACAACACAAAATGTTATCATTAGAAAAAGCTGGGTGAAACCTAGAGATCTCTATCCCATATTTGTATTTATTTCTGTAAATATAAACTTATTGCAAAATAAAATTTCTACACACAAACAAATAAAAGAAAAAAGGAATAAAAATTTCTTCTCTCCACTTCTCTGCATTTAAGAACAGAAAGACAGATATTTGTGCTCTACTGGTTTCCAGCCAGCCTGTAAAATTTTTCACATTGAGTTTTTGGTTATGGAATGTATTTGCTTTTCTTTACACTGTAAAGAGTAATGTAAAAATAACAATCAGGTTCTTTGTCTTTTATTTACACAGCTTGAGAGTCAAGGTAAATCTCCTCCCTTCCAACAGGTCAGCAGGATACCCGCCATCCTAGCCCTGGAAAAAATATGGGCACCATGAGGATCCCCAGAATTGGACTGTAGGAAGTGCTCCTATTCATGCAGGTCCTCTCTCTTACAACTGAAATGTCCTGACACACTACAACAAACAAGTATTGGAAGACTTTTGAAGGTAGAAAGAGGAATAAGTAGACTTCAAACAAATTGAGGAAAATGCAACAGTGCGTACCCTGGTTCTTTTTCTTGTATTAGGTCCCCCACATGTAAGACAAGATCCTGTAGGTTCCTCCAACCAAGAAACATTCAAAGGCTGAGATCCAGAAAATCAAACCAGAAAACACTGTAACTCCAAAAGCAGCAACTCCTCTGGTCAGAGAATATGGAGATAAGTTACCTGAGTGGAGGAAATATTTGGACAAACCTGCCCATGACTTGCACACACTCATGAATCCCCAAACTGTGTCCTCATGCAGGGTTCACATTATTGCTCAGCAGAGACATGGTGTCCATATCCTCCTGGCAGAAGCAGGCAGTGTCCCAATACCCACCAGCCATGGTGTCAGCGACTCAAGAGATAGCTGAGCCTCCATTGCATGGGAACATCAACAATTCTGAGCAAGGCAGACCTAGTTGACTAGTTTGCACTCCATGATTTGTCACCCATGATTTTGGCAGATACTGGGGAGATCATATGAACTCCATCACTCAGGAGGGGGAATGAATGCAGTGGTACATGGCAAAGCTGGTTTGTTGCCATAACCCATTGCTGGTGGGGGTCTGAACACTGGGGAACTGAGACTGGGCTCTCTCTGGGCCTGAAAACACTGAAGTATGATGCAGGAGGCAAGGGGGCTGGCACTGCATTTGACCATCCCCTCTCTGGTGTCAGTGAGGACAAAGAATGCAGTGGGGAGCAGAGGATCCAATCCCTGAAGGAAAGCAGCTCCGTTAAGTCCTGTGCATCCCACCATGGTGCTGACAGGGCCCAACAAAGAGCTTGTCCCACACCCCCACCTGATAAGAGCTGGGAAGTGGCAATCACTGCCCCACCTTCTCCAACAGAGAGTAATCAACAGAGTGGTAAACATTTTCACTTGAGCCACCTGGAAGCGGACACGAACACCCTTCCCCTTGCAGCTGCACCTCAGTGGGAGGATCACTTGTTTTTTGTTTTTTTTTTTTTTTGGGAGGATCACTTGTTTAAAGAAATATAACTGAGGACCAACCATCTCATTATATACTAGCCATAATACCCAGGATCCAATAAAAAAAAATATGACATGTCAAGAACCAGGAAGATAAAATCCTGAATAAGAAAGGAGAATCAACTGCCACCAGTAATGAGATCACTCACATGCTGTAACTATTGGACAGGTAGTTTTAGGCAACTATCATAAAATCCATGTGCTGTAAAATTACAAACACTCTTCAACAAATGGAAAAAATAGAAATGCAGAAATTAAAGAGAAATCATCAAAACAAACCAAATGGAAATTTTACACCTGAAAAAGATAACAGAAGTCATTGAAAAAAAGGAAACTCTCCAGAGGGACTCAAGAGTAAATAACACTCCTTATTTGTTTGTTTTCTTGCTTATTTGTTGAAACCAAAACTGAGCCTTATTCCTTCGGCACAGTTCCCACCACCTTGACTAATCTGCTGAGGCTGTCTGCAGAGGGCGCTGTGCACCTGCTCAGAGCTGTCCAGGCCTGAAACCCACTGAAATGGTTCCACCTGCCTGGGCCCTGCACTGGTGCTCACTGCCAGAGGGAGAGATGACAGCAGCTGTCTCCTCCCAGGGGACAAAGCCATAGTTCTCACCCACCCCAGAACTCTTCCCTGGATGGAAGCTACTAGCTTGGCTGAGGATCCAGAATCAGATAGAATTGTGGGCTCCTATTTGCACAATATACCACTAAGGATGCCCTTCATCCCTGGAGCTGAGGAGGAGGTAAAGAAACATCCCAAATACAAATCAAAGTTAAACTGAGATATGACCTCACACCAGTCATAACTGCTAACAGACACAACATAGGAAACAGCAGGTGTGGGCAATGATGTGGAGAAAGGGGAAATGCCTTGCACTGTTGATGGGTGTGCAAACTTATGTAGATCCTTTGGAACACAGTTTGAAGGATACTCAAAGCATTAAAAATAGAAATACTCTGTGATTCAGCAATTACCCTCCTGTTATTTACCCAAAGAATCCAAATGTATTAACTCAAAGGGATACATTCTCCCCGAAGTTCATAGTGGCATTTTGAGCAATACCAGAGTGAGGCCAACTGATAAATGGTTAAAGAGGTTATATATATATATATAATGGAATATTACTGAATCATAAAAAGAATCACATTTTATCATTTGCAAAGATGTGGATGGAGCTAGGGAGTATAATGCTAAGTGAAATATGTCAATCATAGGAAGACAAATACCATATAGTTTCCCTCATGGAGAATTTAAGAAATGAAACAATGCATCATAGGGGAAAAAGAGAGGAAAACAAGAACAAACCCTTAACTCTAGAGAACTAACTAATGGTGACTAAATGGAAGGTGGGTGGAGGGAAGGGTTACAAAGGTGTTGGGGCTTAAGGAGTGCACTTGTGATGAGCACAGGCTCATTTATTTAAGTCTTTTTTTTATTTAAGTCTTGATTTACTAAATTGTACTCCTATTACACATTGTGTTAATAATTGTAATGTAAAGAAACACTTAAATAAAAAAGAGACATCCCAGAAACCAGAGTCACTTTTAAGGCCAGGGAATCTGGAAATTCCACACCATGATCTTGACTCCTCTCCTTTTTCGCCCCCTCCTCAGCCACTTCCCCTGTTCATGGGGATCTCAGAGGCATCCTTAGGAGGGATCCATCTGCCTTTCTTCTTCATTCCTAACATGTGTCTATTTTCATTTCAGGGACCAATTCTTAGATCCTGGTGACTCAGGAGACTTCATGGCAGTGTCCCCAGGAGGGACAATCACTTTCAGGAATGCCTCCAGCACAGGACGCTATCCATAATGGAACTAGGAAAAGATTGGTCAAGTCTGGAGCATTTATTTATAACAAAAACAATAAATATTGATTTCTCAGGCTCCCTTCTTGGGAACAAAAACAAATCTGACGTGACCATCTCTTAGTGTCCAGCCTGAGGACGAGGATGAGTACCCCTGGGAGCTACACTATAGTGGTGCTGGGCCCAGTGAGAAACCAAGATGAGGAAGGGACACATACACTTTGTTTCATCCAGTGTGGATACAAATATCTTGTGATTACTGACATCTCATGGCCAAACACCTGAGCCCATAGCACTATAAAGGCAGACCGGCCATGGGGAGATGGGCATTGGGAAGGGTCTGGACTGATTTCCAGTGAATGAATCCTAACATTGAAAAGTATATGAGTGACTCAGGAGGAATTAGTTCACAAAACACAAAATCAGATATTTCGTATTACAAAATGTCTGTTGGATCAGGACTATAGATTGAGGCTAAATACATATCCTCTATAAAAAAGGAACATTAAAAGTCTTCCGTTAGAGATAAAAAATGAAAAATTGAAGAAGTGTTCATTTAGTATTTTCTTGATGTTTACTTTATTAGGTTGCATTTCAGTGCAATGAAACCGTGTTGCATGCTTAAAAATAGTAATAAAATTTTTTTAAACGGAGGCCTGCTTAGTTCAGGGATTGAACTCATGCCTTCAGCCCTGGCCTTGATTCTGGAGTACTGGGATCGAGTCCCATGTTGGGCTTCCTGAATGGAGCCTGTTTCTCCCTCTTGTGTCCCTGCCTCTCTCTCTCTGTTTGTCTTTCTTGAATGAATAAATAAAAACTTTGGGATCCCTGGGTGGCACAGCGGTTTAGCACCTGCCTTTGGCCCGGGGCGCAATCCTGGAGACCCGGGATCGAATCCCACGTCGGGCTCCCGGTGCATGGAGCCTGCTTCTCCCTCTGCCTGTGTCTCTGCCTCTCTCTCTCTCTCTGTGACTATCATAAATAAATAAAAATAAAAAAATAAATTAATCTTTAAAAAAAATAAATAAATAAAAACTTTAAAATAAATGTAAATAAATAAATAAATAAATAAACAAACAAACAAACAAACAGAATAGTGATACTTATAAATCTTTTGGGAAAGAATTCTTCTTTCCTAACATCCTCATTTAAATTCTATCCTACCAAAGAACATATGTTGAAATTGTAGAGCTCAGGACTTAAAATGTGACCTTATATGGAAAAGGGGTACTGCAGATGTAATTAGTACAGATGCAGTGATTAAGGGGGTGGGGTGGCCTCCTAATTCAATTGATTCCTGTGCTTGTACCATGACAGAGAGATGGAGACAAGGAGGGATCCGTAGGAAGGTGGAGACAAAGAATGTGGTTCTGCAGCTGCAGTGAGGGAACCCGAAAATTTGTCCTCGAATTTCTTACACTTATGGAGAGGCAAGATGGACTCCTCTGCAGGTTCCAGACAGATCATGGCCACTCCCTACAAAGTGGGGAGCAGTGTATGAACAGCAGAAATGCATAGACATGGCCAAAAAGCACATGAGGAAATGCTCCACATCACTTGCCATCAGGAAAATACAAATCAAAAATAATAGTGAAAGGGAATAGAAGGGAAGGGAGAAGAAATGGGTAGGAAATATGAGAAAGGGAGACAGAACATAAAGACTCCTAACTCTGGGAAATGAACAAGGGGTGGTTGAAGGGGAGGAGGGCGGGATGTGGGGGTGAATGGGTGACGAACACTGAGGGGGGCACTTGACGGGATGAGGACTGGGTGTTATTCTGTATGTTGGCAAATTGAACACCAATAAAAAATAAATTTATTATTAAAAAAAAACAATGCGATACCACCTCACACCATTGAGAATGGGGAAAATTAACAAGACAGGAAAAAACAAATGTTGGAGAGGATGTGGAGAAAGGGGAACCCTTTTGCACGGTTGCTGGGAATGGGAACTGGTGCAGCAATTATGGAAAACTGTGTGGAGGTTCCTCAAAGAGTTAAAGTAGATCTGCCGTACATCCCAGCAATTGCACTGCTGGGGATTTACCCCAAAGGTACAGATGCAGTGAAACGCGGTGATACCTGTACCCCGATGTTTATATCAGCAATATCTACAGTAGCCAAACTGGAAGGAGCCTCGGTGTCCATTGAAAGATGAATGGATAAAGAAGATGTGGTCTATGTATACAATGGAATATTCCTCAGCCATTAGAAACGACACATACCCACCATTTGCTTCGACGTGGATGGAACTGGAAGGTATTATGCTGAGTGAAATAAGTCAATTGGAGAAGGACAAACATTATATGGTCTCATTCATTTGGGGAAAATACATAATAGTGAAAGGGAATAAAGGGAAAGGAGAGAAAATGAGTGAAAATATCAGTGAGGGTGACAAAACATGAGGGACATCTAACTATGGGAAATGAACAAGGGGTAGTGGAAGGGAGGTGGGTGGGGGGTGTGGGTGACTGGGTGGCAGGCACTGAGGGGGGTATTTGGCGGGTTGAGCACAGGGTGTTATGCTATATGTTGGCAAATTGAACTCCAATAAAAATTTTAAAAATAAAATATTGTAATAGATGCTTATTAAACACTAACTTCCATAAATTTCTCTCAGAATACTTGTTAAATATTGATCTATGAATGTGTCCTGTGCACCTACCAGCCCTTCAAACCAGCTCCACTGTCCTCTGATCAGTGATGCTTGACATGATACACACTTAACTTTCACCTTTTGTGGTAACTTCTCTGGTGACACATTTTTTTTTCTTTTCTCATAAGAGATTTTTTTTTAAAATAAAATAATTCTTATTGATGTTCAATTTACCAACATACAGAATAAAACACCCAGTGCTCATCCCGTCAAGTGTCCCCCTCAGTGCCCATCACACACTCACCCCCACTCCCCGCCCTCCTCCCCTTCCACCACCCCCAGTTCGTTTCCCAGAGTTAGGAGTCTTTATGTTCTGTCTCCCTTTCTGATATTTCCCACACATTTTTCTCCCTTGCCCTATATTCCCTTTCACTATTATTTATATTCCCCAAATGGTAATTCGCTATTTGTGCACATGGTTGTCCTTTAGATAGGGAAGCATCACTTCAGAGAATGAGACCAGAGTAATCGTGTGCAGTGTAAATGAATCATGGTATCTAGAGATCAGACATGGGGGTGTGGACAGGGCCATGGTGAGCTGGTGAAACCCGCTGGGCTCCCAGGGCTTTGATCCCAGATGGGATGGGTGCCTGTGACCAACAGAGGGAGGTGTGGGCCTCTGGGCCCTACATCATTGTTCAGTGAGGACCCTTCACTCAAGGAAGCCTGGGTCTGTCTGTTGGGCCGTCTGCTCACTGATGGGGTCTCAACAGCTGTGTCCTCTCAGGCCTGGAGGAGTCCCCTGAGCAGGGACTGCGTGTGGTCTCAGCAGATGTTTCCTCCAGGGCTCTCCCCAGGGGGGAAGCCAACACCCAACCTCCACAATGTGGTGTGAGCTGACTCCAGCACCAGGGCTCAGGGAGGGGCTGGGAAATCACTAGATGGACTTCATTTGTATGGACACCCTCTGGCAGAAAATAATGGGGGTAAAAGGAGGCATCTGCGGACACCCACTTGGTGTGGGGACGGTCACCATGTCCTGGATTCCTGTCTCCTGATGTACTTCTCTCAGTGCACAGGTACAGAAAGGCCTCACATACCATGTCCCAGTTCCTAGGCTCCAACAGCCCCTCTGGCTCAGCTACTGGGAAGTTTTCTTCCGTCTTTGCTCCATTACCCATCAGTGTCTGTGTTTGCAGGTCCCTGACCCAGCCTTTGCTGATCCAGTGCCCTCCCTCTCTGCATCTCCTGGAACAAGAGTCAGACTCACCTGCACCCAGAGCAGTGGCCCCAGGGTTGGCAGCTACTACATACACTGGTTGCAGCGGAAACCACGGAGCCCTCCTCAGTATCTCCTGTACTACTACTCAGAATCAGATGAGCACCAGGGCTCTGGGGTCCCCAGCCACTTCTCCTGATCCAAGGATGCCTCAGGCAAGGCAGGGCTCCCTCATCCCTGGGCTACAGCCTGAGGGCTAGACTGACCTTCACTGTCTAATCCGAAACAATAATGTTTCTCACAGTGACACTGGCAGTTCAGGACATGGGACAAAATCCTTCATCTCTTCAGATTCTTCTTCATGAAAATTTAAACTTGTAGAATAAGTTGTATATATATACCATGTACTTACAAGTGCCACCTGGTTCATAATGGGTTTATTCTCAATTATCTCATCCGTGTCTCTAAGTCCTCAGAAAAACAACATAAAACAAAAATAAAACAAAACACTTCAATGTTGTAACATTCATGTTACCTGGTTTTCAAATGTCATAAAACCGGATTCTCTGCTGGTGTTTTTTTCCTGAAATGAGGACAAAGAGCCTTTCTTTGACTTTATCCCCCTCAGAGGTCTTAGACTATCTAAGCAGAGAGTGCCGTCCTCCCCAGCATGGATTCAGCACCTCCAGGGTTCAGAACAGAGCCTTCTCTTCCCTCCCAGGCTCCAGTGCTCAGAAGTGACCAAGGTTCACTATGTCTTAGGCCTGAGCACTAGGATCTGGGATGTTGTGTGAGGACACAGGCCCTGGGAAATTGCATTCTCAGAGCTGGACAGGATCGTTTGCTCAGCACCTGAGGCTTCCATTATGCAGTTGAAGAGAAGGGTTCAGTCAAAGAGGGAATTTGGGACCATGAACATTTTATGGGATATGATGTTTGGGGGATGTTGCACCATTACTTGGAAAATGCTCAGCGTACATTAGTGAAGTTGGGTGATGTGGGTGTGTGAATGAGCATCTGCTATAGCTGCCAACAGGTTAATGGAGACTCCTGTGAGTGGGTGTCCTAAGCCCAAAAGTACTGGCTCTGTCTCCCTCTTTCCTTAGTCCCATTGTAGCTTTTCCATAATCCAAGGATGTGGGGGCTGTGGACGTCAAGAGTAAGAACTCTCCCATGTGTACATGTGTCCCTCCCCTAGGGAACCTCTTGATGAGCCCAGATCCAAGGCCACCTTCTCTTGCACAAGAACAATAGAAACACAGGGGTTACCCTGGCATTGGTACCACAGCTCCCAGGCAGAGATCCTACATTGTGACCCAGAACAACATTGAGAGACCAGCCAGGGGTTCAAGCCTGATTTTCCAGGTCCGGGTGTGTTGACAAAAACACCTTCGACCAACTTGGGCTATCGCCTGAGGAGAGATTGGTCATCATTGCTGTAGAGCAACATACTACCATTATCACACAGAGAACTTCTGTTTCCTGGGGATGTGTGTTAATGTCTATCCTCCACGTCTTATTCCATCACTCCCCTGTCCTTGCCTGAGAGCAACACAGGCTCAGAATCGGATTATGAATACTTTATATCTTTTTTATTTTTTATTTTTTTTAATTTTACTTATTTATGATAGGCACACAGTGAGAGAGAGAGAGAGGCAGAGACACAGGCAGAGGGAGAAGCAGGCTCCATGCACCGGGAGCCTGATGTGGGATTCGATCCTGGGTCTCCAGGATCGCGCCCTGGGCCAAAGGCAGGCGCTAAACCGCTGCACCACCCAGGGATCCCTGAATACTTTATATCTTGCTAGAAAGAGAATGATTGATTGTCCAGAATTTTTTAAGTGTAAAAGGTTAATGAAAACACCTCCTTTGAAGATATTCATCTCCCAATGAAAAAATAGTTACATGGATTTCAGAACCGATATGACCCCCACTGTTGTTGGGCTGGAATGAGAAGAAGGGCAGTTGTGTGACCCAGGAGAACTATGTGGCCCTCTGCCCAGGCCCTGCCTATCCCCTGGTGCCCTCCTAAGAATTTAGTGGAATTCCCTGAGTCCTGGAATCTTGGTGATATTGATTTTCTCTCTTTCTTTTCATATTGGAGCTTTGCAAGCTCCAGAATTCATGGGTGCTGGGTCATGTTTTCCCAGTGAGCAGATGTGAACAGACCCCTTACAAAATTGTACACAGAGAACTATTGCACATGTGTAAAGATTTCCCACATGGTGTTTCATGGGAGGATTAAACACTGAAGCAGTGAGGTAGCACCAGACTCCCAGCAGCATGATGAAAATTCAATACAACATCAACATCAGATGGTGCCCAGGATGTGGGGCAGCAGTAACTCTCCTTCACTCCTGGGGGGAGATGTCAAATGCCCCAGCCACTTTGGAACATACCTGGGCAGTTTCTTGCAGAGCTAAACAAAATCTTAGAGATATATAAAAATCCATGCTCCTAGGTAATTCTATAAATCAATCACTTGTGTTCACCCAAAATATGTCCCTAAATATTTATTCCTATTTTATTGATGATTGCTAAGCCTAGAAAACAACAAATATGCCCTGCAAATGGTGAATGGGTAAAAAAATTCTAGTATGTCCATACATGGAATGTGATTCAACAATTCAAATACATAAATTTTCAGGGCAGAAGAAGACATGGGGGAGAATTCCATATATATTTCTCAGTAAAAGAACCCAATCTGAAGAGACTAGATTAGTGAGCATGGAGGTATGGGGGACAGGAACCCTGGACACCAGATCAGCCCAAGGTCCGCATGTCTCTTGCAACCACCAGAGAGCAGTGGTGCTCCCTTGTACATCCCCTGGGAGTGTCTGTCTCTGGGACTTTTGCAGGTGCTCCTGTGTCACTCCTGGGTGAAACCCTACCCCCAACTCCTATACTCTCTTATACTAAGCTGGAGCTCTGGCTAAAGTCAAAGGAGGAGCTTGTGTAACCTTAGGAAAGGGGAAAGTTTGCATGAGAACCCTCCCCCAAAATGTGAGTATCAGGAGAGCACAGAGAATGGGTTGGTAGGCCCAGGCTTGGACGTGGGGCTCAGGATCCAGAGTCTGTGCTGTCTCTGCCCTATTCCTCACACTCCTCCCTCACTGCATACGTAACTTCCAGATACCCCGGGTGACAATATAAAACCACCTGGAGATCCACTGGGTGGAATAACAAAGTCTCCATTTCTAAGATTTGGCTCTAAGTCCTTCTTATGGGATTCACTGGATCGAGGATAGATGAGATAAACGGACAGATTTTTGTCACTCAACAAAACCTGGACTTCAGTTTGTTGCAAGGTCTCTTCTCATGTGAGTCCTCACCACCAGAAACAAATCCCCCTCCATGAAATGATTCAGTCTGTGCTGAATCAGACGCCCTCAGTGTCGGGGTCCCTGGGCCAGAGAGTCGCCATCTCCTGCTCTGGAAGCACAAACATCAGTAGGTTTGGTGCGAGCTGGTAACAACAGCTCCTGGGAAAGGCTTCAAAACTCCTCCTAGACAGTGATGGGGATCAACCATCAGTGGTCCCTGACTGATTTTCCGGCTCCAAGTCTGGCAACTCAGGTGCCCTGACCATCACTGGGCTCCAGGCTGAGGACGAGGCTGATTATTACTGCCAGTCCTTTGATCCCACACTTGGTGCTCACACAGTGCTCTAGGCCTGAGGGGAAGTGAGTCACAAACCTGCCATTCCCAGTGTGACAGGGCTGCTGGTGCAGTCCTGAAAGTTTGACCAAGTCAATTCTTCTTTGTTTGATATAAACAGGCGTCTGAGACTCCCCTCAAGGAATTTGTTTATAATTCTTTCCACATTCTCTTAAACTTCTCCTTGAAGCCTGTCCTTGAGAGCAAGATAGTGTATGATTTTCTTACATTGAGCACTGATTCCTGGGTGCCAAAGTCAGCTGCCCTGAGGACAAAGTCCATAACAGGTCAGGGCAGAATCAGGGACCCTGAATCTAGCTCTGTCTGAATCAGGACACATCAGGAGTGTCCAATATGTGTCCTGCTACCCACAGCTCCATGAATGGGCAGCTATATCCTCATGTATTATGATTGCTGGACCTTCTGTGGACCCTGTCCATTCTCTGGCTCCATGTCTGGCAGCTCTGGCTCTCTAACTATTGCTGTTCTGAGCCTGGAGGATGAGGTCACGTTTCACTGCCCCTCTGGTGACAGCATTTCAAGGCTCACATAGAATCTCAGGTTCTTGAGAATGGAGACCAGAAACCCATTGTCATCTGCTGGGAGGGGGAGGCCCCAAAAGCTGCACAGGCTCAGTGTGTGGCTCCTGTGCCTGCAGTTCCTGTTGCCAACATGGGTTCAGGTCTATACAGGGCTGCCACCTGGGTCTCAGTGCTACTCCTTCCCTTGTGTCCCCAAAGATACTCGTGTAGCATCTTCTGAGAAAAGATGCCTCAAAGAAAAAAAAAGGCCTCATAGGACACAGAAAGGTCATCTCCCCCATCAGGTTGTGACACAGGGTCTCTTTCTACTTAATACGTGGACTGGGGGTGGCAGGGCCAGGGTGCTCATCTCCCACCTGACCTTTGAGGAATCCAGGATCTCATCCTTGGTCATTTAGCTATTTCTGGAAGTTTCCAGATGCATGGAATCCTCTGACTCATCTTCAATATGAATGCCTGTTCTTTTTGCTCATTGGGTGATTGCTTCTGTCACTGATGCACCAATTCCAGAGTATCTATATCTGAATAATAGATTTGGATCTTCTGACATAACTCCCTTTCCATTCCCATCAATGCTGAAGCCTAACCAGGAATTTTTTCTTGTTCACTTGCATTGTCTGATACTTGAAGAAAGATGTTGAGTTTATTTATTTATTTTTTAAGACTTTACTGATTTATTCATGAGAGACACATAAAGAGATAGAGGCAGAGACTCAGGCAGAAGGAGAAGCAGGTTCCATGCATGGAGCCCAATGTAGGACTCTATCCCGAGATTTCAGGATCATGCCCTGGGCCCAAAGCAGGCACTAAACCTCCGAGACACTCACGGTTCCCCAAAATGTTCAATTTAATGGTATTTAGGTCACATTTGCACATTCCTGAAATGGTAGAAATGTCTTCCCACCACCACCCCATTAACTATTTTCCTCGGTGTGAGACTGAGTTCTATGTCTGTTCAAGAAAGCGACTCATCATTGTAAAATTTCTCTGTTTCTCTTCATGTGGTTTTTATGAGGACTTTGCTTTCACATTAGTCAAAATTTCTTTCAAGGTCTAGTGAGATCATGTAATTTTACTCTGTTCATTTATTAGTATGACTGTTCTAAGAGCAATTATCTTTATGAAAACCCACTCCATATCTATAATAATCCACAATGGTTATAGGGTCTGATATATTAGTCTGATAACACAATCTCACTGTTCATAATTTATTTAGAACATTTGAAACAGTATTTCTTCTTTTTAGTTCACTATATTCCGCAATCTTTCTTTTTCTGTATTTTATGTGTCATTTGTATGTATCCCTATTGTCTTTATTTCTGTAAGAGTTTAAAATTTCTATTGTTTTCAATGTTTAAAATATATATAAGTCATATATATGACATTTATTTTTAGAGAGATAGAGAAAGGGAAAGAACGAGTTGTGGAGAGGCAGGGGGAGAGGGAGTGAGGGAATCTCTAGCAGACTACCCCCTGAGTGCTGAATCTGACATGGTGAGACTCGATCCCATGACACTGAGGTCATGACCTGAGATAAAATCAAGAATCAGACACTGAAGCTCTTTCCTGGCTGGAACCATCGAGGGTGCAGAACCGAAGAAAAAGAGGGCTCCTGCTGTGCCAGAAACACTTAAGAAAAAGGAAGGAATTTTGAAGAGTTAAAGATCAAGTGTCTGAGAAAAAAGTCACCCAAAAGATGCTTTGAAAGATAAGGAGGAAGCTAATCTATGAAAAGGCTAAGCATTAACACGAGGACTCCAGGCAGATGTACAGAACTGAGATGTGAATGGCGAGGATGGTGAGAAAAGCTGGCAACTTCTACGTGCCTGCAGAACCCAAATTAACATTTGTCATCAGGATTGGATGTATCAATGATGTGAACCCAAAGGTTCCAAAGGTGTTACAGCTTCTTTGCTTCGCCAGGTCTTCAATGGCACCTTTGTTAAGCTCAACAGGGCTTCAGTCAACATCCTGAGGATTGTGGAAACATATACAGTAGGGTGTACCCAAACCTGAAGTCAGTGAATTAGTTGATCTACAAGTATGGTTATGGCAAGATCAACAAGAAGCGAAATGCTCTGATAGGAAACACATTGATTGCTCGATCTTGTGGTAAATATGGCATCATCTGCATGGAGGATCTGATTCACACGATCTATACTGTTGGGAAACATTTCAAAGAAACAAACAACTTTTTTTGGCCCTTCAAATAATCTTCTCCATGTGACAGAATGAAGAAAAAGACCACTCATTTTGAAGAATTTGGAGATGCTGGGAACTGGGAAGAACAGATCAATTGGCTTATTAGAAGGATGAACTAAGGTATCTACCATGATTATTTTTGTAATGTGGCCAGTTAATAAATGACTGCTTTCAAATGGAGAAAAAAGAATCAGACAATCGCTGAGGCACCCACACACCTGAAAATGTATATATATAATCAAATCAAACTATGATCTCTGAAGGTTTCTTAGATTCTTTTGTTTTCTTTCTTTTCTTTCTTTGTTTGTTTTGTATTTTTTATTGGAGTTCGTTTATCCATGTTATAGTATAACAGCCAGTGTCATCCCATCAAGTGCCCCTTCAGTACCCATCACTCAGACACCCCATCCCCCCGCCAACCTCCCCTTCCACTACAACTTGTTCATTTCCCAGAGTTAGGAGACTCTCATGATTTGTCACACTCTCTGATATTTCCTACTCATTTTCTCTCCATTCCCTTATAAACCCTTTCACTAGTGTTTGTATTACCTGTATGAATGAAACCATAATGTTTGTCCTTCTCCGATTGACTTATTTCACTGAGCAAAATACCCTCCAGTTACATCCATGTCGAAGCAAATGGTGGGTATTTGTCATTTCTAATGGCTGAGTAGTATTCCATTGTATACGTAGACCACATCTTCTTTATCCATTCATCTTTCAATGGACACCGAAGCTCCTTCCACAGTTTGGCTATTACTGCTGCTAGAAACATTGGGGCACAGGTGTCCCAGAATTTCACTGCATTCGTATCTTTGGGGTAAATCCCCAGCAGTGCAATTGCTGGGTCATAGGGCAGATCTATTTTTAACTCTTTGAGGAACCTCCACACAGTTTGCCAGAGTGGCTGCACCAGGTCACATTCCCACCAACAGTGCAAGAGGGTTCCCCTTTCTCCACCTCCTCTCCAACCTTTGTTGTTTCCTGTCTTGTTAATTTTCCCCATTCTCACTGGTGTGAGATCGTATCTCATTGCTGGGAAAATTGGACATCCACATGCAGAAGAATGAAACTAGACCATTCTCTTACACCATACACAAAAATAAACTCAAAATGGATGAAAGATCTAAATGTGAGACAAGATTCCATCAAAATCCTAGAGGAGAACACAGGCGACACCCTTTTTGAACTTGGCCACAGTAACTTCTTGCAAGATACATCCATGAAGGCAAGAGAAACAAAAGCAAAAATGAACTATTGGCACTTCATCAAGATAAGAAGCTTTTGCACAGCAAAGAATACAGTCAACAAAACTAAAAGACAACCTGCAGAATGGGAGAAGATATTTGCCAATGACCTTCTTTGCCCACTTGAATGCCTTTTATTTCTTTTTGTTGCCTGATTGCTGGGGCTTGGACTTCTAGTACTATGTTGAGTAACAGTGGTGAGAGTGGATATCCCTGTCATGATGCTGATCTTAGGGGAAATGCTCTCAGAGCTTCCCCATTGAGAATGATATTTGCTGTAGGCTTTTCATAGATGGTTTTTTAGACACAGAGGAATATTTCCTCTACCCCTACACTCTGAAGAGTTTTGATCAAGAATGGAGGCTGTATCTTTTCGAATGCTTTCTCTGCATCTATTGACAAGATCATTTGGTTTTCTTTTTCTCTTGTTGATGTGATGTATCACATTGATTGTTTTACAAATGTTTAACTAACACTGCATCTGGAGGATAAATCCCACTTAATCATGGTGAATAATCTTAATGTACTGCTGGATCCATTTTTTCTTTTTTTAATTTAATTTTTTAAATTTTTTTATTGGAGTTCAATTGGCCAACATATAATATAACACCCAGTGCTCATCCCGCCATGTGCCCCATTCAGTGCCCATCACCCAGTCACCTCCCCACCTCCCTTTCCACTATGTACTGCTGGATCCAATTGGCTAGTATCTTGTTGAGAATCCTTGCATTTGTGTTCATCAGAGATATTGGTCTATAGTTCTCTTTTTTGGTTGGGACTTTTCCTGGTTTTGGAATTAAGGTGATGGTGTCTCATAAAACAAGATTGAAAGTTTCTTGTCCCTTTCTATCCTTCAAAACAGCTTTAGCAGAAAAGGCATTATTTCTTCTTTTAACATTTGATAGAATTCCCTAGGGATGCCATCTGCCCCTGGACTTTTGTGTCTTGGGAGGTTTTTGATGACTGCTTCAATTTCCTCCATGATTATCAGCCTATTCAGGTTTTCTATTTCTTCCTGTTCCAGTTTTGGTATTTTGTGGTTTTCCAGAAATGTGTCCATTTCTTCTAGATGGCCTAATTTATTGGCGTATAGCTGCTCATAATAAGATTTGTAAATCATTTGTATTTCCTTTGTGTTGGGGTGATCTCTCCTTCCTCATTCATGATTTTATTAATTTGAGTCTTTTCTCTCTTCTTTTTTTAAGGTTGGCTAATGATTTATCTATCTTATTTATTCTTTAAAAGAATCAACTTCTGGTTTTGTCGATTTGTTCTAAAGTTCTTCTGGTCTCTATTTCATGGAGCTCTGCTCTCTTCTTCTGCTTGGTGTAGGTTTCATTTACTCTTCTTCTCCAGGTCCTTTAGGTGTGAGGTTGTCTGGTGTATCTGTTTTTTTTTTTTTTTTTCCAAAATTTTCGAGGGATACTTGTATTGTGATGTATTTCCTTCTTAGGACTACTTTTGTTGTATTCCAAAGATTTTGAATGTTTGTATCTTCATTTTCTTTAGTTTTTATATTAAAGCTGACTGTATCGTATTACTTTTTGAGGAATAGGTTCTAATTATATTGAGTATTTTTTTCTAAGGAAATTGGTGTATTTAAACATTTTTGGATGATTTTCTTCTTCATAATAAAGTGCACCTGTTATGTATTATTAACCCAAATTTTTCATTCTTTATTTCTGTCCACATTTCATTACTTATTTCCATATTTGAGTATGATACATTTTCATTTAAAAGTTTTCAAGTGGTTTATCTTATTCTGTCACTGAAAAAACCAACTGTGAAGTACCATTTTGATAAATACAGGTCACGATTGTTGGGACACCAGGGTGCTCTGGGTAGCTGAAAAGAAAGAAGGACTGATGCTAAATTTCTTCACATGTGAGAAGGGCCTGAGCCTACTCCAATGAGACTCGGAACAATAGCTCCACCCATTTGAGACTCTCCTGTGCTGTGAGTATAACCCTCTGGTTATAGAAACTGGATGGTGGTTTTCCCTCAACCCACATGGAAACCTACATCATCTCTTCCTTCTTCCTGTGACAAAGCCATTACCAGTCCAGAATGATGTACAGAACAGTCATGGGGAAATAAGACCCCATATGTCATGAGTGACTCCATTCCCAAGAGCAAAAGGAAAGAAGGAGCAAGACTGTACCCAGGTGTCATGGTGGTGCCCAAGATGCTGTGCTGTCATATTTCCTTCATTGTTTAATGCCTAATTGTGACCTAAAATGCACATGAGAACACCACCTGCTACCTCAGTGTAGCTCAGAGAGCAGATCTTGCCTTCACTTACAGGACATGGTGCCCACCAAACTCCATGCCCCCCACCATGTGGGATTCCAGAACTCCCACCTGTTTCTACTCTGCACACATGAGCACCAAGAGTACAAAATCAGCATGATTAAGGTCCCTGTACAAGTGACCAAACATCAGAGAGGGCAACTGAGGACAGGACCCTTGTGATGGGAAGAAGAACTGGGAGCCTCCTGAGAGGAGTGAGGAGGAGCTCCCTCAAATTGGAAGTCTATGATGATTTGCAGATGACAAGTTGTTCAATTCACAGGGGCTTCTCTGACCTGACTGTAGCCTGAGCTGTGAAAGGATCAATCTTCTCCCAGGTTCTCTGTATCCATCCAGCTTCCTCATGCCCTTAGCCATTCACTCCAGCACATTCCGCAGGTTCCTCCTGTGAAGGGGTGGGGGCTCTGTGCCCAGGAACCTGCAATACTCCAAGCATAGGAGGTCCATTCCCTTTGCCTTCAACGGTCCTCCCTCACCCTGCACTTTTTGCTTAACCTCCTCTCCTCTCCTGGGCATCTTCAAACTTTTGAGCTCCTGTCCCTCTGTTATTGACTTGGTTCCTCAAACACCTATCTCCTCCATTTTCAGAAGACAAGGTGGAAATCTCCCCTTCATCTGGAATTCCATGAAGAGCGCCTCTCTCACTCCTTAACAGGCCCAGAGAAATCCTTCCCCTGCACCACGTTTTTCTATGACGGAATTTCATAATTCTGTCTCCAACATCTCCTTCTTATGCTTGCCTTTGTCTAAGACCAGAAGCAGAGATGGGCAAAAATGTGGAGTCGATGTATGGGAGTAGGCCACTACCTCATATGGATAAGATGCATCTTTGTAAGGGAACCTTAGTTTTGTTGAAGGTCCATATACATTCCCCAGAATTCTCATTCAAATCCTTCCTCACTTGGAGAGTTCACAGGTGGGGCAGACCCACACATCTCAGGGGAGGACTGCTGGTCTTTGACAACCTCCTTCCATAAGGACTCACTTAGATGGTCCCCATCCTCCTCAACATGAATTACCCTTATTTTCACAATCTGGCCTTTTTTTATTCAAATATCATATCCCACTGATACCTATGTGTTTGTTTTGATACCTATGTTTTTTAGATATTTATATACAGTTCGGATACCACCACATTTTTGAAAATTATGTACTTTATGAATATATGGCTCTTGCTTTAGAAACACAATACTGAATACGTTCTGTAACTTCTTGATTTGTAATGGAAAAAGTTTCAGCACAGGAACATATGAATCAATAAAATAAGGTATAATTATCTGAAAATAATTTATAACCAGAAACTTCTCAGTTACTAACTGCAGGATTCCAGCATAAATAGAAAAAAAGATGCTTCACTGGAGTGAAATATGCTTTCTTCCCCTCCACCTTCAAATAATCCAACAGTCCTAGGTGTGTGTCAAATCTTGAGGGGTATTCCCTAGATATCATTGTTCTCAGAGAAGGGGAATCAAGGTCCTCCAGATGTTAGAGCCTGGAGGAGGAAGTAGGAGCTGGGGAACCAGCAGAGAAAGGCTGCTTGTAGCGAGGTTGGTGTCCTCTCCGAGGGGCTACATCCTGAGGAACCAAAGTGCTAGAAGCATTTCTCTCCTCTCCATCCTGCCAAAATCACTAGGTGAGGAACAAAGAGTGAAGCTCCTTCCTCACCCGACCTATTTCTCCTTCATCTGCATTAGAGAACTCTTGGTCCTTGTGAAATACATGTTTCACAAATGATTACATAGGTTCTAGAAAACATAAATCAGGTGTATGTCAAACTGGAAAAGAAGAACTGCTTTAGGGTTTTCTATTTTCCCCGTAAGAGGTGAAGGCAGCACCCATTCTATTTTGTCATCTACTTTCTCCTGTGCATACAGTCAATCATGTGAGATTGCTTATTTTAAGGTCATGGGTGCAAAGCTTCCTACGCATATTCTTTCCTGTTTCATTTCTTGTTCCTACTGTTCCAAAATAGGGAACAAATTCTATCATCAACCCTCAATGGAATCTATCTAGTATCTTCTACTGGAGTTCAAGTGGTAATGCCCAATAACAATCAGGTAGTTTTGTCTATATCAAAAATTAAGAAGCCCAAAAAAACACATTAATAAACTATTCTATTTAGGATAGTCTCAAAAAGAATAAAACATTTAGGAGGGAATATAACTAGTAGGAAAAATAAGACGTGTGAACTGAAAACTATAAAGATTGCCAGAAAATCAACAGTTTTAAATAAGTTTGAGGACACAGTGGGAATGGATTGGATGACTTAAATATAGTGAAGCTACAACCATCACCATCCAAATACAGCTCCACACTCGGTGCCATCCTGCCATTTGGGCACTGCCCCCAGTTTAACTCCTTAATGTCTACTGTTCATCCCCTCTTGTTCACTGTGAGACAAGATGTTGATAATAGCTATTCATTGGACTCAGATCTTAGAAACACAACCCCAGTGAATTCCATGGAATTCTGAACAAAACATCTAGTTTAGGGTCCAATGTGTGTGGAGTGCAGGACCACGAGGATTTGAGTACAGGGGAGGTTGAAGAACTCCTCAGAATTGAGGAAAAGTCCATCTTTAGTAGTGTTCTCTTGATAGGAATCATCATTCTGAGTAAGTAATAGAATTAGCCTTAAAAATACTAAGCACCCCGATGTTTATAGCAGCAATGGCCACGATAGCCAAACTGTGGAAGGAGCCTCGGTGTCCATCGAAAGATGAATGGATAAAGAAGATGTGGTTTATGTATACAATGGAATATTACTCAGCTATTAGAAAGACAAATACCCACCATTTGCTTCAACGTGGATGGAACTGGAGGGTATTATGCTGAGTGAAGTAAGTCAGTCAGAGAAGGACAAACATTATATGTTCTCATTCATTTGGGGAATATAAATAATAGTGAAAGGGAATATAAGGGAAGGGAGAAGAAATGTGTGGGAAATATCAGAAAGGGAGACAGAACGTAAAGACTGCTAACTCTGGGAAACGAACTAGGGGTGGTAGAAGGGGAGGAGGGCGGGGGGTGGGAGTGAATGGGTGACGGGCACTGGGTGTTATTCTGTATGTTAGTAAATTGAACACCAATAAAAAAAAATAAAAAAAATACTACGTATATCAGACAAACAAACAAATTAGAATTTCTGGCTAACATTCAACGGAAAATTTGAACTCACACAAGTCAGTAGGAGTGGAAGACACATTTCCTTGATGGCATTATATTGTCATAGCAAATGTAGGCTGAAAAGCCTTATCACTGAGAACTATCCCAGACAGGAAAATATATAGGCAACAACAAAACAACAGCAACGTTCAAAGGAAAGAAGAATTCACATAGAATTATTTCAAGGTGTGAACCACCTTGGTACCCTGAGGATCTCATGACCCTTACTTGTTTCAGGATGATGATAGAATTGTAAGGACCTCAGGCACCTGGAAGAAGCAAACTCAATGTCAGATAATTTTGAAATATCTGGTAATATGAGCACCATGCAATACATCAGGTATTTAATATCTGGAGGCCATTAGTGATTTGAGAAAAAAGTGTCAGGGCCAAAGGCGACAAGGGGCACCTCCTGATTCTCCCGTTCTGGGCAGTGACTTAAAATGTCAATTGCATAAAATGTCAGTTGCATAGTCTGGACACCATCCCAGGAGTTTTGGGTAGTGTAAAAAGGATGGTGGGCTAAGCATGTTAGCGCAGCAGGGGGCGCTGTTGCATGAGTCTGGGAGAACAGACTTCTGGACCAGACATCTAAGAAAATAAATAAATTCTTGCAAGGGGGGCAGGCACTGTCCTCAGTGATGTGTGATTGTGCTTCACAGATGTCCCTGGAGTCTCATGAGTTCTCAGTTCTGACTCACATTCTCCTGTCATATTTCATCCTCAATCCCCATGGAGTCCTGTTCAGAGATGATGTTCAGGCAGGAGGAGATATCCTATAACTGGGCAAATTTGCACGTTAAAAAAAATCACCAGCATTGCTACCTGGGTCTAAGGTGAAAAACCCTTGAGGAGGGGAGGATAGGAATGTCAACAGTGAGTCCTCAGGGAGCAGAGTGCTGGGGCTTCTCTGCCCTGTCCTGATTCTTTCCTTTACCTCCTCCCTCATCAACAGGAGTTCCTTTCAGTGATGAGGGAAAAGATGCAGAGGGGGGTCATTTGTATTACTTGGCTCCCATTCTTTGCACATGATTGTCATCACCTCAGTCTTCCTGTTGCCTCATAGATTCAAGATCTTCTTCAGGGGGCTAACTTGTAACATGCTATACTGTCATCCGTGGTAACTGATTTTCACTTAGAGAAAAAATATATTCATACTTGCATCTAATTTGTAATCAATATATATATATATACATATTATATATTTGAAATTATATTTCAAAAAGTATATAAGCATTAAACACATATATTAAGGGATGGCTGGGTGGCTCAGCAGGTAAGGGTCTGCCACCGCCTCCAGGTGAGATCCTGGAGTCTCAGCATCAAGTCCCACATTAGGCTGTATGGAGCCTTCTTCTGTCTCTTTCTATGTCTCTGCATCCCTCTCTTTGTTTCTCTCATGAATAAATGAATAAACACATAAAAAAATAAACACATATGTTAAATATATAAGAAATTATTTTTAAAGAATTTATTATTAGTGCAGAAGAGAGAGAATGTGTGGGGAAGGGCAGAGGGAGAGGAGAGCGAAGTTTTAGCAGATTCCAAGCTGAACAGGTAGCTGAGAACAGTTCAGCTGAGCTGAACAGGGCTAGATTTCAGGTCCCTGAGATCACGACCAGAGCCAAAACCAAGAGTGGGATGATTAACCAACTGAGCCACCCGAGCACCCCAAAGGAAATACATTTTAACTAGCCTCTTTATTATCTAATGCTTATGATGATTCTCAAAAGAAAAATGTGAGTCAATGCTTGTTAGCAAAAAATGACAATCAGATACAGGGGGACTCACACAACAACAGCAACAAAGAAGAACCCAGTAACACACAAGGTAATGAGGGAAACCTATGCAGAAGTGTAATGACCTGTGGACTTATGGGATACTCTGGGGACGTTTAACCTTTAACACTGAATTTAGATGGCCCTAGATTGGTAATCACCCCAGGCGCTGGCAGAGGACAACTCAGTGCCAGGTTATGCTGAAATCGCTGTACAGGTGACAAGTAGTTGTGGGAAATTGAGATCGAACCTTCCTAGTTCTGTCCTCAATCCATTGGGCCTGAACAAAATGGCTTGTTGTTTGGAAGCTAGTTTGCAACATGTATGGATTCAGGCTGTGTGTTCTCCAAGCCTCCAGATGGGATCGTCATAAGGACTTTTACTACCAACCCTGGTGTCACTCCAGAGAAGAGTTATTTCTTCTTCACCAAGCCATTAGAAACACTGGTGTATTTGGCCAACTTCATAGGCAAAGATTATAGCAACAGAACACAGACACTTGGGGTTTCAGAAACACTGGAACTGATGGAGAGCAGCTGGTGCCATGACTGGCATGGAACCACATCTAGTATGACCTGCCTGACTGGAAAATGTGATGTTAAATGTCTGTAAGAGAAGATGTGTCCCATTTCCCCTGAATAGTAACAAAAATATCACCTAACAGAGAAGATCAATAAACCAGAAGCAGAATGCATTTCAGATAAATTGCCAAACTTCTGGAGAGTTGAGCAGTCATAAATACACAAATACAAATCCATATAAGAAGGAAAGAAAGAAAGGGAATCGAGAGAGAAAAAAAAGAAAGAACAAGGAAGAAAGAAAAAAGGAAGGAACGGAAGAAAGACGTTATGCAATGAACTTCTCAAACAAAGCACTAGAAAAAAAACTCACTAAAAAGTAACTTAGAGACATTACCAGATATTTCACAGAAGGAGATAGGCAGATGGGATATAAACCTGTGAGATTCTGTTCCAATTAATATATCTTTAGGGATAAGCAAATGCAAACATGAATGAGCTACCATTGCACACCTATCAGAATGGCCAAAATCCAATAGACTGTCATCACATAGATTATGTACAGAAAAAGAATCATTTAAAATAGCACCAAGGGGCACCGTCTCCCACCCATATGCTCAATGATATGTCATGTTAATATGACATATTAACACTTAGTGCATTCCCAGTGATGCACTAAGAACATAAATTCACCTGTGCTATTCTTCCCCCAAATTCATAACTTTAGCGTAATCATGAGAAAACATCAAATAGGGGCAGCCCCGGTGGCTCAGCGGTTTAGCACCTGCCTTCAGCCCAGAGCCTGATCCGGGAGGTCCAGGATCGAGTCCCGGGATCTAGTCCCACATCAGGATCCCTGCATGGAGCCTGCTTCACCCTCTGCTTGTGTCTCTGTCTCTCCCTCTCTCTTTGTGTCTCTCATGAATAAATAAATAAGACCTTTAAAAAAAAGAAAACATCAGACAAACCCATATTATAGGACATTTTACAAAATACCACACCAGCTGTCTCCAAATCACCAAAATCATGAACAAAGATAGACGGAAAATTCATATATTGGAGGATTTTAGTATGTTCTGATGAATAGATGCAATGTTGTTAGTTGGATTGATTACAGGCAAAACAGTGTTAAAATAAGTAAGCAAGTAAATAAATAAATAAATAATAAATAAATAAACAAACTTTGAAATCTAGATAAAGTCTGCAATTTTGCAAGATGATCAGAACACTGGTAAGTACTTGTTTTTATAAATGATTCATAACAACACAAAATGTTATCATTTGGAAAAGCTGGGTGAAACGAAGAGATCTCTATTCCGTATTTGCAATTTTGCTGTAAATATAAAATTATTACAGAACAAAATTTCTACGTAAAATGCACAAGGGAAAAGTAATAAAAATTTCTTTTCTCAACTCTTCTGCATTTAAGAAGAGAAAGCCAGACATTTGTGATCTACTGGTTTTCAGCCAGCCTGTAAAACTTCTCACATTGAATTCTTCGTTATGCAATGTATTGACTATTTATTACCCTGTAAATAGTAAGATAAAAATAATAATCGTGTTCTTTGTCTTTTATTTACACAGCTTGAGAGTCAAGATAAATCACCTCCATCACAGCAGCACAGCAGGATCCCCACCATCCTAGCCCTGGAAGAAAGCATTCAGAGCAGGCACCATGAGGATCCCCAGTTCTGCACAGTAGGAAGTGCTCCCACTCATGCAGGTCCTCTCTCTTACAACTGAGATGTTCTGACACACTACAACAAACAAGTATAGGAAGACATCAGATGGTAGAAGAAGGAGGAAGGAAGAGTTCAAACAAATTGAGGAAAACACAACAGTGTGTACCCTGGTTCCTTTCCTTGTATTAGGTCCCCCACAGGAGAGAAAGATCCTGTAGGTTCCTCCAACCAAGAAACATTCAAAGGCTGAGATCCAGAAAATCAAACCAGAAAACACTAAAAGTCCAAAAGCACCAACTCTTATGCAGAGGATATGGAGATAAGTTGGCCTGAGTGGAGGAAATATTTGGAGAAACCTGCCCACCAATTACACACACTAATGAATCCCCAAACTGTGCCTCATGCAGGGTTCACATTATTGCTCAGCAGAGACATGGTGTCCATATCCTCCTGGCAGAAGCAGGCAGTGCCCCAATACCCAGCCACCACGGTGTCAGACTCAGGAGATAATTGAGCCTCCATCACATGGGAACATCAACAATTCTGGGCAAGGCAGGCCTAAGTGAGTAGTTTGCACTCCAGGTTTTTCCACCTATGATTTTGGCGGTCCTGGGTAGCTCATCTGAATCCCATTGCTCAGCAGAGAGAATGAATGCAGTGGTATAAGGCAAAACTGATTTGTTGTCATATACCCAATGCTGCTGACTGTCTGAACTCTGGAGAACTGAGACTGGGCTCTCCCTGAGCATTAAAATACTGAATTTTGATGCAGGAAGCAAGGGAGCTGGACCTGCATTCGATCCTCCACTCCCTGGTGTCAGTGAGGACAAGGAATGCAGTGGGGAGCAGAGGATCCACTCCCTGAAGGAAAGCAGCTCCTTTCTGTCCTGTGCATCCCACCATGGTGTTGGCAGGGCCCAGCAAAGAGCTTGTCCCACACCCCCACCTGATGGGAGCTGGGATGTGGCAATCACTGCCCACCTTCTCCAGCAGAGAGTAAGCAGCAGAGTGGTAAACATTTTCACTTGAGCCACCGGGAAGCTGACACAAACACCCTTCACCTGCTGCTGCACCTCAGCAAGAGAATCATTTGTTTGAAGAAAAATAACTGAGGACCAAGCATCTCATTATATGATAACCATAATACCCAGGATCCAATAAAAAAATATGATATGCCAAGATCCAGGAAAATACAATTCTGAATGAGAAAGGAGAATCTATTGCCACCAACACTGAGATCACTCACATGCTATAATTATTGGAGAGGTAGTTTTAGGCAACAATCATAAAACCCATGTGATGTAAAATTACAAACACTCTTCAAACAAATGGAAAAAATAGAAATGCAGAAATGAAAGGGAAATCATCAAAACAAACCAAATGGAAATTTTACACCTGAAAAAGATAACAGAAGTCATCGAAAAAAAGAAACTCTCCAGAGGGACTCAAGAGTAGATAACACTCCTTATTTGTTTGTTTTCTGGCTTATTTGTTGAAAACAAAAATGGGCTCCATTCCTTCTGCACAGTTCCCACCATCTTGACCGATCTCCTGAGGCTGTCAGCAGGGGGCGCTGTGAACCTGCTCAGAGCTGGCCAGGCCTGAAACCCACTGAAATGGTTCCACCTGCCTGGGCCCTGCACTGTGGGCTCCTATTTGCACAATATACCACCAAGCATGCTCTTCATCCCTGGAGCCGAGGAGGAGATAAAAGAAACGTCCCAAATACAAATCAAAACTAAACTGAGATATCACCTCACACCAGTCATAACAGCTAACAAACACAACAGGAAATAGCAGGTGTGGCAAAGATGCAGAGAAAGGGGAACCCTCTTGTCCTCTTGATGGGTGTGGAAACTTGTGTAGCTCCTTTGGAAAATAGTTTGGAGGCCACTCAAAACATTAAAAATAGAAATACTCTGATTCAGCAATTACCCTCCTAGTTATTTACCCAAATAATACAAAAATACTAATTTAAAGGGATAAAGGGATACATGCATCCTGAGGTTCATAGCAGCATTTCCAACAATACCCAAATTATAGTGTGAGCCCAACTGATAAATGAATATAGAGAGATGATGGAATATTATATATATATAATATATTTATATATTATATTATATTATATTATATTATATTATATATAATGATGATGGAATAATATATATATATATATATATATATATATATATATATATATATATATATATGATGGACTATTACTCAGCCATAAAAATGATGAAATATTATCATGTACAAAGACGTGGTGGAGCTAAAGGGTATAATGCTAAGTGAAATTAGTCAAACAGAGAAAGACAAATATATAATTTCACTAATGTAAAACTTAAGAAATGAAACAAGATATCATAGGGGAAAAAGTGAGGAAAACAAGAAACAAACCTTTAAATCTTGAGAACCGACTAATGCTTACCAAATGGAAGGTAGATTTGCTTTGAACTGGATGGAACTGGAGGGTATCATGCTGAGTGAAATAGTCAATCGGATAAGGACAAAAATTATATAGTCTCGTGCATTTGGGGAATATAAAAAATAGTGGAAGGGAATAAAGGGGAAAGGAGAAAAAATAAGTGGGAAATATCAGAAAGGGAGACAGAACATGAAAGACTCCTAACTCTGGGAAACGAACTAGGGGTGGTAGAAGGGGAGGTGGGAGGGGGGTGGGAGTGACTGCATGGCGGCCACCGAGGTGGGCACTTGACGGGATGAGCACTGGGTGTTTTTCTGTATGTTGACAAATTGAACACCAATAAAAAATAAATTTATTTAAAAAAACAAATGGAAGGTGGGTTGAGGGATGGGTTACAAAGGTGGTGGGGATGAAGGAAGTGCACTTGTGATGAGCACTGGCTCATTTATTTAAGTCTTGAATTACTTAGTTGCACTCCTATTACACATTGTGTTAGATATTTGGAAATAAAAACTTAAATAGAAAAGAGACATCCCAGAGACCAGGGCCAGTTTTAAGGCCAGGGAATCTGTGGAAATTCCATACCATGATCTTGACTCCTCTCCTTCTCCTCCCCCTCATCACCCACTTCACCAATTCATGGAGATTTGAGAGGCACCCTTAGGAGGGATCCATCTGCCTTTCTTCTTAATTCCTAAAAAGGGTCTATTTTCATTTCAGGGACCAATTCTCAGGTCATGGTGACTCAGGAGCTTTCATGGCTATGTCCCCAAGAGGGACAGTCACTTTCAACAATGCCACGAGCACAGGACACTATCCATACTGGATCCAGGAAAAAATTGGCCAAGTCTAGGCCATTTATTTATAATAAAAACAACAAATACTGATTTCTCAGACTCCCTTCTTGGGAGCAAATCTGACGTACCGATCTCTTAGTGCCCAGCCTGAGGACGAGACTGAGTACCCCTGGGGGCTACACTATAGTGGTGCTGGGCCCAGTGAGAGAGATGAGGAAGGGACACATATACTTTGTTTCATCCAGTGTGGATACAAATATCATGTGATTACTGACATCTCATGGTCAAACACCTGAACCCAGAGCACTATAAATGCAGACTGGCCATGGGGAGATGAGCATTGGGAAGGTTCTGGACTGATTTCCATCCCTGTGTGAGTCCTAACATTGAATAAATGTATGAGTGACTCAGGAGGCATTAGTTCACAAAGAGACAAATTCAGGTGTTTTGTATTACAAAATGTCTGTAGGATCAGGACTATAGATTGAGGCTAAATACATTTCCTCTAGAAAAAAAAGGAACATTAAAAGCCTTCCTTTACATATAAAAAATTAATAATGGAAAAACCCTCATTTTGTATTTTCTTAATGTTCACTTTATTGGGTTGTATTTCAGCGCAATGCAACTGCATTGCATATTTAAAAATAGTAATAATAATCTTAAAAATAAAAAAAGGATGCGTGCTTGGCTCAGCAGTTGAACTGCTGAGTTCGGCTCTGGGCTTGATCCTGGATTCCTGGGATGGAATCCCATGTCAGGCTCTCTGCATGGAGCCTGTTTTTCCCAGAGCCTGTGCCCATGCCTCTCTCTGTGTGTCTCCCTTGAATGAATAAATATAAACTTATAAATCAATCAATCAATCAGTAAATAGTAAATAAATCATAGTGATTATTATCAGTCTTTTTGGAAAGGATTCATCTTTCCTAATATCCTCATGTAAATTGTATCCTACCAAAGAATATATGTTGAAATTGTAGACCTCAGGACTTAAGAATGTGACCTTAAATAAAAAGGGTGCTGCAGATGTAATTCGTACAGATGTGGTGATGAAGGGGTTGGGGTGACCTCCTAATTGAACGGATTCCTGTGCTTGTAACATGACAGTCAGATGGAGACAAGGAGGGATCCATGGGAGGGTGGAGATAGAGATTGTGGCTCTGCAGCTGCAGACAGGGAACCCCAAAAATTGTCTTCAAATTTCTTACAGTTATGGTGAGGCATGATAGACTCCTCTGAAGGTTCCAAACAGATCATGGCCCCTCCATACAGACTGTGGAGGTGTGTATCAACAGCAGAAATGCCTTTTTATTGTTTTAAGCCACTGATTTTGTGGTGCTTTATTATGGCAGCCCTAGAAATATAATATAATCTAAAAACCAATTTATAGATCTAGGTAGTATCACTAATAAGTGGATTACAACTAAACAATGAAGTTATCTCAATTATAAAATTGGAAGATATTAAGTTTGACTTTTCCACTGAAATTGTCTGCTGAAATAGGAAATCTCATACTGTGATGATGAGAGTATGAATTGGTAAATCAATTTTGGAACATAAATTTTAAGTACTATTTTTAATATTAAATATATATAGATATATGACCTGCATCACCATTACAAATTTTTGAGGTCAACTCTAATGAAAATTATCTAGCTAATACACTCCAAGTTAAAATATACAGGTACATCTAGTTAAGACACGTTAAAATAAGAAATAATTGAAACCAACTTGAATATTTCTCTGTGGAAAAGTGAAATTATGGTAAATTAACCTATGAATAAGTGATGAACTATGAATCAAACTGAGAGCATCCTAAGCTTGTCAAGAATCCTAATGCTTGTCAAAAATCAATGTTTAGGGGATCCCTAGGTGGCACAGCGGGTTAGCACCTGCCTTTGGCCCAGGACTTGATCCTGGAGTCCCGGGATCCAGTCCCACATCGGGCCCACTGCTGGAGCCTCTTCTCCTTCTGCCTGTGTCTCTGCCTCTCTCTGTGTTTCTTTATCATGAATAAATAAATGAAATCTTTAAAAAATATTTTTAAAAATCCAGTGATTATGTTTTATGAGGAGCAATGGAACTACATAAAAATCAAGATTGTGTTATGTAATATATATGTGTTGTGTAGGTGTGTGTACGAATAGGAGTGTGTGTATATAAAATACTAGAGCAAATCTAGGACAGTATTATCAGTTATCCCTTCAGGAAGTAAGTGGCAGCGAAACTGAGGGTGCATTGGTATCATATTAATTCTTGTAAAAGATTTTATTAATTTATTTGAGAAAATGAGTGAGTGAGAGAGGAGGAGCAGGATGAGGATCAGAGGGAGAGGGAGAAGCAGACTCCCTACTGAGCAAGGAGCCCAATGCAGGCCTCTATCTCAAATTTCTGGGATCATGATCAGAGCTGAAGGAAGAAACATAACCTAATGAGCCAGCCAGGTTCAGCATATCAATTTTATAGACCATTTAGAGCAATGTTATTTAATATCAACCTTTGTACTGAGCAAAATTACACAAGTTGACCAAAAATATCTTAAACATATCAACAAGTCCTTACAAAATAATTGTTGTAAGGGTAATATTCAAGAATAAATGAGAAGCCACAGAAGTAACCAAGGACCAAGGACATGTCATCCCTGAATGCATGATACTCTCATTGCATGGACAGAGATAAAAGCCAAGACATGCACATGAGGGCTGGTGAACCTAACAGGAGATCCTTCCAACAACAACAAAAACCAAGTAAGTCAGCTTATAAGGGTACCCCAAGTAGAAATATTACCCAGGTTGAACCAATGGGCTTCTCTAGAGACTTTAAATCTTGAGCTCACTTCAAGTGCATTAAATCCCAATAATGATGCAGGGACAAGGCCTATACAAACTCCAGTGTCAGGAAATCATGAAACATACTGAGACATAAATATTTCAGTTAGCTGTCTAAATGAGGGCATTGATGCCCTGGAGAAATGAATGGCTCAACCCCACAGAGCTGACCTGCTCATTCTACTGTTCTGGGTGGTGACATCAGAGGTCCAACTGCAAAGATCAGAGGCCATTCTAGGAGGACTGGGAAGGTTGATACAGGCTGGGGGACATGGTGTCTGAGGCCAGCAGGGGCCGTGAGTGGGCTGCTCCTGGGAGTCAGGAGCTGGGTGAGGAAGACCAGGAACATCTATCACTGGCCCCTGCACACTAGAGCAAGCAGGGTCCTCCCTGTGGGTGACTTTCCTGCACCTAGGGCCTTGGAGCCACAAGAGCTCTCAGCTCTGAATCACAGAGGCCTCATAATTTGTCCTCGGCTATGTCATGGAGTAACCAGTCCAGACATGATTTTCATGGAATGATGGATGGACAGGACAATCATACAATACAATCATCAGCAGAACACAAAGGGGAATGGAGTTCAAAATGCTCCATGAAAAAACAAAAACAAAAACAAAAACAAAAAAACAAAATGCTCCATGAGCATCACCTGTTCACACAATGTCATGTTCATTTCTGATAAAGAGACATCCCTGTTCGGCTCCCCGGGGACTACTGCAACAGGGTCCATGATTAACTGAGAGGAGACCAGTGCCTCTACCTCTTTCACAAGGGCTCTGAGATTCCCAGTGTTCTCACTGCTGGAAGAGGCACCGCTAAGACCTTCCAAGGACAGATGAGAGGATGTCACTGGGGAGGGAAGAGAATGTTCCAGGGATGGGTTAGATTTGAGGTGAAGTAGATATGAGGCCAGGGGGTGAAAACACTTCCATCTCCTCATTCAGCTCTCAGGCTTTCCTGACAAGAACCTTGGGACAGAGGTCACTAGAGACAGTATGGCAGTCATTTGCTGAAAGACGTCCTCCTGACACCCAGTGTCTCAGGTCACCATGCAATCATTTGTGCGTTTGAGGTCCCATTATCTGATCATTTCAAAGTCTCCTAGGGGACATGCTGGCGCCTCTAGGGCAGAGAGAGAGAGGAAGCTGATGTGCATGAAGTGCTTTCTTAACCTCATAGGACAGGAGACATGAAAAGGTCCAGAGACACCCCATTCCATCCCAGGAATCTGAGGAAGCTGCAATCTGTGAGGGTCCCCACCATGGCTTGGATGGTGCTTCTTCTTGGGCTCCTTGCCTATGGCTCAGGTCAGGGAAAAGACTTTGCATGTGTGGGGAGCTCATAAAACAGGGACTCATGTGACCCTTGTCTCCCATATTACACCTTTTTCTCCTTTTGATTTTAGGAGCAGATTCTCAGACTGTGGTCACCCAGGAGCCATCACTCTCAGTGTCTCCAGGAGGGACAGTCACACTCACATGTGGCCTCAGTTCTGGGTCAGTCACTATAAGTAACTACCCCAGCTGGTCCCAGCAGACCCCAGGGCAGGCTCCTCACACAATAATCTACAGGACAAACAGCTGACCCTCTGGGGTCCCTGATCGCTTCTCTGGATCCATCTCTGGGAACAACGCCGCCCTCAGCATCACAGTCGCCCAGCCTGAGGACGAGGCTGACTATTACTGTTCATTGTATATGGGTAGTAACATTTACACAGTAATTTAAATTTATGAGAAAGTGCAGCCAAAACCTCCTCAGGGGCTCAGAAAGGCTCAGCTTTAAGGGCAGGAGAGAAAGTGAGATGTGAAAGAGTCAACACCACTATGGGAAGGGAAGCTCCCTGGTCACATTCTCCTGTTCAGTGGTTCATGGTGTGAGGACACAGGCCCTGGGCAATTCCATTCTCAGAGCTGGATGGGATCTTTTCATCAGCAGCTGAGACTTCAGTTGTGCAGTTGAAGAGAATGGTTCTGTCAAAGAGGGAATTTGGGGCCTTTGGCCATGAATCCTTTTATGGGATATGAGATTTGGGGATGTTGCACCATTACTGGGAAGATGCTCCGCCTGCATCAGTGAATTTGGGTGATGTGGGTGAACAGATGTGAACAGACCCCTTACCACAAATGTACACAGAGAAGTATTGCACCTGTGTAAAGATTTCCCACATGATAAGTCACTGGGGGATTACACACTGAAACAGTGAGGTAGCACCAGACTCCCATCAGCATGGGTAAAATTCAATACCACGTCAACATCAGATGGTGCCCAGGATGTGGGGCAGCAGGAACTCTCCTTCACTGCTGGGGGGATGCCAAATGCCCCAGCCACTTTGGAACATGCCTGGGCAGTTTCTCGTAGAGCTAAACAAAATCTTAATGATACAATACAAACTTCATGTTCCTAGATAATGCTATAAATGAATTACTTATGTTCACCCAAAATATGTCCCAAAGTGTTTTGTGATGATTGTCAAGATTAAAAATCAACAAATATGTCCTGCAAATGGTGAATGGGTAAAAGGTTCGAGTATGTCCACACATGGAATGTGATTCAACAATTCAAAGACATAAATTTTCAGGGCAGAGGAAGACATGGGGGAGATTTCCATGTATAAACTCAACAGCAAAGAAACAAACAATCTAATCTTGAAATGGGCAAAATACATGAAGAGAAATCTCATAGAGGAAGACATAGACATGGCCAACACGCACATGAGAAAATGCTCCGCATCTCTTGCCATCAGGGAAATACAAATCAAAACCACAATGAGATGCCACCTCACACCAGTGTGAATGGGGAAAATTAACAAGGCAGGAAACCACAAATGTTGGAGAGGATGCGGAGAAAAGGGAACCCTCTTACACTGTTGGTGGGAATGTGAACTGGTGCAGCCACTCTGGAAAACTGTGTGGAGGTTCCTCAAAGAGTTAAGAATAGACCTGCCCTACAACCCAGCAATTGCACTGTTGGGGATTTACCCCAAAGATTCAGATGCAATGAAACGCCGGGACACCTGCACCCCAATGTTTAAGCAGCAATGGGCACGATAGCCAAACTGTGGAAGGAGCCTCGGTGTCCATCGAAAGTTGAATGGATAAAGAAGATGTGGTTTATGTATACAATGATATATTACTCAGCCATTAGAAATGACAAATACCCACCATTTGCTTCCACGTGGATGGAACTGGAGGGTATTATGCTGAGTGAAGTAAGTCAATCAGAGAAGGACAAACAGTGTATGTTCTCATTCATTTGGGGAATATAAATAATAGTGAAAGGGAATATAGGGGAAGGGAGAAGAAATCTGTTGGAAATATCAGAAAGGGAGACAGAACATAAAGACTCCTAACTCTGGGAAACAAACTGGGGGTGGTGGAAGGGGAGGAGGGCGGGGGGTGGGGGTGAGTGGGTGACGGGCACTGACGGGGGACACTTGACGGGATGAGCACTGGGTGTTTTTCTGTATGTTGGCAAATTGAACACCAATAAAAATAAATTTATTATATAAAAAAGAAAGGAAAGAAAATAAGTGAAAATATCAATGAGGGTGACAAAACATGAAAGATACCTAACTCTGGGAAATGAACAAGGGGTTGTGGAAGGGGCGATTGTGGTGACTGGGTGATGGGCACTGAGGGGGGCACTTTGAGGGATGAGCACTGGGTGTTATGCGATATGTTGGCAAATTGAACTCCAATAAAAAATTAAAAAATATATTTCTAGGTAGAAGAAGCCAATCTGAAGAGACTAGATCAGTGAGCATGGAGGAATGAGGGACAGGAGCCCTGGGCTCCAGCTCAGCCCAAGGTCCACATATCTCTTGCAACCACCAGTGAGCAGTGGTGCTCCCTTGTACATCCCCTGGGAGTGTGTGACTCTGGGCCTTTTGCAGGTGCTCCCGTGTCACTCCTGGGTGAAACCCTACCCCCGACTCCTATATTCTCTTATTCTCTTTTGCTCACCTGGAGCCTGGCTTATGTCAAAGAAAGAGTTTGCAAAACCTTAGACAAGAAGAAAATTTGCATGAGAAACCACTCCCCAAAATGTTGAGTATCGGGAGCACAGAGAATGGGTTGTAGGCTCAGGCTTGGACGTGGGGCTCAGGATCCAGAGTTGGGCTGTCTCTACCCTGTTCCTCACGCTCCTCCCTCACTGCATAGGTAATTTCCACATACCCTGGGCAATAAAATAATACCCCGTGGAGATCCACTGGGTGGAATAACAAAGTCTCCATTACTAAGATTTTGCTCTAAATCCTTATGGCATTCACTGGATCGAGGTCAGATGAGATAAACAGATTTATGTCACCCAACAAGACCTGGACTTTGGATTGTTGGAAGATCTCCTCTCATGTGAGTCCTCACTGCCAGAACCAAATCCCCCTCCAGGAAACGATCTTTCAGACACCTTCCTTTTATTTCTAGAATCAGCTCCATGGAGAACCAAAGATCAGAAGTCCCAGGTAGAACAGGGGGCAAAGTGGCCTCTTCTCTCTCTTCTCTGTACAATATCCTTGACTCTGCAGTTTCTGGATTTCTCTGTACTTCCAGATTCAGAGGATGTGAGCCTGTGCTCACCCACCATCCTCAGAGTCACAATCTCTGTGATGTAGAATCCCAGTCACCAGGAAACCCCAACATCATGTATGACTCGGGTCCTGTCAGCAGGGCAGCCAGAATGTGCCCTGAACACCTGCTCTCCTGGGACAAGGCTGTATCAGGTATCCCAATGGCATCTCTGTCCCTATGGGCAGATCATCCCCTGACCATCCCTGGGCTCAGTCAGCACCCGTGGCTAATCAGTACATTGATTCGGGGACCCCAGCATCAGTACTATTCTCACGGTTCTCAAAGGCCATGGTGACATGGAACACACCCTCCCTGTACTCACAGGACTGGACTGTCACTCCCTGAGTCAACCCCCTGACACCTTCAAAGAGGCTGGAACTCTGTGGAGAAGCCTTCTTTCCCAACTCAGGACCACGGTCTCCTTTATCTCTATGTCTCCACCACTCACATGTGGGACTTTTGACAGAAACTTTGGGGTGCAGCTGGCCTTCGTATATGAAATCCCTTCTTGTAGTCATGGGTGGCTGAGTGTGCAATAAATGTGTCCTGAACATGCTGGATACCAGGCAGAGGGACTACAGCTGTGTCCAAGCCAGAGTCAAGTCTGACCTCAGATTGCTCTGCCCTGGAAGCTCTGTGTGTGTTTGGTGATTCCATGCCTGACACGGCTCTGAACTTTGTAGCCATAGGCTCTCTTTGAGTTTCCTTAGCCATCACTTTAGACTTTCCTGCTTGTAGAAAAAACCCAAAATAGTAAAGCTATGACCAAAAACCAGAAAGTTGATTTTATTAAAAAGCTGTAGACTCCTTTTCAAGCAAGAACAGAAGGCCTTCCTTTACAGTTGTTGTTGCATCCAATTCCTTAACCAGACTTTTCATCCATATTCTTTCTGTACTAAGCACAGATCTGGGAAAGGTGCATAGTGATTCCACCTGCAGCCTCACAATTCCTTTGTCACTGAGTTTAAATCAATCTCCCTGAGAGGCATTTTGTGTGAAGGAGACCACAACCCTTTTAAATGCCCAGTTGAATGAGGGGTGACTCACACATAACTCTGTCCCTTGGTCTCTGTCACAGCAACTTCAGCAGTCACTCCTGTCTGACAAGACCTTCCAGCAGGTTTGCCCCTTGTGCTCTGATGTCAGCGGCACACACAACCTCACCTGCCTGGGCTCCTGCAGCCTTGTGACCATGTGCTGGGAAGGGAGTCCCTAGGAGGGAGTCCCTGCCCACAGTGTGTGGGAAACTATTGTGACAACAACATGCAAGTAGGGACAGTTGACAAAGAATCTCAGTGTGTAATCTACTAGGATGAACACAAGGGCTTCTACACACAACCTGGAAAGAATTCTCCCTGTCTCATCATTGATGTACAAACCTCAGTGGAAGGAATCCTCTAGAACTCAGAGAGGAATCACATAAAGAGAAAACAGGAGAAAACACAGCCTGTTGCACAGAAGGTTCCAAATGTCCGTAGAGACCTGTCACTGTTCTGGACTTGATCCTGATCCAAGGGGAGTTTCTATAGAGATACCACCTCAGTCCTGACTCAAGAATTCCCATGGGGCTATGGACACATTTACCCATGAAGGGTCTAAGTAAAGCAGAAAGTTTTCCCTCAGGTTATGGGAGGTTACATAACGGGATTCCTGACCTGGCCCTAAAACACTGGATAGAGCACTGGTTAGACACCCTTTGTTTTAGATCGGTCACACAATAGTGTATCTGGGATTGGACACCAGGGGGTGATGGCATCCATTTCTGAAGAGCCAAGGATGATTATAGCTGGGACCTGCCACCAGGCACGGCCTGTGCTCTCTGCTCAGGGCTCACAGCTGGGACCTCCCTACCTCAGGATTCTACACAGCCCCTCCCCTCCCCTGCCCACATCCTTCAGATCCCTAGGCTGAGGGACTTGACCCAGGGCACTGAAGGACCAGAGAATTTGGGTTTCATTTGCATGGAAAGCCCCTCCCTCTCTCAGAGGATGAATAGGGGAAGGGAGAGATTAGGGGAGGCTCTGCTCAGCTGTGGAACCACAGAGGGCAGGATCAGTGAAGACTTCCACCATGGCCTAGTCCCCTCTCCTCCTCACACTCCTCGCTCACTGCATAGGTGAGGTGACTGGATGTGGGGACAAAGGAAGGGGCCCTGTGAGGACGTGTGGGGGGGTCCTACATCTTTCTCTTGTCTCCAGACACCGGCATCACTCTCTGTGTCTCTCCCCCTTGCAGGGTCTTGGGCCCAGTCTGTGCTGACTCAGCCAGCCTCAGTGTCTCAGTCCCTGGGTCAGAGGGTCACCATCTCCTGTACTGGAAGCAGCTCCAATGTTGGTTATAACAGTTATGTGAGCTGGTACCAGCAGCTCCCAGGAACAGTCCCCAGAACCATCATCTATTATACCAATACTCGACCCTATGGGGTTCCTGATCGATTCTCTGGCTCCAAATCAGGCAACTCAGCCACCCTGACCATTGCTGGACTCCAGGCTGAGGACGAGGCTGATTATTATTGCTCAACATATGACAGCAGTCTCAGTGGTGCCACAGTGCTCCAGGCCTGTGGGGAAGTGAGACAAAAACCTATTTATCTGTCTGCAAAGTGAGTGAGCGCCCCAGAAGCTGCCTGCTTAGGCTTCCCCTGGGTTTCTGCTTATGCTTTCCCTTATGCTCTGATCCAAGGTCCATCCTCAGAACCCACCTGGGGATAGAGACTCCTTTATCGTCTCTGACCTCAAAGTCACTCAGAGTAGCCACATTTGTACAGAGTCTCAAAGGATACAGAAAGTTTTGTCCTTATGAGCGGAACAGTTTCTTCTAGACTAGTGAACATTCACTTATCATTTTCTGATTTTTCAGTAAATGAAACACTCATAAGTCATGAGCTGTCATGGTCCTTCAGCCCCGTCCCTGCTCTGCTGATGCACATGTCAGCGCTCTGTGCAGCTGGGATCATTATTCCCTTAGCTTCAACCAGATGTCTAGTTCTCATTATTTGATGTTTGCAAGGAACACATAAATCAATGCCACATTCAAAATTATAAACGGTAAAAAAAATAGCTTTCTAGAGAAAAATCCCAATGTACTTAAGGAAACTTTTTTCATATTCTTCAGAGATGAAAGCAATTAAAAATCTGCAGATTGATTTTTCATACCAGCTTTTTATAAAATGACCAGAAAGAGGTAAGGAAAACCTCCTCCAACATGATGGATATTCATAGAGGGTGATATTAGTCAATATTTAAAGGAGATAAGTTGTGAAGTTCAAAAACATGCATGAGTATTAACTTCACATTTCATAAGGAAGAACATACCACAGGCTACCATCACTGGAATTTCATTGTATTTGGGAAGAGGCAGGAATCTAGAAGCAGTAAGGAGGCCAGGGATTGACAGCAGGGGGGGAGAAGGAGAAGGGTGAGTGTGTGAGGTGACTGTATTCATGGTGATGTCACTCTCCTACACGGCCACACCACACTGCTGTCTTGTCACAGCTCAGTAAACTACCCCAGAGCGACAGCACCTTTGTGCAGGCAGGGAATGTCACCTAGGAGTCTGGGGGCTGTGACGGAGCGCACAGGGTGACCTCATCCCATCCACTGATCCAAGGAGGTGTGACCCTATGTCCCTGAAGGGGGAGGTTAGGAAGGATGGACCTGACAAATATCGAACAGACAGTTTGAAAAGGGAGCAAATAAACTGCACATGAGCTCATAGTCCAGATGACAGTGTGTGTCCCCTTGACTGAGGTGTCAGTCTTTGTGATGAGTCCGACCCTTTCCTGGAATTGAACCACGACCTCCATGGTCACAGAGGGTGGGAGCCAGTGTTGTCCCTTCAGGAACAGAAGGTCCTGTGTTGTGAGGGTCTCAGCCTCTCCATAACCAATGTCAACGTTAGGCCCTGCCCTTGAGGTTCTGGTGATGACTGCAGGAGGTCCTTCAGCTGCAACTCAGGAAACTCTGAAAAGTAAGGGTCGATTAATTATAAACCTGTAAATTACAGAACACATTTGGGGCCACACACAGAGGTCATCATAGAGACAGAGCGAGCCTGTGGCCTCCCCACCAGGAGTGTGTACAGAGGCTCAGCTGACAGAGGAAGGGGCTGCGGTCAGAGACAGAGACAGAGAGAGACAGAGGGAGACCAGGCTTTGGGGACCTATAGTGGAGTCCATGGGGGCAGCATCATTGATGTCTTGGTCCATCTTTTTTGTTCCCAGGGGACACGCTGACCCCAAACCTCACTCTAATCATAGAGAAGAAACAGGACAGTGGTGACAGTTGGAGACACTCCCTAGGGAGGAGGCACAGCAAGGGATTCTGAACCATTTGGGGCCATGAGGTACAGCCTCTCAAAGGCTGGTTGTGACCTGGGTGTGGCCTGTCCTCCATGCACAATGGGTAAGAGACCCACAGCACTGGAGGCAGGCGGCTCTGCTCTGGGCTCCTGTCAACTCATCTCATTTAGGGCAGGCCAAGGCTCGGACATCAGGGGACTGGGAGTCTGACCCTGGGGACCATTGCATCCTTTCAGCTGGGAAGGCAGCCCCTGTGTGTGTCTAGGTCCAGGGCCCACCTGCTATCAGCTTGTGGCTCCCCCGTGGCTCCCAGACCTTAGGGGGGGTCCTTTCCATGACAGACATCAGGTAGAGGAAGTGGGAGTTTTGAGCAGTTACCAGAATGCTGTGCTCCTCCCCCAGGGGATGAAGGGATGAGAGAGACCCCTAGTTCTGTCTCTCTGTGGCTGGGGTCCTGGGGGCGTGCAGGTGGGTGCTGAGCTTGTGGTTCGTCTCCATCCTCTACTTCTTCATGACACCTGATGTCCTGGGCACTGCAGCCTGACCTTGGACATTCAGCTTATGCTCCTCCATGACTCCTCCTCCCCATTGGGTGTGAAGGTTTGCAAACACCCCCCCTACCATATGCTCACTGTCCTCAGCCCTCCTTGGAACATGCTCATGGGGGAGATAAAGAGGGGCACGTCTCACTTCATCAGACACATGGCTCATCCCTGGGGACCCACAGCAGATGGCAGGACCCACTACCCAACACACTGCAAGGACACTGCAGGGAAAGCCTTGGGAGACAGCCTGGACTGAGGGATGCTGCCTCCAGAACTCCTGTCCCCCGTCCTGCACCTGGAGAGGGGGCCCAAAGTTCAGTCTCAGGCCCAAAGTTCAGTCTCAGGCTCCTGACCTGCTACACAGCCACATCCACTCCAGGGTCTGCTCACCAGGCTTGCACAGCAGCCTCGAGCCATGGGCACTCATTGGTGGTCAGGGTCCACCAATGCTGAGCTGGGAAATCTGTGTTTGTTCTCCTTTTCCAAATCTTCCATTCCTTCAGCACAGAAAAGCCTCTCCCTACCTGAGGCTCCCCTGCAGTGACAGTAGCACTCTTTGTAAGGCCCATCAAAGCAGAGACCCCTGCTCTCACCATCCTCTTCTCCCTTCTCTCCCCCTTCCTCCTCTTGCACAGGCCTGAGGGCATCCTGGGAGCACAGCCCCCTGCATCACCACCTGCTATGTTCCTTCCTCAGTTGCTCTGCCCTGAGCACAGAGTTTATTCAGTCCTTCCCTGTTCTGTCCACCCTCCCATTTCCCTGACCCATCATCACCAGGTGGTCTTGCTTCTGTGAAGTCACTGACTCTCATCTTAATTTGAAGATATTCATAACCTCTTTTGGTTTTTTCTTCTATGACTCTGTGCAGAACACGGTTACTCCTCTCTTGAGATGAATGTGAAAGGCCCTCCTCTGAGCAGCTCCCTAAATGTCCCAGGCTTCGAGGTCTCCAGCTCTACTCTGGATCCAATGACACATAGGCAGATGCAGGCTCCTCCTCATCTCTGAGCTGCAGCCTGAGGACAAGGCTGACTCTTATTGTACAATCTGGTGCAGTGGTCCTGGTCACAGGGACACACATAGGAGGATGTGGGACAACACCTCAGCCGGCCTACGGCCTTTGAATGTGTCTGTCTCCCAATTTAACAGAATGGGAATACACGCTGATTTTACTGGAAGTAGATTCTGGATCACAGTGTCCTTCCTCCTAATTTATAATTCCACCTTTTTGAACTCTCAGAAGAAATAAAAACTGACAAAGAAAAGATAAAAAAATATTCCTAGTGAGCCAAATTGAAAATGAGAGCCTGTTGACCTAGTGGTTCTTTTCTCTTCCTAAAGCATGTCTATTGGAAATAACAGAAAGGGAGACAGATCATGGAAGACTCCTAACTCTGGGAAACGAACTAGGGGTGGTGGAAGGGGAGGAGGGTGGGGAGTGGGGTGACTGGGTGGCGGGCACTGAGGGGGGCACTTGACGGGGTGAGCGCTGGGTGTTATTCTGTATGTTGGCAAATTGAACACCAATAAAAAATAAATTTATTATTTAAAAAAATAAAACATGTCTACTTAATGGTCAGAGCACTGGACCCATCCCAGCAGGTTGAAAGATCTCCTCAGCTAGTCTCTGCCTTTCCAACTGTCAGAGCAGAGACCTCCTTGTCCCTCCGAGGCTTCTTTTCTCAGGACTGGCCATGGCTCACTGAGTCCCAAGGATGAGGTACTAGGTTGTGAGATGCTGTGTGAGAACCAGGTCCAGGAGGAATTCCAGGCACAGAGCTGTGTACTTGAGGCTTCATTTGTGACATCAGTGATGTGGTTAGGCATGGGGAATTTGGGGTCCTGAAAAGTTGTAAAACCCCGAACCTGCTCCAGGGACACTGTGTAAAGTAGTCCTGTGGATGTGACTTCCTACAGGTGACACCACTCAGGACCATGGGCATCCTCATGAGGGCATGTTCCTGATCCCCCAGTGCCTGCTTGTGGCCTTCTCTCCTCCTTTACACAGTGGAGCTTTGCAACAGCATTGGGTGGAGGGGGATGGCTTGGATGTCTGGGGAGGAGGAATCTGAGTATTTGCTGCAAATCCCTGTGCTCATGAATCTGTTGTGAAGACTCAAATGTAGAATTCCCCTTTTGCAGAGGGAAAAGCAGTGAAATGGGTGTTACTATAGTAAGAGCTCTCCGGGAGAAGCCCTGAGTTGTGAGCTAGCACAGCCTTGACTGAGCTTCCAGGTTACAGAGTGCTCTTCTGCCACTGGCATTGTCAGCATGGCCACCTTAACACTGGGTTCCATGTTGAGAAGGAATTATTATCAGTGTTGCTCACTTGGCTTGAACCACCTTGTTCCCAAGAGCTACTGCTACTTGGAGAAGTAAGATACATGTTTCCCATCCCCTCCTGACTCACCTGTCCCCAACTAAGTCCCTCACCATCTCAAGTTCTACCTTCCTCCAACACTGTTGCTAAAGGCCATGTAGAGGTTGTACAACAATCTCTCCCTGTCTTACTTGTCTCTTGATACAGTCCTGGTCAGTCTGAGTGCAGGAGCAAATAGCTGCTCACTCAAGGTGGTGTCAGTGAGGAGGGGATGCCAAGAAGAGCAGAAGTCCAGCCTGTGCCACCAGCAATCCAGTTAGTTTCCTGCCGCCCTCCCTGCAGAGGCTGAGAAAATTCATGCCATTCCACCTCAAGTTTAGCATTAGCACAAGTATAGCCATCTCAGGCCCCTGTGAATAAGAGCTGAACTTTACAGGAAAAACTGCAGAACACCGTTGACAGGGAGTCCCATATCAGAATGAAAACAGAGCTTAAGAAATTCCTCCATCCCTTCTGAAAATCCCCTAGACCAGCCCATAAAAACCCAGCTGTAACCCCCCTCGGGGTCCAAGTCCCTGCTCCACTGTGTCAGGTACACTTGGACCCAAGCTCCAGCTTGTTAATAAACCCTCATGTACTTGCATCGGTGTTGGCTCCTTGGTGGTTTTCTTGGATTCACAATCTTGGACAAAACACTCCCTTGGATATCCACTCCTGTGTCCCTGGATTTCCTGGTAATTCCTTGAGCTCTGGAACCTTAGCTGAGATGGGTTGATACCTTTCTTCACAACTGATATTACTCTCAAGTCCATTATTTGGGACGACATTGGATAAGACTTACTTTTGACCTAAATCTTGGTCTCCAGTTCCACTATTGTAAATCATCTCAATATTTTTTTGACAATTTCCAGAAAGTCCCTCTCTCTTTCAAGGTCAGTGTATGAAGCCTTTTCCAATGCAATGAGTCAGGGCCCAGGATGCTGTCAATAATAGGCCATCGGAGCCCATCTCCACTAGTGGAGGAACAATCTATACCAAAGGGAGGCTGTGTCAATATACACTAACATTCTTTTCATATTTCTCTTCATATGCAATACAAATATTAAGTTGACTAAAAAGTCATAAATATGCCATTGATTCAGAAGAAAATAATGAGTTGCCAAAAATACAACAATAAGAAAATTAAAACCCTGAGTGGGATGCAAAATATACCCTTTCCCCACTGGTGTTATATTCTCAAGGCAAAGACAGACAAGCGAGCCCAGGGCCTGTCCCCTGTGGGTGAGGGAACCTATCGGGAGACCCTCACACAACTAAAGCAGCAAAAAGAACACAGTAACATGTAAGAGAATGTCTGTAATGACTTGGGACCTTAGAGCCTTCAGGGTAATTATGTACTTAATGTTGGTTTATATAATCCTGGATGGATAATCACCCAGGGTAGTTGGCAGAGGCCAGCTCAGTGCCAGGTTGTGCTGAGATATCTGCAGAGGTGACAAGCAGATGTGGGGAATTGGGACCTAAGTATCTTGGTTCTGTCTTCACTTCCTTGGGTTGTGAATAAATGTCTTCTTTGGAAGCTGGGTCTGCAATTGAGGAGTGGTGGGCATGAGAGCCCCCTGCCCCCATTGGTCTCTGAACTCCCTTCCAAAGAGATTTTCCTTTTAATTAATTTCATAGATATTGGCATAGATCAGGACCCCTTCTGAGAGTGAGACTCAGCAGTATTATGGGCAGGCCTAAAGGATCCTAGTACCGAGAAATGAGACCTAGTGAGGTGGAGACACCAGTTCACTCTCAGAGTTTTGGGTCATGGTGAGGTGTGTGCCCTGGACCAGCAGGGGATGATGTGGGACCGCCTTGTGGTCCCTAAGCAGCTCATTAGTGAGCAGCATTCAAACAGCCTGGGCCTTGAGGCCTGGCACAGTGCTCCATGATGGGACTCAGCAGGTGTGTCCCCTCTGTCCTGGCAGAGATTCCCCAGGGACTTGTGTGTTGTCTCAGCAGGTGATTTCTCCCAGAGCTCTCCCCAGGGCTGAAGTCTTGCCCATCCTCCTCAGTGTCTAGTGTGAGCTGAGCTCCAGCCTCACAGCTCAAGGAGGGTTGGGGAGTCAACTCAAGGAGTCAGTGGGGAGAGCCCATGTGCATGGACAGTCTCTCCTGTGGCAGAGGTGGAGGAGAAAGGGCACCTGGGTTATCCCATCCCACTCTGAAGATCAGGAGCCAGGTCACCATGTCTGGACTCATGGCCTCTTCGTGTTCCTCTGTCACTGCACAGGTCGGGACAGGCCTCAGGGATCAGCCTGTATCACCCCTCTGGTTCAGAACCTAGAGAAAATTTACTTTGAACCTAGCTATTGCCTCATGTGTGTCTGCATCTGTAGGTTCCCTGTCCCAGCCTGTGCTGACCCAGCTGCCCTTCCTCTCTGCATCCCTGGAGACAACAAGCAGATGTACCTACACCCAGAGCGGTGTCGGCAGCTACTACACATACTCATCAAGGACAATCCAGGGAGACCTCCCTGGTATTTCCTGTACTACTACTCAGACTCAACTACATGGTTGGGATTTGGTGTCCCCAACCACTTCTCTGTATCCAAAGATGCCTCAGCCAATGCAGGGCTCCTGCTCATCTCTGGGCTGCAGCCAGAGGACAAGGATGACTGTCACTGTGCTGCATTCAGATCATGGCAGTGGGAGCAGCTCCCGATACTCACAGAGTCTCAGATAAGGAGAGAATGAGACAAATCTCTGGACCTAAAGATACAGAAGAAACTTACATGGGGAGACAGTGGGGTGGTCTCTTCTGCATGATGACTTATCCCTCCACAGGTAACAGAAACAGCCTTGTAATGTACATAAAGTAAGAGAAAATCATATATCCCAGGAGGATACAGAAGATGAGGGACGAGAGCCCCATGGCACGTCACCACTCAATGTGGAGATGATAAGGAAGAAATATGTTGTCTACAACTGAACTTCTGGACTGCAGACATTCATCTACAATCAGTTCTATCGTCTCATTCCACAAAGTGTGACCTTGTTTCACAACCGATACATCCATAGCAGATGTATTGACCACAACCCTGGTCAGTCACAGTCTCCTGTCTCTGAATCATCTCCATGTGAACCTTAGACCAGATCCTGCAGACTCACCCTGGAAACACCCCACCCCCTCCCTCCTCTTCTCCCTTCTGCTCCCCTGTCCCTCAGGCTTTGGTCTCTCCCTCTGGCTCTTCAGCTCCATCTCCATGTCAGGTTTCCAGGGAAAACTGGAAATGATCCTGCTGTATTTTCTTGTCTCTATAGTCCATCTCTATGGAAGAGAATGATCGGAAGTAGAATTGCATGCAACCTCTCACATTATCCTCTCTGCTCTCAGACCCAGGCTCCATTTTTTTGGTACTCAACACCTCTAGTCAGTCTTCAATTTTTGTAGAGGTTTCTCTATTTAGGGAGAGGGAGAATGCAGTGGTGGGAGGTAGATGGAGAGGGAGAGAGATTCTAGGAATCTCTGAGCTCAGTGCAAACTCTATGTGGGGCTCCAGATCACTATCCTGGAAATAGGACCTGAGCTAAATCAGATGTTGATGCTCAGCCACTGCACCCAACAGATGCCCACCCCCACTCTCTGTAATATGAAAATTTGAAAATATACAAAATGAAAATAAAGTCATTATATTTTCCTTGAAAGCATGTTTTAATCTATTGTAGGTATTCGCACATGGGCTCTACTGATTTTTACATGCTTCACAATTATCTGATGCCCTCACTCATTGGGAATCTTGGAGAAATCCATGGACAAAAGTTCTGCATATTTTAAGATATGCCATTATTTTTCTTATCCTCAGATTCTCATTTCAATGAATGCTCTGGACAGCAGATCCACCAAAGAAACTTTTTTAAAAAAGATTTAACTCATGAGAGACACACAGAGAGAGAGAGAGAGAGAGACAAAGACAGAGACAGAGACACAGGTAGAGAGAGAAGCAGGACCCATGCAGGGATCCTGATGCGGGACTCGATCCCAGGACTCCAGGACCACGCTCTAATCCAAAGGCAGGAGCTAAACTGCTGAGCCGCCCAGGGATCCCCCACCACAGAAACTTTTTCTACAGTACACAAAGTACCAGGCTGTAGCATTATTTTTCTTCATACACACAGATACAATACTATCAGCAATATTTTTTCTCACTCCTGTCCTCGGCATGAACACATTGTATAGTTTTCACCTATTGAGTGAAGTTCCTGGGTGCCAGTGGCAGGCTGCCTGGATCACAGTGTCTGTGGATTAGAAACAAAGGCAAGAGAAATGTAGCTTAAAGTAAATGTCTTTACACCCTGCAGCCCACTGATAGAGACCTGATACATGCAGAGTGAGTTGCTCAAGGAATTAGTGGCTGCTTTAGTACCTTATTGTTTACATTTTATTAAAGACTGAGAGTAACCTGAACAGCAGGTAGGCCCTGAAGGTCCCAACAGCCTTGGTTCCAAATTCCTTAGAGTCTTATAAGGTCCCTAACCTCCACTCATTAAAAAGCATAGAATCAGTCACTCCTCACAATCCCAGTGCAGTTTTATGCCCGCAGGTTCTGTCCCTCTGCTATAATAAAATCACCTTCTCCAAACTTAAATATCTTAAAGATTCTTTCTTGACCACTGGGATCAACAATCCTGTATCACTCCGTTAAGTCAGGACAGTAGAAGAGACACAGACTCTATCTGCCTCTGACTGAGGAAAGAGCACTGTTCAGACACTGCATTCACACCACTTACTGAACATCTTGTATGTGCCCCATGTGAGCCTTGGCATATGGGACACAGATGGAACTGATAGAAAGGATCCCCATGCTCAGGGAGCTGACCATATATGGGGGAAGAGAGAGGATACAGAAGTTAATCATATCATAAAGGAAAACTGTGTCCCAGGAATACAGGGAAGGTTGATAGAGCAGACCTGTAGATTGGAGGGGTTAATACAGGACCCCAAACCTGATGTCCCATAATGACCTTCCAGTCCTGCACAGATAGTGTTGGGGCAGGAGGGTGTGTGTGTAGGTAACACCCAGCAGGGGCTGTGGACTCTGTCTCAGTCAGACTAGGAGTTCTGGATACGAGGAATATGGGGACAAAAGTCAAGAGTCCTTATGACCTAGAGGAACCCATGACTGAGGATGGGAGTTGGAAGGAGAGGAAGGAGGAGGGGGTTTGGGGAATAGTGTGGGGTGGGGTCTCCACTAGCTGGGGCAGTGTGAAGACCAATTTCTGATGCTGGGTGACTTGATGGATGAGCACTGAGTGTCATACAATATGTTGGCAAATCAAACTCCAATAAAAAATACACAAAAATAAACAAAAACGGGAGGTTAAAAAACAAATACATTTCTGTGAGAACATGTGGAACTCATGTTTTTAATGCCCAAGGATGGAACCCATTCTGAGAGTCAGACCTGGCCATGCCAATGGGGAGGGAACTGGTGAGACCTGGAAACCAGCTGGGCTATCAGGGCTTTGGGCCTTGCCGAGGTATGTGCCCTGTGACCAGGAGGGGACACTGAGGGACTGCCCTGTGGTCCCTACAGGGCTGCTCAGTGAGACCCCTCCACTCAGGGTGCACTCAGGCCTGAGAACTGGGTTCTGAGCTCCCTGATGGGGTCTCAGCATCTGTGTCCCCTCTGGCCTGGCAGTCTCCCCTGGGGGCCTGTGTGTGGTCTTAGCAGGTGCTTCCCCCCCAGGGTTCTCCCCAGGGCTGAAGCCACCTCCATCCTCCTCAGTGTGTGGTGTGAGCAGAGCTCCAGGATCAGGGCCCAGGGAGGGGCTGGGCAGTCAGTGGGTGGAGCCCATGTGCATGGAAAGCCCCTCCTGTGGCAGAGGGGGGAGACGAGGAGGCCTGGGACAGCCCAGCCCATGGAGGGGACCAGGGACTGTGTCATCCTGGCCTGGGATCTTTAATGTTCATTCTACTCTGTCAGGGCACAGGTCAGGACTGACCTCAGGGACACAGAGCCACTGTCAGCCTATGTCAGCTGGTCTAGCTTAGAGGTTTGAGTAAATTCAGTCTGGCCCCTGCTCCATCACCTGTGTATGTGTCTGCAGGTTTCCCGTCCTAGCCTGTGCTGACCCAGTGCTCTCCCTCTCTGCATCCCTGGGAACAACAGCCAGACTCCCCTGCACCCTGAGCAGCGGCTGCAGCGGTGTCCATACGCAGGTTCCAGCAGCCAGGAGGCCTCCTGAATACCTGCTGATGGTCTACGGTGACTCACCAGGGCCCCGGGGTCCCCAGCCGCTTCTCTGGCTCCGAGGACACCTCGGCCAATGCAGGGCTCCTGCTCATCTCTGGGCTGCAGCCTGAGGACAAGACTGACTGTCACTGTGCTACAGACCATGGCAGTAGGAGCAGTTCCCAATACTCACAGCATCTCAGATAAGGAGGATGTTAGAAAAAGACCCCTGGCCCCACAGACATGGTCTGGAACTACTTCTCAGAGTATCTTACCTGGAGATACATGCAGGGGGCACATATATGTGGGAAGGTCTGGATTCCTTCTTTTTTAAAAAGTACTTTATTTATTTATTTATTCATGAGAGACACAGAGAGAGGCAGAGATAGGCAGAGGGAGAAGCAGGCTCTCTCTGGGGAACCTGATGTAGGACTCCATCCCGGGACCTGAGAACACAACCTGAGCTGAAGATAGATGCTCAACAACTGAGCCACCCCGGTGCCCCAGAAGGTCTGAATTCAAAAGACAAAAGAGAAATACTAAGGGGATGTATGCAAAGTGACACCTCATAGGACATCCGAGGACGACAGGAAGAGATGAGGAATCAGAGCCCAACTGCACACCCCTTGGGGGCTGGAGAAGATGGATAGGGATAAATACTGTGTCTGCAACTGAACCTGCCACCCAGCAAATATTCATCTACAGTCAGTTCTATCATCTAATTCCATAAAGTGTGACCTTTGTCACTCCTGATGTACCCACGGCTGATACACTGTCTATAACCCTGGTCACAGACAGTCTCCTCTCTCTGAACCAGACACAAGTGAATTTGGACCAGGTCCTGCAGACTCTCCCAGACGACACCCCCACCCCCTCCCTCCCCTTCTCCCCTCTGCTCCCCTGTCCCTCAGGCTTGTCTCTCCCTCTGGTTCTTCAGGTCTGAGCTCTGTCTCCACCTCAGGATTTCAGAGAAAACCAGAAATGAATTTGTTGAAGTTTCCAGTCACCCGGGCAAATCTATGAGGAGAAGAATGACCAGAAATTGGGGCTGCTTGTGAAACCCTGCATTCTCCTTCCCATTTCTGTCACTCAGCAGCACCTACACGTCTGATTCAGGGGTGTTGTTACAGGGCTGCTCTCATACGAGTCCTCACTGCCTGGATCAATCCTCTCTCAGGGAGAAGGGCTTTGAGACACGGGCCTTGAAATCTGGGCTCCAGGACCTGAGATAAAGGGCAATACCCCAGTGTGTAGAGAAGGCTTAGAAGGGAATGAGGGCCACGTGGCCTAATTTTAGGTCACACGTGCACAAACAAACATGTACACACACATTCACACTCACAGTTGTCTCATCTCTGGTTGTATACTGTCCTGCACTCTGCAATTTTTGGGCTTCTCCGTCCTTCCAAAAGTTATGCTACTCTGTGCTCAGCAGCTGTCTTTGATGTCACAATCTCCAGAAGGCACAATCCCTAGTAGCAGGGAACACAAGGGACTGTGGTCGTCTCACCTGGGCAGCCAGGATATTCTCTGAATACCTGTTCCTTGGGAGAAAGCTGATCCTCAGGATTCCTTGGAAGAGTCTCTGTTCCCATGGGCAGCTCAGTCCCCCACCATCCTGGGCCCCAATCAGAGCCTGAGGCTAATCAGTACATTGACTCTGAGACCCCAGCCTCAGAGCTGATCCACCGGAGGTCAAAGCCCCTGGGGATGTGGGACTCACCCTCCCTATGCTCTCAGGGTTGAGCTGTCACTCCAACAGTCTCAAGAGGGGCACCTCCAGCCAGGCTGGACCTCTGCTAAATCATCTGTTCCAAGTCAGGACCACAGGGTCTGTGACCTCAGGGACGTGGCCCCTCATCTCCACTCTCCACCACTCACAGGGGACCTTGACAACAACTCTGGATCCAGGTGCCTGTTTCCCATAGAACTTCATTCTCCTCATGGATGGCTGAATGAGCAATTGCTCTGTCCTGAACATGAGAGACACAGGTGCCTGGGAGCCAGCTGTGCCCACCCCACATAGGAGTTGGACCCTGAATTTCTCATCCTGGAAGCTCGTCTGTGTATGGGAATTCCAGCACTCAGATGGCTGTGAAGTTCATACAACAGGGTCCTCATGGGGGCTCATGGCACCACTTCAGGTTTTCCTCTGTGCATGATCAGAACCATGATATAATCATAAGGTTAAAAAAAGAGACAAATCATTTTATAAAATGTTTATAAATGTCTATTTAAATGAAAGCCAAAGTCATTCATTTTTTAAACGTTTTATTTATTTATCCATTAGACACACATAGAGAGAGAGGCAGAGACACAGTCAGACGGTGAAGAGGGTCCCCGCTGGGAGCCTGATGCAGGACTCGATCCCAGGACCCTGGAATCATGACCTGAGCCAAAGGCAGATGCTCAATCACTGAGCCACCAGGTGCAACTGCAATGAGGTTTTAATGCTGCTTCCATCGTTATTCTCCACGCTGTCCACACAGATCTGTGAACAATATACACATAATTCCACCTGCGTCTTCACAGTGACATCACCATTGAGTCTTAGTCAATGCACATTGAGAAGATTATCTTAAAAAGAACATTCATCCAATTTATGTGCATAGTTGGTCTAGGGGGTGACCAATACGCAATCTCTTCCTCTGGATTCTTGGCAGAAATTCTCCAGCTGTCACATCTTCCTGCTAAAACACCCTTGCATGTCTGCCCTTGTGCTCTGAGGTCAGTGGCACACCCACAACGAAATGTGACAGGGCTCCTGCGTACCTGTATCCATGTGGGGGAGGACAGACACTAGGAGGGAGTCACTGCCCACAGGGTGGGGAGAACTAAGTTTAAAACAGGTGAAAACAAAACAAAACAAAAAAACAGGTGAAAACAGTGAGAGACGACAACGATGTTCAGTGTGTAAACTTTCCAGGGAAGCACACGAGGGCTTCCACCCACAACCTGGAAAATATCACTCCCTGGGTCTTCAGTATTTCAGGAAACTCAGAGAAGGAGAGGGCGGCAACCAGGGTCATCATATAGGAGGAAGGTCTCAGCATCCTGCGCAGAAGAGGCCAATTGTACACGGGGAACCTTCACTCCTCTGGATGTGTCAGTGATGTCAGACGAATTGGTGTAGAGACACCACCTCAGTCCTGAGTGGCCCATAAAAAGCCAAGGGATCCATGGTAGAGACAGACAGAGAGAGAGAGACAAACAGACGGAGACAGAGGCAGAGGGAGAAGCAGTCTCCCTGCACAGAGCCGGATGGGGGGCTTGAACCCAGGACTCCTAGATCATGCCCTGAGCCAAAGACAGTCGCTTAACCACTGAGCCACCCAGGAGTCCCTCACACTGAGAAATGAGAGTGTAGCCTAAAATCTATGCCACAGTCATGGGAGACCACATGCGGGGAGACTTGTCCAGATCATAGGAGGAGAGTGGATAGAGCTCTGGAGACAGGACCTGTGTCCTATGGCCAACTGATCCCCATGTCATGCAGCGTGAGGTGGTGTCAGGAAGCCAGAAGGCGATTGAGGCATATTTATGAGGGGTCAGGTTTGATCAGAGCTGGGAACACCATCTGGCACTGACTGTGGCCCCTGCTCAGGGCTCACAGCTGGGACCTACCGAACCACACCCCAGCCCCAAACAGTCCCTCCCCTGCCTACCCCCCTGACATCCTCAGACAGAGGGACCTGACCCAGGGCCAGGGAGAGTCAGAGAGCTGGGGTCTCATTTGCATGGGAGAGCCCCGCCCTCTCTCAGAGGATGAAGAGGGGAAGGGAGAGATGAAGGGAGGCTCTTCTCAGCTGAGGGGCCACTGAAGACAGGATCCGTGATGACCTCCACCATGGGCTGGTCCCCTCTCCTCCTCACCCTCACTCACTGGACAGGTGACTGGATGTGGGACAAGGGAAGGGGCCCTGGGAGGACATGTGGGGTCCAGATTCCAGCATCACCCTGTCTATTTCTCTCTTTCTTGCAGGTTCCTGGGCCCAGTCTGTGCTGACTCAGCCGGCCTCAGTGTCTGGGTCCCTGGGCCTGAGGGTCACCATCTGCTGCACTGGAAGCAGCTCCAACATCAGTAGTTATTATGTGGGCTGGTACCAACCACTCGCGGGAACAGGCCCCAGAACTGTCATCTATGATAATAGTAACCGTCCCTCGGGGGTCCCTGATCAATTCTCTGGCTCCAAGTCAGGCAGCACAGCCACCCTGACCATCTCTCGGCTCCAGGCTGAGGACGAGGCTGATTATTACGGCTCATCATATGACAGCAGTCTCAATGCTGGCACAGTGCTCCAGGCCTGTGGGGAAGTGAGACAAAAACCTACTTATCCAACTGCAAAGTGAGTGAGCGCCCCAGCAACTTCTTGCTTAGGCTCCCCCTGCATTTCTGCTGATTCTTCAGTTGATGCCTTGAGCCCAGGTTCATCTTGGGGACCTCCTGGGAATGGCATTTTCTTCATCATCTCTGACCTCAGATTCTCTCAGAGTAGCCCATTGTACACAGAGTGTGTCAAAGGAAAGAGAAAGTTTTGTCCTTGGGATCAGGGACAGGTTGTTTTAGGCAAGTGTACATTCACTTGCCATCTTCTGATTTCTAGTAAAAGAAATGCTCTTAGGTCGTGAAGCTATCATGGTCCTTCAGCCTCATCCCTGCTCTGCTGATGCACATGTCAGCTCTTTTTGCAGCTGGGAACATTGTTGCTTTAGCTTCAACCAGAAGACGAGTTCTCTCACAGAAGTGCTTATTTTGTGATAACTCTTCCCTCCATGTGGGAAGCTTTCAAATCACAGACCCTGTATCCATGCTCTTTACAGCAGACCATGCAGCGTGCTTCACCCAGTCCATCAGGTCACTGGTGAGTGCTGGGGTCATAGTTCTGGATGTTACCTTCAGGACACTGAGAACCCTGAGGACCCTGAAAGAGACATGTAATCAGCAGGGGGCACTGTGCATCCCCTGGGCCCTGCAGGGGGACCATCACACCTGGGGAAAACCCACTTGGCCTCAGAGCTGGGCAGAGGCTGAGCTGCCCTCTGTGCCCCTGGTTAGACCCAGCAGCCTGGTTCCCTCAGAGCCTGGCAGAGGCTCCTGGGCAGGGTCCTGAGGGGTTCCCACAGATGCTCCCTCCACCCTTCCTATGTCCACTTTCAGCAGTACCTTCCTTCAGCATCCTCTGTTCCTTGTTTTTCTGAATCACTTACCAGGTGGAGTCTGAGAGAGACTGGAAGGGGTGACAATTTGCAAAAAGAGCACTGTCATTACCTGGAGACTGTAGGGAGAAATAGACAAGCTTAACACAGCGCAGCTACATTCTTGGGATTTGTCAACATGGCCTGGACTCCTCTCCTCCTCCGGTTCTTGTCTTTCTGCCCAGGGAGGGACATCATCTGTCTTCTGGGGGACCTTCCCTGATATTATTTTCCCCTGGAAACTCCCACCAAAAATGCCCCACCTCCTGGGAGTTCGTGTATCTAGTTTCCCTGTCCCAGCCAGGGCTGGCCCAGCTGCCCCCCCACCTCCCTCTGCATCTCCAGGAATAACAGCCAGACTCACATGAACCATGAGCAGTGGCTTCATTGTTGGCCGCTGCTACATATACTGATTCCAACAGAAGCCAAGGAGCCCCCGCTCCACCAGTATCTCCTGATATTCTACTCAGACTCAGATAAGCACCAGGGCTCAACGTCCCCAGCCCTGCTCTGAATCTGAAGACACCTCCGCGAAGCAGGGCTTCTGCTCATCTCTGGGCTCAGCGTGAGGACAAGGCTGACTCTTACTGTACAATCTGGCACAGTGGTCCTGGTCACAGGGACACACACAGAGGAAGACGTGGGGCACCATCTCAGCCTGCCTATGGCCTTGGACTTTGTCTCCCAATTTAAGATAACTTGAATACACACTAATTTTACTGGAAGTAGATTCTGGATCACAATATCCTTCCTCCTAGTTTTCTATTTACCCCTTTCTGAAGACACAGAAGAAATAAAAACTGAGAAGAAATAGATACAGAAATATTGTTAGTGATCCAAATTGAAAAACTAGCCTTGGTGTCCATTGAAAGATGAATGGATAAAGAAGCTGTGGTCTATGTATACAATGGAATATTCCTCAGCCATTAGCAATAACAAACACCCAAACTTTTGCTTTGATGTGGAGGGACTTGGAGGGTATTATGCTGAGTGAAGGAAGTCAACTGGAGAAGGACAAACATCATATGGTCTCATTCATTTGGGGAATATAAAATATTATAAAGGATTATAGGGGACAGGAGGGAAAATGAGTGGGAAATATCAGAGAGGGAGACAGAACATGAGAGACTCCTAAGTCTGGAAAATGAACAAGGGTGGTGGAAAGGTAGGTGGGCGGGGGGTGGACGTGACTGGGTGATGGACACTGAGGGGGACACTTGATGAGATGAGCACTGGGTGTTAAGATATACATTGGCAAATCGAACTCCAATAAAAAATATAGAAATAAAAGAAAAATTAGATCCTGTTGTCATGGTGGTCCTTTTCTCTCCCCATAGAACGTCTACTTTTATAAATTTAATGTTTACAACAAAAGGACCATCCCAGCAGTTTGAAAGTCCTACTCAGGGTGGACTTTGCCCTTCCAACTGTCAGAGCATAAACCTCTTCTCTCCCAGGCCCCTATTCTCAGGACAGGCCAAGGTTCAGTGCATCCCAGGTATGAGGCACTAGGCTGTGGGGATGCTGGGTGAGAACCAGGCCCAAGAGGAATTCCTGGACCATAGCTGTGGACTTGACCCTCAGTTTTGACATCAGGGTTGTGGTTAGGAATGGGGGATTTGGGGTCCTGAAATGCTGTAAAAACCCTGAACCTGCTCCAGGGACACTGGGTGAAGTAGTCTTGTGGATGTGACTTACTACAGCTGACACTGGTGGAGGAGGGTGGCTTGGATGTCTAGGGAGGGAGAATCTGAGTATTTGCTGCAAATCCCTTTGTCTATGAAGCTGTTGTGAAGCCTCAAATGTAGAATTCACCTTTTGTGGAGGGAAGAGCAGCAAAAGGGGAGTTAATATAGGACAAGCTCTCTGGGAGAAGCCCTGAGTTGTGAGCTAGCACAGCCTTGACTGACCTTCCAGGCTACAGCCTGACTTTCCTCCATGGACTTTGTCAGGTTGTCCTTCTTGGCAAGATACTCACAGGGTCTCAGATAAGGAGGAAGTGAGACAAATCTCTGGACCCTATGATTTTGTCTCTGAATCCCTATTCAGGAAGAAACTTAACTGGAGAGACTGAGCAGGGTGGTCTCTGCTGCACGATGATCTATGCTTCCACAGGAAACAGAAACATTCCAGTAATGCGCATAGACTGAGAGGAAATGGAACATTCCAGGGGACACAGACATATAACGTAGAAGAGCCCAAGGCATCTCGCCACTCAATGTGGAGATGATGAACAGGAAGAAACACCGTGATCCAGCTGAACGTGCAGACTCCAAACATTCTTCCACACTCAGTTCTATCATCTCATTCCATAGAGTGTGACCTTGTGTCACTACTGTTATATCCATTGGGGATACACTGACCATAACGCTGGTCACAGACACAGTCTCCTCTCTCTGAACCATCTCCACAGGAACTTGGACCAGATCCTGCAGGCTTTCCCCGACAACACCCCCTCTCTTCTCTTCTCCCCTCTGTTCCTCTGTCCTTTGTGTTGGTCTCTCCCTCTGGCTCCTCAGGTCTGAGCTATGTCTCCACATCAGGATTTCAGAGAAAACCAGAAATGATCTTGCTGTAGTTTCTAGTCTCAGGGGTCCAAGTCTGGGAGGAGAATGATAGGAAAATGGAGTTGCAAGAAACCCCTCACATTCTCCTTCCTGCTCTAAGATCTAGGCTCCATTTTTTTTAACCCCAAACTCCTAGTCAGTCTTAATATTTTTAGAGGTTTCTTTATTTTTATATATAGAGAGAGCGTGCAGTGGGGAGCGGGGGGCATCAGAGGAGGAGGGAAGGAGGCTCAAGCAGACTCTGGGCTCAGTGCAGAGCTCTGTGCAGGGCTCAAGCTCACTATCCTGGGATTAGGACAGCAGCAAGAACGAGTTGATGCTCAATGACCTGCACCTCCTAGATGCAGTCCCTACTTCACTCTATTTAATATGAAAGTAAAATTATTACATTTCCTGAATAGGATGTGTTTATCTACTTTTAGGTATTTGCACATGGGATGTAATGATTTTTACCTACTTCAGAATTATCCGATGCCCTCACTCATGGGGAATCCTGGTGGAATCCATAGACAAAGGTTTGCCTGCATATTTTAAGATAAGTCATTATTTTTCATATGCTCCAAGTTTACATTCTGAAGAATTCTGTGGACAGTAGATCCACCACAGAAACATTTTCTACCATAGAAATCATTGCAGGCTGTAGCGTTTTTTCACACACACAGACACAAAACTCTCAGCAGTATGTTTTCTCACTCCTGGTGGACACCAGGGGAACTCAGGGGACTTTGGGTGAGGCTGGGTTGTGGGGTAAGAAGGAGGAGGCTGGGTCTCTCCCCAGCCCTGCACTCCATGACACCTGGAAACCCTAGAGATGTAGGTGTAGTGTCTGTGGAGATAAAAATTGGACAGATTTCTTGTCACTCAACAGGTCCTAGACTCCTGATTCAGTGGATTGTTAACACATTTGCTCTCACCGCAGCCCTCTTGGCTAACATAATCTTTTCAAGGCAGTCCCTGTGGCTCAGCAGTTTAGTGGCACCTTCAGCCCAGGGTGGGACCCTGGAGACCTGGGATCCAGTGGGGTTGCCTGAATGGAGCCTGCTTCTCCCTGTGCCTGTCTGTCTGTCTGTCTCTCTCTTTCTCTCTGTCTCTCATGAATAAATAAATAAAATCTTTTTAAAAATAATCTTTTCAAATAAAAAAACTTTTCAGTTTCTTACCTCTAAATGTAAGTTCAAGACCTTGGATATTTAGAAGAGCATTTCCATGGAGAACCATCCCTCAGCATGTTTCAAAGTCATTAGAGGGAGAAGGGTCACATCGCCTCATTCTTCATCTTGCATTCTCTGTCTCTATCTCTTTCTCTCTGTCTCTGTCTCTCTGTCTCTCTCTGTCTCTCTCTCTCTCTCTCTCTCTCTCACACACACACACACACACACACACACACAGACAGACACAGTTCTTTCATCTGCCTGAGTGAATAGCATCCTGGATGCTGTAGTTTCCAGGATTCTCCATCCCTCCAGAGCCAACTTGTCCTCAATCAGCCATTCTCAGAGCCTCAATCTCTGGGAGACAGAAGCTTCTTCAACAGGAAACACTGGTGACATTTAGTGAGACTGGGGTCCTGTCACCTGGGCAGCCTGGATGTGCACGGAGCAAGTTCCTCTGGGGTGAGGCTGATGCTCAGGATACCCGGGGGGAGGGGGGAGTCTCCATCCCCATGAGCAGCTCAGTCTCTGAGCATCTCTTGGCACCAGTCAGTGTCTGAGCCTGATCATTCCATTGATTCTGGGACCTCAGGCTCAGGGCTGCTCCCACAGAGCTCCAAGCCCTTGTGGACATCGGACACCCCTCCCTGTGCTGTCTGCCCTGGCTGTCACTCCCTCAGTCACCCAACTACCACCTCCAACCAGGCTACAGTCTGATGGAAAGTTGTGACCCATCCCACGGCCACAGGTCCTGTGAGCTCAGGGGCATCACTCCCCTCAGCACCAACTCTCCTCCAATCACATGTGGGATGTTTGACAGAATCTTCTGAGTCCAAGGGGCCTGGGGCAGGAGAAATCCATGCCTGTAGTCATGGGGGGTTAACGACTAATGTTCTATCCTGAACATGCTGGACACAAGTTGCAGAGACTCGAGCTGTGCTCAACACAGAGAGTGGTCTGTCTCCAAATCACTATATCCAAGAAGCTGTGTCTGTTTGGTAATTTTGTCCACATGTCCTCAGTGCTGTGCAGAACTCAGGGGAAGATAACTCTGGAAATCAGAGAAGCCTCATGAGGGGAAAGACCCAGCATCCTGCATAGCAGGGGCCATGTGTCCATGGGGGTGTGTCACTGCACTGGACTGGACCCTGATCTCTAAGAGGAATTGGTATAAGACATACCACCTTCGCCCTGACCAAGAATGGTCAAGGGAGCTGTGGACAAACTCTGTTTGACGATTCTCAGTGGAGTAAATAGTGATCCCTGAAGTAATGTGAGCTGGCAATTGGGCACCTGGCCTGGCCCTAATGCATGGAGCAGTGGGCAAAGAGTTGGGGAAGCAGAAGGTGAGGGACCTGGTCACCTTGTCACACAGTGGTGCCTCTGGGCCTGGACAACAGGGGGCATTCTGGTTCCATTTCTGAGGAGTCAGGGTGATCAGAGTTGAGACCTACCACCTGGCACTGCTTCTGCCCTCTGCTCAGAGATCACAGCTGGGACCTCCCCACCCCTGGCTTACACAGCCCCTCCCTTACCCATGCACTTGTCATCTCAGGCAGAGGGACCTGACACAAGGCAAGGTAGGTGTCAAAAGCCAGGGTTTCTTTCACATGGATGGGCCATCCTTCTCAGAGAAGATAAAGAGGGGAAGAGAGAGATGAGAGGAGGCTCTGCTCAGCTGTGAGACCACAGAAGGCAGGATCGGTGATGACCTCCACAATGGCCTGGTCCCCTCTCCTCCTCACCCTCCTCACCCAGTGCACAGGTGACTGGATGTGGGGATGGGGGAAGGGCCATGGGAGGACATGTGGAGTTCTGTTTCCTCCTCTTGTCTCCAGATCCCAACATAATCCTCTCTGTGTCTCTCCCCCTTGCAGGATCCTGGGCTCAGGCTGTACGGAATCAACCGCCCTCAGAGTCTGCAGCCCTGGGACAGAGAGTCACCATCTCCTGCACGGGAAGCAGATCCAACATTGGCAGTGGTTATGCTGTACAATGGTACCAACGGCTCACAGGAAAGTCTCCTTAAAACTATCATCTATGGTAATAGCAATCAACCCTCGGGGGTCCTGGATCAATTCTCTGGCTCCAAGTGAGGCAGCACAGCCACCCTGACCATCACTGGGATCCAGTCTGAGGACGAGGCTGATTATTACTGCCAGTCCTATGATAGAAGTCTCTGTGCTCACACAGTGCTCTGGGCCCTGGAGGAAGTGAGACAGAAACATGCTCTCCCCACAGAAATGAGTTTTGCTTTGCAGCACCCACTGTCTGGCCAAGTCAGCTTCCTTCTTTGTTTGGTGTAAACTGCAGTCTGCGGTCAACGTGCCGGAGCTTTGGCTCCAAAATGATCCTGATACTCTTCAATTCAGCCCCTGCACCCTGTCCTTGGCTTGAACACATTCTATGGGTTTCTCGTATTGAGGAGAAATTCCTTGTTGTCAGGAACATGGTGGCCTGTTCACAGTCTGTCAATGAAGAAAGAAAGACAATAAAATATAGATTAAATTAAATGTCCTTACAGCCTGCAGCCCACTGTTAGAGACCTGACATATGCAGAGAGTGAGTTGCTCAAGGAACTCATGGCTGCTTAGTGCCTTAATGTTTATCTTTATTAACGATTGAGAATAACCTTACCTTACCAGCAGCTAGGTCATGAAGGTCCTGATAGCCTTCCATCCAAATTCCTTAGAGTTTTACACTATTCCTGAACTCCACTTATTAAAAAGCATATCATCAGTCCTTCCTCAAATTCCTGTGCAGCTTTATTCCCACAGGACCTGTTACCCCTATAATAAAACCACTTGTTGCCAACATTATATATCTTGAGAATTCGTTCTTGACCATTGGGATCGGTAATCCTGTATCACTGTGACAAGTCAGGACAGAACAGGAGACACAGAGTCCACCTGTATCTCACTGAGGATGGAGCACTGTCCTTACAGTGTGCATTCACACCACCTACTGAACACCTAGTATGTGCCCCATGTGAGCCTAGGGATGTGGGACACAAGTGGACATGGAAGAGTCCCCATTATCAAGGAGCTGACAGTGTCTGGGGAAAGAGAGAGGACACAGAATAAACATATAATAAAAATGGGAAAGCTTGTTCCTGGATACTCAAGAGGGGTGAGCTTAGTGGGGTGAAGCTGGAACATTGGAGGTGTACCCAGGGAACGCCAGAATGTGATGTCACACAAAAAGATCCCAGTCCTGCACAGATAGTGATGGGGCAGGGCATGAGCATGTAGGAGGGACGTGGCAGGGGTGTGGACTCTGTCCCAGTCAGACTAGGAGTTCCAGACAAGAGGATGACGATGAAGAAAGTCAGAGTCCTCATGACATAGAGGAAGCCAGGACTGGGATGAGAGTTGGAAGGAGGAGAAGGAGATGGGGTTCTTGGAACAGTGTGGGGAGGGGCCTCCACTAGCTAGGACAGTGTGAGGATCCATTTCTGATGCAGGATACGTGTACCTCACGTTTCCAGGATATAGGATCAGCCCTTGATCCAGGGGACCCTTGATCAGGAGTCCTAGCGATGCACATCTCTGCTTACTCTTGACTGACCTTGATGACACTTCACCAGTGCCTGTTGCTGTGGAGGTATTTCCTGTGCTCTTCAGGTCTCTTGTTTTCATAAGAATCTGATTCTTATTAAAGATTTAATAAAGAATTAATCAATCTAATTTGGCAGATTAACAAGAGAAAATCAAAGTTCATAGCCTATGTAGTGGGTATCCACACAGACGTGGAGAATTCCAAAGACAGGCACCATGACACATATGTGAGTGAAGGAGAGGGGCAGGGGTCCAATGACCAAAGAGGAGAAAGTGCATTAGAGGGAAGGGGAGAGGAGTTGTTTGGAAAAGAGAGGTTGTCCTGCTATGTAGACACATGTCTTAGGTAAAGAGGGAGCCTGGTACAAGCTCTCTTCCTGGTACAAGCTGGCAGTTTGGGGGGATTAAAGAGATTTTCCTAACTTGCTGAGTTTCATTTGTTTAAAGTGAAACTAATGTTCATGCCAATGGGGTCCATCTGGGGCGGCATATCTTTAGCTAGTTCCCTCCCTTCTCTGAAATTTCCCAAAGATACATGTGTTAAAACTTGTGCTAGCAGATTGTCCATTTTGTTGGCCCTCTCCTGATGATAGGACAGTTTATTTAAACCCATTTCAGGAGGGGTTGATGGAGGTGCATTCTCAAAGTCAGGCTTGTGGTTTAAGAAATCAGGTATTAAACAAGAGGCATTTGTAGGGGGGAAAAAAGGATGGTAAATGATCGAATGCTATCGTAGGCAGTTGCTGAGTTCTGCGGGCAACCAGTGGAGAAGATTTCTTGATGTCAAGCTCATGTCCGTCTTCAGGTAAAGTGACCGAAGGCTGTGACAATCTGACAGACTTTCCTGGTTTGTGGTTCAAATGTGTCTGGTGATCCCTGTCCCAGAGAGCCACTGGCATGAAAACCACCTGTACATGAGCTGCTGTGGTGACTGCTCTGAAGGTTCTATCTTTGGATTCACAGTTACTTGTCAGGACTTCAGGATATAGGGCAGTTTGAATGCACTTCCAAAGGTGGGAGAAAAATCAACATGCTAGTTTTCAGATTTGTACCCAGAGATTTTAGGAAGCTAGAGAAAATCAGGATCAAGTTCAGGTTATAATGAACAGGAATCGCATCAAGTATCTACTCAGATGAAAAAAAAAAGTATCTACTCAGATGTATCACTGAAATATATGTTTTTTCAACAACCACCATCATTTCTACTAAATATAGCTGAATTAACATTAATTGGTTCACTGAATATGAATACTTTCACAAATAACTTATCAGATTATTCACATATTTGCAGCAAGCATGGCACTTGAACATATAGGCTCTTGTTAAAACGTGATTTGCTGCAACTTTTGTGAGAAACCTCTGGATGAAATGTTTAGCAGCTCCTCCAGTATGGAAGCCAAGCCGAAACTTGTGCTAAACTTTGTCATCAGACTTAGCCTGCAACACGCATTCACTTGGTTGCATTGTCTGTTCTTGAAGTACCCAAATATCCCAAGGTTCCTGCCCTGCCAGGACACGACCTCCTGACTAGCCTGGTAAAGCTGTTGGAAACTCTGTAAGAAGTTGGTAGGATAATATGTCCAAGAGATTTTACTGGATCCATAAAGTCAATGCTACTTCCCTAAATTTGACTGGTCATATCTGATTATGTGTGTATAGATGTATACAGATGCATATATCTCATTCAAATAAGACATTCTACTCCTTGTTCATTTCCTAGAGTTAGGAGTCTCTCATGTTTTGTCACCGACTCTATTTTTTCCCACTCACTTTCTCTCATTTTCCCCTAAGGGGTAGTGGGAGGGGAGATGGGGTGACTGGGTGATGGGTACTAAGGCGGACACTTCACGGGATGAGCACTGGGTGGTGTAGTATATGTTGGAAATTCAAACTCCAATAAAATATATATATATATATATTACAATTAAAAGAAAATTTATGTATATAAAACCAATATGGCACTCTAGTCAACATCTTGGTAACATAACCCATCCTTCCAGGTATATCTTCTTATAAAAAAATAGAATCTTAAAACCTCGTGCTAATAAGTACATTGTCATAAAAGTATAAGAGTGCTCAATGAGAGATTCTGACTTTTGCAGGGATCAAGTATGGATAAAAGTTAAATAGTTTCTTTTCTTTTAAAAAAAATATTTATTTATTCATGAGAGAGAGATAGAGTCAGGGATCCCTGGGTGGCGCAGCGGTTTGGCGCCTGCCTTTGGCCCAGGGCGCGATCCTGGAGACCCGGGATCGAATCCCACATCGGGCTCCCGGTGCATGGAGCCTGCTTCTCCCTCTGCCTGTGTCTCTGCGCCTCTCTCTCTCTCTCTGTGACTATCATAAATAAATAAAAATTAAAAAAAAAAAAAGAGAGATAGAGTCAGAGAGAGAGAGAGGCAGAGACACAGGCAGAGGGAAGCGCCTTCTTCATGTAGGGTCCCCAACCTGGGACTTGATCCCTGGTCTCCAGGATCATATCCTGGGCTGCAGGTGGCGCTAAATCACTGAGCCACCCAGGGCTGCCCAAATAGTTTCTTTTGTTCACTAATTAAGCAGAGGTCTAACTCTCTGAAGAAAGTCCATGGTATTTTGATAGGGATTGCATTAAACGTGTAAATTGCCCTGGGTAACATTGACATTTTCACAATATTAATTCTGCCAATCCATGAGCATGGAATAGTTTTCCATCTCTTTGTGTCTTCCTCAATTTCTTTCAGAAGTGTTCTATAGTTTTTAGGGTATAGATCCTTTACTTCTTTGGTTAGTTTTATTCTTAGGTATCTTATGCTTTTGGGTGCAATTGTAAATGGGATTCACTCCTTAATTTCTCTTTCTTCAGTCTCATTGTTAGTGTATAGAAGTGCCATTGATTTCTGGGCATTGATTTTGTATCCTGACACGCTACCAAATTGCTGTATGAGTTCTAGCAATCTTGGGGTGGAGGCTTTTAGGTTTTCTATGTAGAGTATCATGTCATTGGCGAAGAGGGAGAGTTTGACTTCTTCTTTGCCAATTTGAATGCCTTTAATGTCTTTTTGTTGTCTGATTGCTGAGGCTAGGACTTCCAGTACTATGATGAATAGCAGTGGTGAGAGTGGACATCCCTGTCTTCTTCCTGATGTTAAGGAAAAGGCTTCCAGTGCTTCCCCATTGAGAATGATTTGCAAATGACATATCAGATAAAGGGCTAGTTTCCAAACCTATAAAGAACTTATTAAACTCAACAACAAAGAAACAAACAATCCAATCATGAAATGGGCAAAAGACATGAAGAGAAATCTCACAGAGGAAGACATGGACATGGCCAATATACACATGAGAAAATGCTATGCATCACTTGCCATCAGGGAAATACAAGTCAAAAGTACAATGAGATACCACCTCACACCAGTGTGAATGGGGAAAATTAACAAGGCAGGAAACCACAAATGTTGGAGAGGATGCGGAGAAAAGGGAACCCTCTTACACTGTTGGTGGGAATGTGATCTGGTGCAGCCACTCTGGAAAACGGTGTGGAGGTTCCTCAAAGAGTTAAGAATAGACCTGCCCTACAACCCAGCAATTGCACTGTTGGGGATTTACCCCAAAGATACAGATGCAATGAAACGCAGCAATTTACACCTGCACCCCGATGTCTATAGCAGCAATGTCCACAATAGCCAAACTGTTGAAGGAGCCTCAGTGTCCATCAAAAGATGAATGGATAAAGAAGATGTGGTTTGTGTATACAATGGAATATTCCTCAGCCATTAGAAACAACAAATACCCACCATTTACTTCAACGTGGATGGAACTGGAGGGTATTATGCTGAGTGAAGTAAGTCAGTCGGAGAAGGACAAACATTATATGTCCCCATTCATTTGGGGAATATAAATAATAGTGAAAGGGAACATAAGGGAAGGGAGAAGAAATGTGTGGGAAATATCAGAAAGGGAGACAGAACATAAAGACTCCTAACTCTGGGAAACGAACTGGGGGTGGTGGAAGGGGAGGAGGGCAGGGGGTGGGGATAAATGGGTGACAGGGCCTGAGGGGGCACTTGATGGGATGAGCACTGGGTGTTATTCTGTATGTTGGTAAATTGAACACCAATAAAAAATAAATTTATTATAACAAAAGGAATTAAGCAGAGGTCACAGTCCCACAGGAGAAAGATCCTGAGGTCCTGCTCTCAGAGCCAGTGTAAACCAGAAAGGGTTTGGGCTCCTCCTTTGGGGTAAGGAGTGCAGGGCCTGGCTTTCTTTGAATCAGCACTGGTGGGTTCAGCACTGATTTGTGTTCTCTGATGTGGTAAGTATCTCTCCTGGCCTGGTAGAGACTGTCAGGTCCCCATTCTCTTTGTCCTGTTAAAATCCTCAGCTACTGGTTGGGTTTTGTGTTGTTTGTTTTGTATTTCCTTTTAAATCTTAAGTGGATCTGCAAAATGTGTGCTGGGAAAGGAAAGACACTAGGAGAGAGATCCCAGAATATAGCTGGGGACTAAAATGACTTCTCTTGTGTCAGGAAAGCTATATCTCACTGTCTTTTTGTGTGTGTTTGTTTTTGTTTTATATCCTGGGCACCCTGTAGCTTAGCTTTATCTCCTCTCACTTCATCCCACTGATGGGACTCCTGGGTACCATAAACCCTCATGAACAGAATGCATCAGCATGGTCCTTCTGAGATGAGTAGCACAGCCCAAAGACAGCTCTCCCCAGAGACAGCCTGCATCACCATCGAGCCAGTGGGGGACCGAGTTTCTGTCTGCATCTTCCAACATTGGGAGGGGCTCCTGGGCCCTGGGTCATCCACACCCAGTTTCCAATCCTTGTGCTCACCAGTGGCTCCAGACCTTCCCAGTAGGAAAGGATTCCTCTGACCTGGGAAGACTTGAGGATGCCTGAGACAGGTTCTAGGGGTCGCTCAGGGCTCCCTTCAAGATGAAGGATCCTCGCTGATTGCTGTGACTCCCCAGTTAATTCAAGATGAACTATATTTCATTACTCTCAAACTCATGATTGAGACACTTGCTATTTTTAATAATTATACTATCAGTCATATATTTCCCTATGTTATGATGACTTACAGAAGCTGACATTGTGTTTCTCAGGTATGTCAATTATTCTCTGTATTTCTTCCTTTTTCTCTTAAGTTTTGCGTCCTCCTTATCATCAAATTTGATGCGCATAAAATTGCATATTTTTCTCCAGTGTGTCGAAGTATCTTTTGATAAATAGACACAGAGTCATTGAGTAGGAAGCTTTGTGTGATATCAGGTGGGCTCTCAAACAGACATTGAGAAAGGCAAAGAGCAACCAGACACAGTGTATAAAACAGGCAAGGTATTACCAATTCTGAAATGAGTAAAAATGGTATTTTGTTTTACACTGTGATGTACACTGATCTGACACATGTGGACATTCCTTAAATATGTGTTTAAAGAATGAATATTGGGATGTATAGATGGATGGATGGATGGACGGATGGATGGATGCATTGACGGATAGACAGATGTTACAGACTAAGACCTCACCAGGTGGTTACGGCAACACCCACATTCTTCCTATGGAAGAGGGAAAACGCCCACCAGCCCTGGTGGTCTTGAGTGTCTCCACAGCTCTCCACATGTAACCCCACAATCTCTATATGACTTTGGACGACAGACTCACTATCAGCCATCACCTGCTCTCCCATCTGACCTCACTTGTGTCACTGCAGGCATCCCTGTCTCTGTGATCCTTCACCATTATTCACCTGACACTCTAGACCATCACTACCTCTCTACATCCTGTGATCCAGTCAGTAACCTCCCAATGACCCATCTGGGGACACAATCCACTTCATCCTTCCCTGTTTCTTCTGCTGTCATCTTCCTCCAGCCACCCCCCAATGTCCCCTTCTATGCCTCTCCATCCCAAATTCTGTCCTAGGACGTCCCCTGAAGCTAATTCTCTAATGAAGGGCCATGAGGACAGGCACAGCTGGTATGAAAACTCTCACAGGAAATGGAGGGGAGGTCACAGGGTGTCCATGCACTGGTCCCCCCTGGAAGCCCAGGCTCTGCTCTGTTCCCAAACCCCCAGAAGCCTCACAGACTTTGTTGCTTCCTGTCAGACCTGCTCAGGAAGAGCCTAGCATTCCCAACCTCTGGAACCTCCTCCATGAATATGTGTGTCCTTCCCAAAAATTCCTGCTCACACTCAGCATCTGGAGTCAGCCCATCTCCCCTGAGCCCAGCCTGTGAGGACAGAACCCATCTGCTCTCTGTTCCCTGTGTCCTGTCTTCAGCTCCACAGCAGTTCCCAGCCTCTCCTGGGTCAGAAGTGCACAGATCCCTCCTACTAGACTCCAGTACATGGAGGAAGCCTGATCAGACGACACCTCAGGACATTTGTCCTTCCCTGGAGTGTCACTCTTACATGGTAGCAGCACAGGAGTCAGAGAAGCAGGGGAGGAAAGGCTTGTGAGGGGGGAAAGGAGGAGATATTTGGCCAGAGACTGGCAAGGGGCAAAGTGCAATGCTGTCTGGGGGTTTCTGGAGAACAGGGGCTCCCAGCTGTGCAGCTCTCCTCTATCAGAAGCTCCTGGGCCTGGGCCCTGCTTATAGCTGAAACTCAGCAGCTGTGTCCTTTCTGGACCTGAAAGAGTCCCTGGACCTGGGTCTGTGTGTGGATTCCAAGAGCTGCTTCCACGAGGCCCACCAGGAGGAAGCTAGTCCATCAGGAATCCTCCCTGTCCCAGGGCCACAGAACAGTAAGTGCACAGGAGGGAGATGCAGGGGTGGTCACATTTGCATGAGCAGCCCCTCTATTGTGATGCCCTGGGACAGGGGATAAGACAGGTCAGGGGCAGCCCAGCCCCAGCTCCATGGCCTAAGAAGGGGCTACGTCACCATGGCCTGGACCCCTGTCCTCCTTGTGCTCCTCTGTCACTGCACAGGTAGGGACAGGCCCCAATGCAAGGTGGGGCGACCCCAGCCTGAATCGGATCCCTGTGGCTCAGCTCCTCAACCACATGCACCCTGTCTCTTGTCTTCATTGTGACGTGTGTGTGTCTACAGTCTCCCTGTCCCAGCTTGTGCTGACCCAGCCGCCCTCCCTCTCTGCATCCCTGGGATCAACAACCAGACTCACCTGCACCCTGAGCAGTGGCTTCAGTGTTGGTGGCTATAGCATATACTGGCACCAGCAGAAGCCAGGGAGCACTCCCTGGTACCTCCTGTACTACTACTCAAGTACAGAGTTGGGACCTGGGGTCCCCAGCTGCTTCTCTGGATCCAAAGACACCTCAGCCAATGTAGGGCTCCTGCTCATCTCAGGGCTGCAGCCTGAGGATGAGACTGACTACTACTGTGCTATAGGTCACGGCAGTGGGAGCAGCTACACTTACCCACAGTGTCTCAGATAACGAGGAGGTGAGATTAAAACCCCTAGGCCATTGTCTTTGGTCCTCCTCATCTAGAAGCTTCTTTGGAGCTTCCAATCCAGTGTATGACACTGATGCTAAGCTCAGTGACAGAGGCAGATGAAGGGGTGGGACACAGTCCTGGGGACATAGGTTCCAAGCTGGGACACATGTACTGAGGACACTCATCCCTTTACTGGTGACAACAGTAGAGCATAGTCCCTGGGGATGGTGGCACAAAATGGTGCCCTCCTGTAATTCTTTCCTTTGTTACAGATAATACCTGTGGAGCCTTTAAATGTTAAAATGTTTAATACTAATAAATCTTAATATTACTAATACATTTTCTCTTATAAAACGTGTAGAACACAAGATGAAATCCATCCCTATGACAGCACACATCATACTAGATTTTAGGAAATATTACATATACATGTATATTTTCATTTTTGTCTTTAAAGATTTAATTTTAGTAATCTCTACACCCAGGTGGGGCTCAAGCCTGCAAGCCCAAAATCAGAGTCCCACCCTCTACTGACTGAATCAGTCAGGCCCCTCTAGATGCATATTTTCAACACAGTGTGTCACTTGCTGCAGCTCCCAGCCCAGGGCCTGCTTCTTGCCTCCAAAGGAGAAAGGTAATTAAATTGATGAATTTTATGATGAGCCTCCCTCCATAACAGAGATTTCCCCAATAACCAGTGTACGTTCCCCACTGGAAACTGGCAGTGAATCCAGAGTTGAGAAACCACACTGTCTGGAAGTATTGTATGTAACATAAAATCCTGTCTCTGGGTCAAATATGTAAGCTGCCCTGGGAGCTCAGCTCAAGGACCTCACAGTTTGTTTAGTGGTTGTTGTCTCTTTGTGCTTGTTTTTTCCTTCTCATTTTAGAGTCCAAATACACCATCCATTTGAGTACACAATTCCCAGGGCTTCTTCAATGAATGGTACATACATCTTGTGAAATAAAAGTAGAGTTTATGTATATATTTTCCCATACTTTGCCCCACTTTGCATCACAGATTTTTTTCCTCTCTCTTGTTAGATCTTATTTAACTACTCTCGTAATTTTGAATTAAAATAATGTAGAGGGCAGCCCATGTGGCTCAGTGGTTTAGCGCCTGCCTTCAGCCCAGGGCCTGATCCTGGAGACCTGGGATCAAGTCCCGCGTCAGGCTCCCTGCATGGAGCCTGCTTCTCCCTCTGCCTGTGTCTCTGCCTCTCTCTCTCTCTGTGTGTCTCTCATGAATAAATAAATAAATAAATAAATAATAAATAAATAAATAAGTCTTTAAAAAATAAAATAAAATAATGTAGAGCCTTTGCAAGGGAGAAAGAGAAATGTTTCATTTAAATTTAGTAGCAATATTAAATATCTCTGGGAGATAGTTCCCAGTTCAATTCACTAATGCAAGCAGGTGCCATTGTGATTAAATCAGGGAGATATATTCGCTGTAATGCCAAGGTTCTCATCTGGGTAAACCTCTTTAAATAATAATAGAGACAATTCAGGATACCTGGTTCCAAAGCCAGGTTTTGGCAGATTGTCCAAAAGAAACTAGCTTCCTGCATGTTCCAATTCAACCTTTGTTATTTCAGCATTTATTTCCTATTTTGTTTAAAACAATTAATCTTCATGGATTTCCTTGGGACAAATGAATTCTGCATTATATTCTATGTCTTTATTCTCGTGGGAGTTTAGCAGGCTGGCTCTATATGTTTGGTCAGTTCTTCTTTCTGTCCTAATACATATGTAGGAATGGTTTTCATCTAATGTAAAATCTTCTCATGCACACTTACTATCAGTATATCTCCCTTGCTGATCTTTACTTGGTTTAATGAAAAGTGGACTTTTATGTTCTCATTGTTGAATTTCTAGAGTTCCTTATATATTCTGTGCACATTTGAGATTAAATGAAGAGGCAGAATAACGACAGGATAAGTCCTATCTGCAAGGCGAACTGCTCATGTTCATATGAGAGACAACAACCAAAGCTGACAAACTGCAAGTTGGTGCAAAGGCTCCCTTGTAATGCTTTTTAATGGAAGGGACATTAAGGCTTGGACTCAAGGAAAGAAAGGATCATCAGGAGGTTACCACACACTATGGGTAGAGATCTAGACATGAAAGTAGAGAAGGAAATTCTCTTTAAAAATAGAGGGATAGGGGCAGCCTGGGTGGCTCAGTGGTTTAGCACGGCCTTTGGCCCAGGGTGTGGTTCTGGGTCCCCAGGATTGAGTCCCACGTCAGGCTCCCTCCATGGAGCCTGCTTCTCCCTCTGCTTGTGTCTCTGCCTTTCTCTGTCTGTGTCTCTCAGAATAAATAAATAAGATCTTAAAGAAAATACTTGAATTATCAAGTCAAAAAACATAGGGAGAAACCTTCCATGCCTATTTCTAAGTAAAAGAAGCCAACCCGAAGAGGCTGAACAGTGAGCAGTGGGGGATGGGGGACAAGAGCCATGGGCACCAAATGGAGCCCAAGGTGGACATGTCTCCCATTCCACCAGAAAGCACTGGTTCTCCCATTCCTCAGCTGGGAGCTCTTCTTGTCTCCCTTCCTCTTACAGGTGCTCCTGCCTCAATCCTGGGTGAACCACTCTCCACTCCTGCACTCTTCTTTGCTCAGCTGCAGCTCAGTCATGGCTCCAAATAGAGGCTTGCATGGTCATAGGCCAGGGAATGATTTGCATGGAAGAACCCACCCTGAGGATAAGGCGGAACCTTAGAAGGGCTAAATTCCTCAGGGCTGGCGGTGGGCTTGAGAAGCAGAGTTTGGGGCATCTGTACCAGGGTCTGGGGGCCCGTTCTCCTCATCCCACTCTTCACTCAAATGGAAAAGATAGAAATGCAGATTTGAAATAGAAGTTATCAAAATAAACCAAACGGATATTATAGAACTGAAAAAGATAAGAGGAGAAATTGAAAAAAGGAAACTCTAGAGGGACTCAAGAGTAGAGGACACTTACTGTTTCTTTGCTCCCTTGCTTGTGGAAACCAAAAATAGGCTACCTTCTTTTTGTTCTATTCTCTTCCTCATGAATGATCTCCTGAGGTATCTGCAGGGGGCGCTGTGCACCTGCTCAGAGCTGGCCAGGCCTGAAACCCACTGAAATAGTTCCACCTGCCTGGGCCCTGCACTGGTGCTCACTGCCAGAAGGAGAGATGACAGCAGTTGTCTCCTCCCAGGGGACAAACCCATTGCTCTCACCCACCCCAGAACTCCTCCCTGGATGGAAGCTTCTATCTGGGCTGAGGATCCAGAATCCGATGGCATTGTGGGCTCCTATTTGCACAGTATACCACCAAGCACACCCTTCATCAGAACTGAGGAGGATAAGGGAAGGTAGAAGAAATGTGTGGGAAATATCAGAAAGGGAGACAGAACATAAAGACTGCTAACTCTGGGAAACGAACTAGGGGTGGTAGAAGGGGAGGAGGGCGGGGGGTGGGAGTGAATGGGTGACGGGCACTGGGTGTTATTCTGTATGTTAGTAAATTGAACACCAATAAAAAAAAAAAAAAGAACTGAGGAGGAGATAAAAGAAACATCCCAAATACAAATCAAAAGGAAACTGAGATATGACCTCACACCAGTTGTAACCACTAACAACAAGGAAACAGCAGGTGTGGGCAAAGACACAGATAACGGGGAACCATCTTGAACAATTGATGGACGTGCAAACTTGTGTAGCAATTCTGGGAAACAGTATGGACGATACTCAAAATGTTAAAAATAGAACTATCCTATTATACAGCAATTTCCCTCCTAGGTGTTTAAAAATACAGTAATATTAATTCAAAGAGATACATGATCCCCTAGGTTCATAGTAGCATTTTCAACAATACCCAAATTACAGAAAGAGCCCATGTGTGTGTGTATAAAGATGCATATAGATATAGGTAGAGATATAGATATATTCCATTCTATATATAATGCAATATTAGTCAGTCATGAAAAAAGAATGAAATATCGTCATCTGCAACAATGTGGATGGAGAGAATATAATACTAAGTAAAATAAATCAGTTAGAGAAAGAAATATATTATTTCACTTGTGTGGAATTTAAGCAACAGAACAAAGTATTAAAGGGGAAAAAGAAAAAAAAAGAAAAAAAAATAAAGGGGAAAAAGAGAGGAAAGCCAAATTCAGGTATTTCGTATTACAAAATTTCTATTGCATCAGAATTATAGATTGAGGATAAGTACATTTCCTCTAGAAAAAGGAACATTATCAATCTTCAAAGACAGCTAAAAATAAATGGAACAAATCCTCATTTTGTACTGTCTTAATGTTTACTTTATTGGGATTCATTTCAGTGCAAAGCAACCATGTTGCATATTAAAAAATGTTAACAATTATAAGCATCTCAGAAAGGATTCTTCTTCCCCTATATCCTAGATTAAATTGTATCTTCCAAAAGAACATTCCTTGAAGTTTTAGACCTCAAGGATTAAGAAGGTGACCTATAATTTGGAAAGGGGCGCTACAGATGTAATTAGTAAAGATGAGATGATGATTGGGTAGGTGGATCCTAATTCAATTGACTGGTGTGCTTGTAATAAGACATTCAGATAAAGACAAGGAGGGCTTCGTGGGAGGGTGGAGGCAGAGACGGTGGTTCTGCCTCTGTAAACCACCAAATGGGAACCCCAAATTTTTCCTCAAATTTCTCACAGTCATGGAGAAGCTAGCATTCCTCTGGAGGGTCCAGACAGAACGTGGCATGGAAGGCCCTACAAACTTTGGAACTCTGTATGAACAGGAGAAATTCATTTCTAAACTTTTAAGCCACCTAATTTGTGGTGCTTTGTATGGCAGCCCTAGAAAAACAATATATCTAAAATTCAATAAATAGATTTGGGAAAAGTCACTAATAAGTGGAATGTGGCTGATGAGTGAAATTATTTCTCAATTATAAAATTGGCAGGTATTAATTTTGATTTTATCCTCTGTACTATGTCTGCTGAAAGAGGAACTCTCATATGTTGCTGGTGAGAATATAAATTGGTAAACCAATTTTGGAACATCAATTTTAAATTATATCAAATATTAAATATATATATGATTTGCATCAGCATTTTATATTTTTGAAGTCAATTCTATTGAAAATTGTCTAACTAATACACGCCAATTAAATATACAGGTACATCTAGTTAAGACATGTTACATAACAAATAATTGAAACCACGCATCCAAGATGGCTCAGGGGTTTAGCTTCGCCTTCAGCCCGGGGCTTGATCCTGGAGACCGGGGATCTAACCTGTATCGGGCTCTCTGCATGGAGCCTGCTTCTCTCTCTGCCTGTGTCTCTCATGAATAAATAAATAAAATCTTAACAAAACACAATTGAAGCCAACATGAATATTTCTCTGTGGAAATGTGGTGAAATTATGGTAAAGTTTCCTATAGAATATTGATAAGCCATGAATCAAAATGACAGACATCCTAATGCTGGTCAAAAAACACTGATTATGTTTTATATGGAGCAATGGAACTACAGAAAAAAACAAGATTACATCATGTAATATATATGTGTTGTGTATGTGTGTGTATTGTGAGAGTGTGTGGATATAAATTACTAGAGCACATCCTCAAGAGTGTTATCAGCTATCCCTTCAGGAAGTAAGTGGCAGTGAAACGAAGGATGGGCTGGTATCATTTTAATTTTCCTAAAATATTTTATTTCCTTATTTGAGATAATGAGTGAGTGAGAGAGCATGAGCAGGGAGGGGATCAGATGGAGAGGAGTCACAGACCACCTACTGAGCAAAGAGCCCAGTGCAGGGCTCTATCCCAGAACTCTGGGATCGTGACCTGCTGAAAGCAGCCGCTTCACCTACTGAGCCAACCAGGCTTCCAATATCAATTTTATAGACCATTTACAACAGTGTTATTTAATGTCAACCTTAGGACTGAGCAAAATTACACAAGTAGACCCAAAACATCTGAAATGTATCAGAAATTCCTTACAAAATAATTGCTGTAATGGTAATATTCAAGAATAAGTGAGAACCCACACTAGTTATCAATGACAAAGGACATGTTGTCCCTGACAGCATGATACTCTCCTTGCAAAAGACAGAGATTAAAATCCAAGAGAGGCTGGTGAACCTAACAGGAGACCCTGACACCAGCAGTAACCAAATAAGTCAGCCTATAAGGGTAACCGAGGTAGAATTATTATCAAGGTTGAACCAATGGGCTTCTTTAGAGACTGTGAATCTTGAGCTGGTTTCAAGAGCATTATTTCCCAGTAATGAAACCAGGGACAAGGCAGATGCAACTCCACTGTCAGGGAATCCTGAAACACACTGTGACATAACTATTCCAGTTAGCTGTCTAAATGAGGGCATTGATGCCCTGGAAAAATGAATGGCTCAACCTCACAGAGATGACCTGCTACATTCTACTTTCCTGGGTGTGATATCAGAAAGGTCTAACTGCAAAGGTCAGAGGCCCCTTTAGGAGGGCTGGGGAGTGTGACATGGGGTGAGGGGCCTGGTGTCTGAGGCCAGCAGTGGGAGTTACTGGGCTGCTCCTGAGAGCTCAGGGTCTGGGTGAGGAAGACCAGGAGCATTTATCCCTGCACACTAGAGCAAGCAGGGTCCTCACTGTGGGTGACACTATCCTGCAGCTGCAGCCCTGGAGCCACAAGAGCTCTCAGCTCTGAATCAAACAGCTCTCATATTTCATCAAACTCCACTGCATCATGGAGTAACAGGTCCAGACACGATTTTCATGGAAGGATAGATGGACAGGACAATCATTCAATAAAAGTATATTTGCTTCATGAATTCAAACTGCAGTGTTCCCTGGGGAAACAATAGGACTCACCTGGGAAGGGACCATGTCCATGCCAACAATCAGAGCACAGCACACAGAGCTCAGGGGCTTCTCTACCATAGCCTGGATCCTCTGTTCACCTCTTCACTGAATGAATAGAGAATTCTTTTTAGGGGAAGGAGAAAGGGTGGGGACAGGAGGGGAACTGGCTCTGCTTCTTGCTCCTGTCATTGGGGTAGAGGTGGTGGTCATGAATTATTTCTGCCAACATCTAACCTACCTTCCAGGGTCCCGAGTCCAATTGGGCTGATTTTGACACTGACAGTCTTTAAGTCTTTGTTGAAACAAAGGATTTAAAATATATATTAAAACAAAAGGCATGTAGTCGAAATGCATTTTCTCATTCTAGCAAATCACTGGAGCAAGTAAAACGTAGCAGAGAGTATCAGATTTAAATTTCAGGAAGATATCGTTTATGAACACAGCTATGATTGCAGAAATGACTCAAAATATAGGCTTCTAGAAATAATGTAACTCCTTGAAAATTGTCCTTGATCACCTGGGAGGATCAGAGCTGAGAATAGTTGTGTGCAGTCTCTCAATGATGAGGCACATGGAATGAGGGGAGCAGATGTGAAGAGGCACTGAGCCATGCATCAGATACCCCAACCCATGTAGAGCCCCTGAGCTCCCAGTGCTGGTTCCCTGACACCCCGTGGGAGAGAACAGTGATGTGACAGGACACAGCATAGGGGACACAGTGATCTCTAGAGCGCCCTCGTCAGCCTGCATCAGCATGTCCTCTCAGAGGTACAAGACAGCCCAGAGGAAGCTCCTGCCTGACTCATGTAGGATCACTCAGGACCCACGGGGGCGCTGCTCTATCACCTTCCTGCCTGAGAGGACTCCTGGGGACTTGTGTGATTCTGTCTCCAGTCTATCGATCCCTCCACTCTGCTCTGGCTGCAGATCCCCACCCAGGTCTGCCCCACAGGAAAGTCAATAGGTCGCTGGTGTCTGGGGAAGGCCTGGGGCAAGGTGTCCGGGTGGACACCCTTAGGGACCCTTGCTCGAACTATGGCTTCCAATTTTGCTCTTGATGAAATAGGCAGTAAGTGCCTGAGTCCTTTGTGTGCTATCATTTCAGTAGTTATTTCTTACTGGACTTTCTTGTTTATGTCACCACTTTATAGTTATCTATGGAAATAGTGTTTGTGTTTTTAGCTTTCCCCATTCTTTCTTTTTTCTTTTTATGAATATCATTCCTCATCTCAAAATTTGATAGATGTGAAATTACCTATTGTTTTTTAAAGTGTCAGGGATGCCTCAGTTTAATAGGAAATTCAGGGATCCCTGGGTGGCACAGCGGTTTAGCGCCTGCCTTTGGCTCAGGGCGCGATCCTGGAGACCCGGGATCGAATCCCACATCGGGCATCCCGGTGCATGGAGCCTGCTTATCCCTCTGCCTATGTCTCTGCCTCTCTCTCTCTCTCTATCATAAATAAATAAAAATTGAAAAAAAATTTAAAAAAAGGAAATTCATGAGTATGAGTATTTTTCTCTGATATGAGTTCAGGCTCTCAAACATGAAGAGAAAGGAATAAGGAACATGCATGAATTATCAAACCAACAATTTGCAAGTAGTTGCAAAATGAATGGCAGGCATTTTGGTATCTAACACTGGGCAAACATGAGGTCTGAGCTTCATATTCCCCTGTTCCTGGAGACTCCTTATGCTCCTGCTAGTCCTCCTTCTCCAGGTTCCTTCTCCAGGCTTCCAGGACCCTCTGATCCTCAGCAGAACACAATGGGAAATGGAGTTCAAAATGGTCCATGAGGATCACTTGTTCACAGAGTGTTGGGTTCATTGGGTTCTGATAAAGAGACATCCTTGGTCAGCTCGCCCTGGACCACTGCAGACATGGTCCCTGATTAACGAAGAGGAGAGCACCATTGCTACATCTGTCACATGGACTCTGAGATTCCCAGTGTCCTCATGGCTGGAGGAGTGACTGCTAGGATCCTCCAAAGAGACAAGGAGCAATGTCCCTGGGGAGGGAAGAAAATGTTCCAGAAAGGGGTGAGAGTTGAGGTGATTTAGAGGCAGGGCCAGGAGTTGGAGATTGTATCCATCTCCTCATACAGCTGTCAGGATTCTCAGGGAGGAACTTCGGGGTGGAGGTCACTAGGGTCACAGGTCGTTGATTTGGAGAAGATGTCTTCCTGCCAGTCTGTGTCCCAGGTCACCCTGCAGACATTTGTGTGTGTGAAGTCCCAGCATCTGTCCCTTTCAAGATCTCCCAGGTGACTTGTGGGTGACCGTGGAGCAGGGAGAGAGAGGAAGCTGATTTGCATAAAACACTTGCTTATTCTCATAGGACTGGAGTCATGAAAAGGTCTTGGGACAGCCTTCTCCAGCCGAAGAGCCTGTGGAGCCCACCTCTGGTGAAAAAGTTCAACACACAGAAACATACAGAAAATGGAAATGAAAATATATCCTCTTCCATCCCCTGCATTTAAGAACACAAAGCTGGACATTTGTACTAAAATAGGTCCCATCTGGCTTGTAAAACTTCTTGCGTTGAAGTTTTGGTTATGTGCTGTCTATAGTTTTTATTATTCTATAAAGAATAATGTAAAAGATACTCAAATTACTTGTCTTTTACTTTAACAACTTGAGAGTCAAGATCAATCACCTCCATAGCATCACCTCAGAGGATCCTCACCATCCTAGCACTGCAGTGAAGCAATCAGAGAGGGCACCCTGAGGATCCCTAGTCCTGGACAATAGGAAGTGCTCCCATTCAATCAGGTCTGATCTTACAACTTAAATGTCCTGAAACACTACAACAGACAAGTATAGGAAGACTTCAGAAGGTATAATGAAGAAGGAAGACTTCAAACAAATTGAGGAAAACACAGCACAACAGTGAGAACCTGGGGTTCCTTCTCTTGTATTATGTCCCCCACATGTAAGATACAATGCTGTAAGTTCCTCCAACCAAGAACTATCCAGAGGCTGAGAGCCATAATAACAAGCCAAAAAACACCAAATCTCCAAAAGCACCAACTCTCATGGTCAGAGGATATTGAGATAAGTTGGCCTAAGGGGAGGAAATATTTGGAAAAACGTGCCCACTGCCTGCATACACTAATGAATCCCCAAACTGTGCCCTCATGCAGGTTTCACTTTATTATTGCTCAGCAGAGACAAGGTGTCCATAACCTCCTGGCAGAAGAGGCAATTTCCTTTTGCCCACGTGCCATGGTGTCAGCTACTCAGTAGATGGCTTTGCCTCTATCCCATGGGAACATCAACAATTCTGGGCAAGGCAGGGCTAATTGGCCAATTTGTGCTCCAGTACTTCCCAACCATAATTTCGGCAGGTCCATGATCCCTGGGTGGCTCAGCAGTTTAGCACCTGCCTTTAGCCCATGGCATGATCCTGGAGTCCTGGGTTTGATCCCGCATCGGGCACCCTGCATGAAGCCTGCTTCTCCCTCTGCCTGTATCTGTGCCTCTCTCTCTCTCTCTGTGAGTGTGTGTGTGTGTCTCATGAATAAATAAGTAAAAACTTTTTTAAAAATTGGCCTTGATCCCCTGGTAGGATTAGAGCTGAGAAGAGTTGTGTGCAGTCTCTCAGTGATGAGGAACATGGAATGAGGGGAGCAGATATGAAGAGGCACTGAGCCATGCATCAGATGCCCCAACCCATGTAGAGTCCCTGAGCTCTCAGTGCTGGTTCCCTGACGCCCTGTGGGAGAGAACACTGATGTGACAGGACACAGCACAGGGGACACAGTGATCTCTAGAGCGCCCTCGTCAGCCTGCATCAGTATGTCCTCTCAGAGGTACAAGACAGCCCAGAGGAAGCTCCTGCCTGACTCATGTAGGATCACTCAGGACCCACGGGGGCGCTGCCCTATCACCTTCCTGCCTAAGAGGACTCCTGGGGACTTGGGTGATTCTGTCTCCAGTCTATCAGTCCCTCCACTCTGCTCTGGCTGCAGATCCCCACCCAGGTCTGTCCCACAGGAAAGTCAATAGGACCCTGGTGTCTGGGGAAGACCTGGGAATGTGTCCAGGTGGACACCCTCAGGGACCATTGCTCTAACTATGTCTTCCAAATGTGCTCATGATGGAACATGCAGTAAGTGCCTGAGTCTTTTATCTGCCATCATTTCAGTTCTTATTTCTTTTCTTGTTTATGTCACTATATAGTTATCTATGGAAAAAGATATTGTGTTTTCAGCTTTCCCCATTCTTCTATTTTCTTTAGTATAAATACTGCTCCTCATCTCAAAATCTGATAGTAATGAAATTACATATTCTTTTCTAAAGTGTCAGGGATGTGTTAGTTTAATAGGCTAATAAAGAGTATGACTATTTTTCTTAGATATGAGTTCTTAATCTTAAACATGAAGAGAAAAGGGAAAGAACATGCAGGATTTATCAAACGAGCAATTTACGAGTAATTCCAAAATGAATGCCAGGCATTTTGGTATCTCACCCTGGGGGAAACATGAGGCCTGAGCCTCATCTTCCCCGGTTCGTGGAGAATCCTTAAGCTCCTGCCAGTCCTCCTTCTCCAGTTTCCATCCCAGCCTTCCAGAGCCATCTGATCCTCAACAGAACACAAAGGGAAATGGAGTTCAAAATGGTCCATGATGTTCACTTGTTCAGTCAGTGTTGTGTTCATTTCTGATAAAGAGACATCCTTGGTTGGCAACCCCGGACTCCTTGCAAAAACGGTCCATGATTAAAGACGTGGAGAGCACCATCGCTACATCTGTCACATGGACTCTGAGATTCCCAGTGTCCTCATGGCTGGAGGAGTGGCTGCTAGGATCCTCCAAAGAGACAATGAGCAATGTCCCTGGGGAGGGAAGAAAATGTCACCCTGAGGGGTTAGAGTTGAGGTGATTTAGAGGAAGGGCCAGGAGTTGGAAAACAGATCCATCTCCTCATACAGCTGTCAGGATTCTCAGAGAGGAACTTTGTGTGGAGGTAACCAGGGTCATAGGAAGGTGATTGGTGAAAGATGTCTTCCTGACACACAGTGTCACAGTCATCGTGCTATAATTGGTGTGTGTGAGGTCCCAGCATCTGCTCCTTTCAAGATCTCCCGGATTACATGCAAGTGACCCTGGGCCAGGGGAGAGAGGAAGCTGATTTGCATGAAGCACTTCCTTATTCTCATAGGTGTGGAGTCAAGAAAAGGCCCAGGGACACCCTACTCTGGCCGAAGAGCCTGTGAGACCACATCCTGTGAGGGTTCCCACCATGGCCTGGATGGTGCTTCTTTTTGGGGTCCTTGCTTATGGCTCAGGTCAGGGAAATGGACTCTGCATCCTTGAAGAGCACACAAAATCAAGGTCTCAGGGTGACCCTTATCTCTCTTAACAACACCTTTCTCTCTTGGTTTTAGGAGCAGATTCTCAGACTGTGGTGACTCAGGAGTCATCAGTCTCAGTGTCTCCAGGAGGGACAGTCACACTCACGTGTGACCTCAGCTCTGGGTCAGTGACTACAAGTAACAACCCCAGCTGGTACCAGCAGACCCAAGGCCGATCTCCTCGCATGCTTATCTATGACACAAGCAGCTGTCCCTCGGAGGTCCCTGATCGCTTCTCTGGATCCATTTCTGGGAACACAGCTGCCCTCACCATCACAGGAGCCCAGCCTGAGGACAAGGCTGACTACTACTGTAGTATGCATGATGTCAGTGGGAGCAGCTACAATTACCCACAGCATCTCAGATAAGGAGGAAGTGAGACAAAAAACCCTGGGCCCTTGTCTCCAGCCCTCATCATCGAGAAGCTTCTGTGGAGCTGAAAGCCAGGTGTATTACAGTTATAAGAGACAGCTAAGCACAGTGACAGCAGCAGATGAGGGGATGGGCCACAGTCCTGGTGCCATAGCTCCCGAGCAGGGACACATGCCCTAAGGCAGTGTATCCCTTTACTGGTAACCGCAGTAGAGCATATTCCCTTGGGATGCTGGCATAAAGTGGTGCCTCTCTGTAACACTTTCCTTTCTTACACACGATACCAATGGATACTCAAAAATGCTAGACAGAATGTTTATTAATAGGATTTAATCTTAACATTACTAGAACTTTTTCCCTCATAAAACATGTAGAACACAGTTGAAATCATACAGATGAGAGCGCACACCATGATACTATGTTTTAGGAAATATTACATTCATATATTCCATTTTTAAAAAAGTTTTATTTATTCACAAGAGACACACACACACACAGAGAAGGGCAGAGAGACAGGCAGAGGGAGAAGCAGGCTCCATGCGTGGAGCCCAATGGGGAACTCGATCCCGGGACTCTAGGATCACACCCTGGGTTGAAGGAAGGCACTGAACCGCAGAGCCACCCAGAGATCCCCAATATTTTCAATTTTTTAAGAATTTTTTTTTCGCTAACCTCTATCTACAACCGAGATCAAGAATGCTATCCTCCACTGACTGAGCCAGCAAGGAGCCCCTATAGATGCATATTTTCTTCTTTTATTAAATATTTATTTTATTTATTCATGAGAGACACAGAGAAAGTAGCAGAGACATAGGCAGAAGGAGAAGAGCCTCACTCCCGGGAGCCCAATGGGGGACTCCATCCCAGGACTCCAGGATCATTCCCTGAGCCAATGGCAGATGCTCAAACTCTGAGCCACCTAGGCAGTCTAATTTAAAAAAATGTTTTATTTAAATTCAATTTTTCAACACATAACCCCCCTGCTCATCCCATCAATGCCATCCTTAGTGCCTGTGACCCTGTCACCCCAACCCCACCCTCCTACTCTTCTGCAACCCTTTGTTTGTTCCCCAGAATTTGGAGTCTCTCGTGTTGTTCTTCGTTTCTAATTTTCCCCCACTCAGTTTTCTTCCTTTCCGTTATATTCTCTTTCACTATTTCTTATATTCCACATATGAGTGAAACCCTATGATGATTGTCTTTATCCGATTGACTTATTTCACTCAGCATAATACCTTCCAGTTCCATTTGTCCTTTCTGATGGCTGAGTAATACTCCTTTGTGTGTGTGTGTGTGTGTGTGTGTGTATACAGTATATACAGAATATATATACATATCTCACATCTTGTTTATCCATTCATCTGTCAAAGGACATGGTGGCTCCTTCCACAGTTGGCTATTATAGACACTGCTGCTGTGAACATTGGGGTGCAGGTGTCCCGTCAATTCACTACAACGAGAAGATGGCAAAGAAGTAGCTTCCTCAACTCACCTGGTGCCACCAACTTACCTGGATAACTTTCAAAACATCCTGAACACCTACGAATCCACCTGAGATTTAAAGAGAGAAGAGCTGGAACATGACAGAGAAGAGGGTTTTCACTTCTAGCAAGGTAGGAAGGCAGAAAAATAAAATAAAAAAGAATCAAGTGGGGGAGGGGCACTGTGAGGAGCTGGGCTAAAGTGGGGCAGTGACAGCCACGGGGCAGGAAAGCCCGGCCCTGGATAGTGGGAAGTTTAAAAATCTGCACCGGATTCTTCCTGGACATTAAAGAGCTTAAGAGGAAATTGGGCAAGTTCACAGGATGGGCAGTGGAGGCTCCAGTCTCCCGGGGTCACTAACAGTGGAAGCGCACCCAGGGAAAGCAAGCCCCAGACTGTGGGCCTGTCTCTGTAAAGGGCTGGGACATGCCATGTGGGGCCCTGGGGAGAAGCTGGTCGGTCAAGCGGGGGCTCTGGATGGAGGGGGCTGCGCCCTGGGGCCTTTGGGGGCCCCACCCCGGAACGCGATTCCAGAAGTGCAGGGCCCGGATCCCAGCGGGCCAGGTGGCACAGCCCAGGATCCTGCATCCACCCCCAGGCACCCAGAGGCGGGGGGGCGCAGGACAGTGAGAAGTGTCCTGCAACAGGGTGCCCCCAAGCTGTGCAGATCAGGGCACCCGCGCCTCCCCAGGAGCATCCAGGCCCCTGTGGACTGGGAGCTGAGGTAGTTACTGCTGGAGCTGACTTCAGGGCTGGGGAGCTGGCCGCCGCCAGGGCTGATGTCCTGCTGGTGTCACCCTGTGCCTGGGACAGAGCGGGGCCACCAGGGATCAGAGGTGTCACAGGGTAAACAGGGCGGGGGCAGCTCCCCCAGGTGCACACACCTGAGCATCGGCACAGCAGGCCCTTTCCCCAGAAAATGAAATGCAAGGACAGGGGAAGAGCAAGTTCTTGACCAAGCAGCGCTGCAAAGCTCCAAGGGGAAGAAAATGGATTTATAGTATATAGAACTAGAGGGCCCCCCCTCCTTTTTCTTTTTAAATTTTTCCCTTTTTCCATTACAACACGTTTTTATATCAGACTAAAAATTTCCAATATGTCTTCTCTATTACCACCTTAATTACAATATTTTATCACTTCTTCATTTTTAAATTTCTTCTTTTTTGACTTTCATATTTCTACAATTACATGTGTTAGATATATTATTCACTTCCCAATTCCTTCCAACACACTCAATTTAATTTTGGGAGATATATCTCCCAAAACATGAGTTTTGCTTTGTGTTGTTTTCTCTGCCTTATTTTGTTCTACAATGGTGGAAGTTAATACCTTCTAAAACATGACCAGCATGCACCCAGAACCAAGTAGAATACTGTGCAGTTCCATTCTGTGAGATTATATTCTCTCTTCATTCCCATTCTGCCACCCTTTTATCTCGTTTATGTTTTGGTGGTCAATATTGTGGCTTTCTAAAAGTATTTCTAAAAAAATAAAAATAAAAAAATAAAAAAAAAAATAAAAAATAAAAAAAAAATAAATAAAAGTATTTCTAGTTTACATAAATTTGGGACCGAGCATCTTCTAACATACAGAACTTAACACTCAGAACCAAGGGGATCATACTCTAAGACCCCTCAGGTAGACTACATTCTCCCTCCACTACGACTCCTACACCACCATCTCCTAGTCCCTCCCCTGATTTATCTTTTTCTTCTCTTTTTTCTGTTTTTTTTTTCTCTCTCTTTCCTCTTTAGTTTTTTTTATCTTCTTTTTTTTTCCTTCTTATTTGGGATTTTTGGCCTTTCATTTTTCTACTACTTTGTTTTAAAATATGTTTTTCACTTTAGTGGGCCTTTTTTTATTTTGTTCTGATCTTTGTTTTCCTTTTCTGGTCTCTGACCTTATCAGAATCATCTAGGGTGAAATTTACTTAGGTCATGGTTGATATTCATGACTTAGCCCACTCATGCAGCCATTCTGAACTGTACAAAATGACTATAAGGAAGAGTCACAGCAAAAGAAAGAATCAAAAATAGTACACTTTGCAACAGAGTTCCAGAATTTTGATTACAATTTGATGTCAGAAAGCCAATTCAAAAACACAAATATAAAGCTACTGATGACCCTGGAAAAAGCATAAAGGATTCCAGAGACTTCATGACTGCAGAATTTAGATCTAATCAGGCCAAGATTAAAGATAAATGAGATGCAATCCAAACTGGATGTCCAAACGACTCATGCTAATGAGGTGGAAGAAAGAGTGAGTGACGTAGAAGACAAGATTGTTGTCTGATTGCTCAGGTTAGGACTTCCAATACTATGCTGAATAGCAGTGGTGAGAGTGGACATCCCTGTCTTGTTCCTGGTCTTAGGGGAAAGGTTCTCAGTGCTTCCCCATTGAGAATGATTTTTCCTGTGGGCTTTTCATAGATGGTTTTTATGATGTTGAGGAATGTTCCCTCTATTCCTACACTCTGAAGAGTTTTGATCAGGAATGGATGCTGTATTTTGTCAAATGCTTTCTCTGCATCTAATGAGAGGATCATATGGTTCTTGGTTTTTCTCTTGCTGATATGATGAATCACATTGATTGTCTTACGAGTGTTGAACCAGCCTTGTGTCTTGGGGATAAATCCTACTTGGTCATGGTGAATAATTTTCTTAATGTGTTGTTGGATCCTGTTGGCTAGTATCTTGTTGAGAATTTTTGCATTCATGTTCATCAGGGAATTGGTCTGTAATTCTCCTTTTTGGCGGGGTCTTTGTCTGGTTTTGGAGTTAAGGTGATCCTGGCCTCATAGAAGAATTTGAAAATACTCCATCTCTTTCCATCTTTCCAAGCAGCTTTAGTAGAATAGGTATGGTTTCTTCTTTAAACGTTTGATAAAATTCCCCTGGGAAGCCATCTGGCCCTGGACTCTTGTGTCTTGGGAGGTTTTTGATGACTGCTTCAATTTCCTCCCTGGTTATTGGCCTGTTCAGGTTTTCTATTTCTTCCTGTTCCAGTTTTGGTAGTTTGTGGCTTTCCAGGAATGTGTCCACTTCTTCTAGATTGCCTAATTTATTGCTGTATAGCTGTTCATAATATCTTTTTAAAATCGATTGTATTGCCTTGGTGTTGGTGATCTCTCTCATTCATGATTTTATTAATTTGAGTCTTCTCTCTCTTCTTTTTAATAAGGCTGGCTAATGGTTTATCAATCTTATTAATTCTTTCAAAGAACCAACTCCTGGTTTTGTTGATCTGTTCCACAGTTCTTCTGATCTCGATTTCGTTGAGTTTTGGTCAAATCCTTATTAACTCTCTACTTCTGCTGGGTGTAGGATCTATTTGCTGTTTTTTCTCTAGCTCCTTTATGTGTAAGGTTAGCTTTTGTATTTGAGTTCTTTCCAGTTTTTGAATGGATGCTTGTATTACGATGTATTTCCCCCTTACGACTGCTTTTGCTGCATCCCAAAGATGTTGAATGGCTGTGTCTTCATTCTCATTAGTTTCCATGAATTTTTAAAATTCATTCTTAATTTCCTGGTTGAACCTTTCATTTTTTAGGAGGATGGTCCTTAACCTCCACGTTTTTGAGGTCATTCCAAACTTCTTGTTGTGATTTAGTTCTAATTTCAAGGCATTATGGTCTGAGAATATGCAGGGGACGATCCCAATCTTTTGGTTTTGGTTCAGACCGGATTTGTGACCCAGTAGGTGGTCTATTCTGGAGAAAGTTCTATGTGCACTTGAGAATAATGTGTATTCAGTAGAGTTCGGATGTAAAGTTCTGTAGATATCTGTGAAATCCATCTGGTCCAGTGTATCATTTAAAGCTCTCCTTTCTTTGGAGATGTTGTGCTTAGAAGACCTATCGAGTATAGAAAGAGCTAGATTGAAGTCACCGAGTATAAGTGTATTATTATCTAAGTATTTCTCCACTTTGGTTATTAATTGATTGATATATTTGGCAGCTCCCACATTCGGGGCATTATATTGAGGATTGTTAAGTCCTCTTGTTGGATAGATCCTTTAAATATGATATAGTGTCCCTCTCCATCTCTAACTACAATCTTCGTGGTAAATTTTAGTTTATCTGATATAAGGATGGCTACCCTGCTTTCTTTTGAGGACCATTTGAATGGTAAATGGTTCTCCAACCTTTTATTTTCAGGCTGTAGGTTTCCTTCTTTCTAAAATGAGTCTCTTGTGGAAAGCAAATAGATGGGTCCTGCTTTTTTATCCAGTCTGAAACCCTGCGCCTTTTGATGGGGTCATTAAGCCTGTTCACCTTCAGAGTTACTAATGACAGACATGAGTTTAGTGTCATCATGATATCTATCCAGTCCTTGTTTTTGTGGATTGTTGCACTGAACTTCTTCTTAAAGGGGAATTTTAAGAGTCCCCCTTAAAAGTTCTTGCAGAGCTGGTTTGGAGGTCACATATTCTTTCAGTTCCTGCCTGTCTTGGAAGCTCTTTATCTCTCCTTCCATTTTGAATGAGAGCTTTGCTGGATAAAGTATTCTTGGTTTCATGTTCTTCTCATTTAGGACCCTGAATATATCCTGCCAGCCCTTTCTGGCCTGCCAGGTCTCTGTGGAGAGGTCTGCTGTTACCCTAATACTCCTCCCCATAAAACTGATAGATTTCTTGTCTCTAGGTGCTTTAAGGATCTTCTCTTTATCTTTGGAATTTGCAAGCTTAACTGTTAAATGTCGAGGTGTTGAATGGTTTTTATTGATTTTAGCGGGGGGGAGATCTCTCTATTTCCTCGATCTGAATGCCTGTTTCTCTTCCCAGATTAGGAAAGTTTTCAGCTAGAATTTGTTCAAATACATATTCTGGCCCTCTGTCCCTTTCGGCACCCTCGGGAACACCAATTAAACGTAGGTTTTTCTTGCTCAGGCTGTCGTTTTTTTCCCTTAATCTATCTTCATGGTCTTTTAATTGTTTGTCTCTTTTTTCCTCAGTTTCCCTCTTTGCTATCAACTTGTCTTCTAGGTCACTCACTCGTTCTTCCACCTCGTTAACACTCGTCGTTAGGACTTCTAGTTTGGATTGCATCTCATTCAATTGATTTTTAATTTCTGCCTGATTAGCTCTAAATTCTGCAGTCATGAAGTCTCTTGAGTCCTTTTTGCTTTTTTCTAGAGCCACCAGTAGCTGTATAATAGTGCTTCTGAATTGGCTTTCTGACATTGAATTGTAGTCCAGATTTTGTAACTGTGTGGGAGAGAGGACTGTTTCTGATTCTTTCTTTGGAGGTGAGGTTTTTCTTCTATTCATTTTGTTCAGTGTAGAGTGGCCAAAAACAAGTTTTATTGGGAAAAGGAGAAAAAGAGAGGAGAGAAGGAATGAAAGGAAAGAAAAGAGAAAAAGAAATAAAAAGGAAGAAAAAAAGAAAAAATGAAAAGAAAAAGAGAAAGAAAAAGAAAGAAAGGAAAAAAAAGATGGGGGAAGCACACAGAAATCAAAAAGCAAAAAAAAAAAAAAATAACACGGGGGAGTATCTTCTGATTCTGTATGTTTTAAGTGTCTTGACTTCCCCTGGAGCTTGTCCATCTAGCTGGTCTTCTGGGGGAGGGGCCTGTTGTGCTGATTTTCAGGAGTGAGCACTTGGGGGAGCTGCTCTGCCACCTGCTTGGTGCAGGGCTCAGGGGTGGTTTTTTACCCCATGAGGCCCCAGGAGGAACAACCGCAGTGGCGGCGGCCAGCTCTGGATCCTTGGAGTCAGCTCCCACAGTAACTCCAGAGCTCTCAGTCTGCAGGGCCTGGAGGCTCTGGGGTGGGGCCGCTGATCTGCTCAGCTGTGGCAGCAGAGTCCTTGCGGTCCTGGGCCCTCCCAGCTTCTGCCTGTTCCAGGGGGAGGCCGGATCCTGGGCTGTGTCCCCGGCGCCCTGTGCTCTGGGGCCTGCACTGTTGGATTCACGCTCCCGGCTGCACAGCCCCCTCCGCGGAGCCGCCACCCGATCCCCTCCGAGCTGCTCCCGGGTCCCGCCATGCACACTGCAGCCCTTTTGGGAGCTCGGCGCACTCTCCTGCATGCGCTACAGGTGTCTGTTAGAGTCCCAGGGAGCCTGAGGGCAACCTCGCCATCCTAGGGTCCTGCTCTAACTCCCTGCGGGCTCTTTCCGCCCGGAAGATTGGTGCAGCTCCTGCTTCTCTGGGACGGAGCTTCTGTCCTGGGGTCGCTTTTTCTGGCAGTAGCCCGGCTCCTCAGGGGGCCCCTCCCCCTTGGATGCCTTTTGTTTGTTAATTTCTTTTTTCCCCGTCTTCTTACATTGATAGAAGCACGGACTCTTCTCACTGTAGCATTTTAGCTGTTCTCTCTTTAAATCTCAGGCAGAATTCGTAGATTTTCAGGATGATTTGAGGTTATCTAGGTAATTTGGTGGGGACGGATGATTTGGGGACCCTACTCTTCCGCCATCTTGCCCCTCCTCCTCTTTTTTCAGTCTCATTGTTAGTGTATAGAAATGCCACTGATTTCTGGACATTGGTTTTATATCCTGCCACACTGCCAAAATTGCTGTATGCACATGAGAAAATTCTCTGCATCACTTGCCATCAGGGAAATACAAATCAAAACCACATTGAGATCCCACCTCACACCAGTGAACATGGGGAAAATTAACAAAGCAGGAAACCACAAATGTTGGAGAGGATGCGGAGAAAAGGGATCCCTCTTACACTGTTGGTGGGAATGTGAAATGGTACTGCCACTATGGAAAACTGTGTGGAGGTTCCTCAAAGAGTTAAAAATAGACCTGCCCTATGACCCAGCAATTGCACTGCTTGGGATATACCCCAAAGATGCAGATGCAATGAAATGCCGGGACACCTGTACCCCGAGGTTTCTAGCAGCAATGTCCACAATAGCCAAACTGTGGAAGGATCCTCAGTGTCCATTAAAAGATGAATGGATAAAGAAGATGTGTATTGTATTCTATGTATACAATGGAATATTACTCAGCCATTAGAAACGACAAATACCCACCATTTGCTTCGACTTGGATGGAACTGGAGGGTATTATGCTGAGTGAAATAAGTCAATCAGAGGACAAACATTACATGGTCTCATTCATTTGGGGAACATAAAATATAAGTCATTATTTTTCTTATGCTCCAAGGTTTCATTCTGAAGAATTCTGTGGACAGTAGGTCCAACACAGAAACATTTTCTACCACAGAAACAGTCCCAGGTCCGCTGTGTGTGTGAGCGTTTTTTCACACACACAGACACAAAACTATCACCAGTATGTTTTCTCACTCCTGGTAGACACCAGCAGAACTCAGGGGACTTGGGTGAGGTTGGGTTGTGTGGTAAGAGGGTGGAGGCTGGGTCTTAGCCCAGCCCTGCGCTCCACGACACCTGGAAACCCTAGAGATGTAGGTGTAGTGTCTGCAGAGATAAGGAATGGACAGATTTCTTGTCACTCAACAAGTCTAGACTACTGATTCCGTGGATTGTTAACACGTTTGCTCTCACCTCAGTCCCCTTGGCTAACAATCTTTTCAGGGAAGCCCCTGTGACTCAGCGATTTAGAGCCGCCTTCAGCCCAGGGTGGGACGCTGGAGTCCCAGGATCCATCAGGGTCCCTGCATGGAGCTAGCTTCTCCCTCTGTCTGTCTGTCTCTTTCTCTCTCTGTGTGTCTCTCATGAATAAATAAATAAAATCTTTTTAAAAAATAATATTTTCAAATAAAAAATCTTCAAGATGCTTACCTCTAAATATATGTTCAAGACCTTGGATATTTAGAAGAGCATATCCATGGAGAACCATCCTTCAGCATGTTTTGAAGTCATTAGAGGGAGAAGGGTCACATAGCCTCATTTTTCATCTTGCATTCTCTCTCTCTCTTTCTCTTTCTCTCTCTCTCTCTCTCTCTCTCTCTCTCTCTCTCTCTCTCTCTCTCTCTCTCTCACACACACACACACACACCCGCAGAGTTCTATCCCCTGCCTGAGTGAATAGCATCCTTGATGCTGCAGTTTCCAGGTTTCTAAATCCCTCCAGATTCAACCTGTGTCAGTCAGCCATTCTCAGAGCCTCAATCTCTGGGAGACAGATGCTTCTTCAACAGGAACCACTGGTGACATCTAGTGTGACTGGGGTCCAGTCACGAGGGCTGCCTGGATGTTCCTCTGGGGTGAGGCTGATGCTTAGGATACCCAGGGGGAGTGTCCGTCCCCATGAGCAGCTCAGTCTCTGAGCATCTCTTGACACCAGTCAGTGTCTGAGGCTGATCATTCCACTGATTCTGGGACCTCAGCCTCAGGGCTGCTCCCACAGAGCTTCAGGCCCCTGGGTATGTGGGACACCCTCTCCTTGTGCTGTCTGCCTGGACTGTCATTCTTCATTCACCCAACAGCCACCTCCAACCAGGCTACAGTCTGATGGAAAGTTTTGTGACCCTACCCAAGGCCACAGGACCTGTGAGCTCAGGGGCATCATTCCTCTAGGCACCAACTCTCCTCCAATCACATGTGGGATGTTTGACAGAATCTTCTGAATCCAGGGGGTCTGGGGCAGTAGAAACCCATGCCTGTAGTCATGGGGGGTCCACTACTAATGTTGTATCCTGAACATGCTGGACACAAGTTGCAGAGACTCGAGCTGTGCTCAACACAGAGAGTGGTCTGTCTCCAAATTCCTTTATCCAAGAAGCTGTGTCTCTTTGGTAATTTTGCCCCCAGGTCCTCAGTGCTGTGCAGAACTCACAGGAAGATAACTCTGGAAATCAGAGAAGCCTCATGAGAGGAAAGTCCCAGCATCCTACATAGCAAGGGCCATGTGTCCATGGGGAGTGCTACTGCTCTGGACTGGATACTGAATGCTAAGAGGATTTTGTGGAAGAGATAGCACCTTACTCCTAACCAGGAACGGTCAAGGGAGCTGTGGACAAACTCTTTCTGAAGGCTCTCAGTGGAGCAAATACTGAGCCCTGGAGTAATGTGAGCTGACATACAGGGTCCTGGTCTGGCCCTAGCGAAGGAACAGTGGGCAAAGAGTTGGGGAAGCAGGAGATGTAGGCCCTGGTCACCTTGTCACACAGTGGTGCCTCTGGGTCTGGACACCAGGGGACATTCTGGTTCCATTTCTGAGGCGTCATGGTGATCAGAGTTGGGACCTGCCCCCTGGCTCTGCTTGTGCCCTCTTCTGAGAGATCACAGCTGGGACCTCCCCACCCCCTGGCCTTACACAGCCCCTCCCTTGCCCATGCCCCTGTCATCTCAGACAGAGGGACCTGACCCAAGGCCAGGTGGGTGTCAAAAGCTGGAGTCTCATTTGCATGGATGGGACCTCCCTCTCAAAGAGGATGAAGAGGGGAAGAGAGAGATGAGAGAAGGCTCTGCTCAGCTGTGGGACCACTGAAGGCAGATTCAGTGATGACCTCCACCGTGGCCTGGTCCCCTCTCCTCCTCACCCTCCTCGCTCACTGCACAGGTGACCAAATGGGGGTGGGGGAAGGGCCCCTCGGAGGACATGTGAGGTTCTGCTTCCTCTCATTGTTTCCAGACCCCAACATAATCCTCTCTGTGTCTTTCCCTGTTGCAGGTTCCTGGGCCCAGGCTGTGCTGACTCAGCCCGCCCTCAGTGTCTGCGGCCTTGGGACAGAGGGTCACCATCTCCTGCACTGGAAGCAGCACCAACATCAGCAGTGGTTACGTTGTACAATGGTACCAGCAGCTCCCAGGAAAGTCCCCTAAAACAATCTATGGTACTAGCAAGTGACCCTTGGGGATCCCGGTTCAATTCTCTGGCTCCAAGTCAGGCAGCACAGCCACCCTGACCATCACTGGTATCTAGGCTGAGGACGAGGCTGATTATTACTGCCAATCCTATGATGACAACCTCGATGGTCACACAGTGCTCTGGGCCTGGGGGAAGTGAGACACTAACCTGCTCTCCCCCCATAAGTGAGTTTTGCTTTGCAGCACCCACTATTTGGCCAAGTCAGCTTACAATTTTGTTTGGTGTAAACTGCACTCTGTGGTCAACCTGACAGAGCTTTGGCTCCAAAATGATTCTGATTCTCTTCACTTCAGCCCTGCAACCTGTCCTTGGCTCAAAAACATTCTATGGTTTTCTCATATTGAGGAGAAATTCCTTGTTGTCAGGAGCATGATGGCCTGTTCACAGTCTGTCAATGAAGAGACAAAGACAAGAAAATATAGATTAAATTAAATGTCCTTACAGCCTGCAGCCCACTTTTAGAGACCTGACATATGCACATATTGTGTTGCTCAAGGAACTCATAGCTGCCCTAGTGCTTTAATGTTTATCTTTATTAAAGATTGAGAATAACCTCACCTTAACAGCAGCTAGATCATGAAGGTCCTTAAAGCCTTGCTTCCAAATTCCTTAGAGTTTTACACTATCCCTGACGTCCACTTATTAAAAAGCATATCATCAGTCCATCCTCACAATCCCAGTGCAGTTTCTGCCCACAGGTCCCTGTCCCCGCTATCATAAAATCACCTGTTTCCAACAATATTCATCTCAAGAATTCATTCTTGATCATTGGGATCCACAATCCTTTATTACTGTTGACAAGTCAGGACAGAGCAGGAGACACAGAGTCCACCTGCGTCTGACTGAGGATGGTGCACTGTCCTTACAGTGTGCATTCACATCACTTACTGAACACCTAGTATGTGCCCCATGTGAGCTTAGGGTTGTGGGACACAAGTGGACATGGAAGAGTCCCCATGATCCAGGAGCTGATAGTGTCTGGGGGAAGAGAGATGACACAGAATAAACCAAAAATAAGGAAATCTTGTCCCTGGATACTGAGGAGTGTTGTGCTTGGTGGGGTGGAGCTGGAGCATTGAAGGTTTACCCAGGGAACCCCAGAATGTGATGTCCCACAGTGACATCCCAGTCCTGCACAGATAGTGATGGAGCAGGTCGTGAGCATGTAGGGCGGATGAGGTAGATGTGTGGACTCTGTCCCAGTCGACTAGGAGTTCTGCACAAGCAGATGATGATGAGGAAAGTCATCATGACATAGAGGAAGCCAGGACTGGGATGAGAATTGGAAGGAGGGGAAGGAGGTGAGGTTCTTGAGAAGATTGTGGGGAGGGGCCTCCACCAGCTAGGACAGTGTGAGGACCCATTTCTGATGCAGGATGACGTTTATCTCATGTTTCCAGGATATAGGATCAGACCCTGATCCAGGGGACTGTTGATCAGCAGTCCTAGAGATGCACATCTCTGCTTACTCTTGACTGACCTCTGATGAAACTTCACCAGTGCCTGTTGCTGTGGAGGTAAGTATTTCCTGTGCTCTTCAGGTCCCTCTTTTTAAGAATCTAATTGACATTTGGCAGATTAACAGGAGAAAATCAAAGTTTATAGCATACATACTGGGTATCCACACAGACATGGAGTATTGCAAGGACAGGTACCACGACACTTATGTGAGTGAAGGAGAGGGGCAGGCGTCCGATGACCAAAGAGGAGAAAGTGCATTAGAGGGAAGGGAAGAGGAGTTGTTTGGAAAAGAGAAGTTGTCCTGCTATGTAGACACATGTCTTAGGTAAAGAGGGATCCTGGTCATAGCTCTCTTCCTGGTACAAGCTGGCAGTTTTGGGGGATTAAATAGATTTTCCTAAATCTGCTGAGTTTCATTTGTTTAAAGTGAAACTAATGTTCATGCCAATGGAGTCCAATCTGGGGCAGACTATCTTTAGCCAGTTACCTCTCTTCTCTGAAATTTCCCAAAGATACATGTGTTAAAACTTGTGCTAGCAGATTGTTCATTTTGATGCCCCTCTCCTGACAATTGGCCAGTTTATTTAAACCCATTTCAGGAGGAGTTGATGGAGGTTCATTCTCAAAGTCAGGCTTGTGGTTCAAGGAATCAGGTATTAAACAAATGGCATTTGTATGGGGAAAAAGGATGGTAAAGGATTGAATGAAATTGTAGACAGGTTCTGAGTTCTGAGGGCAACCAGTGGAGAAGATTTCTTGATGTCAAGCTCATGTGTCTTCAGGTAGAGTGATAGAAAGCTGTGACAATCTGTCAGACTTTCCTGATTTGTAGTTCAAATGTGTCTGGTTATCTCTGTCCCAGAGAGCCACTGGCATGAAGACCACCTCTACAGGAGCTGCTGTGCTGACTTCTCTGAAGTTTCTATCGTTGGATTCACATTTACTTGTCAGGACTTCAGGATATAGGGCAGTTTGAATGCACTTCCAAATGTGGGCAAAAAATCAACATGCTAGTTTTCAGATTTGTACCCAGAGATTCTACGAAGGTAGAGAAAATCAGGATCAAGTTCCAGTTATAATGAACAGGAATTGACTCAAGTATTTACTCAGATGTGTGATTGAAATACATGTTTTCTCAACAACCACTCTCATTTCTACTAAATGTAGCTAAATTAACATTAATTGGTTCACTGAATATGAATAGTTTCGCAAATAACTTATCAGATTATTCACATATTTGCAGCAAGCATGGCACTTGAACATATAAGCTCTTGTTAAAACGTGATTTGCTGCAGCTTTTGTGAAAAATCTCTGGATGAAATGTTTAACAGCTCCTCCAGTATAGAAGCCAAGCCGAAACTTGTGCCAAATCCTTTTCTTCAGATTTACCCTGTAATAAGTATACACTTGGTTGCATTGTCTGTTCTTTAGGTACCCAAATATACCAAGATTCCTACACCTGCCAGGCTGTGACCTTCTGACTAGCCTGGTAAAGCTGTTGGAAACTCTGTAAGAATGTGGTAGGATGATATTTCCAAGAGGTTTTACTGGATCCATAAAGCCAATGTTAGTTCCCTAAATCTGACTGGTCATATCTGATTATGTGTGTATAGATGTATACAGATGCATATATCTCATTCAAATATGACATTCTACCCCTTGTTCATTCCCCAGAGTTAGGAGTCTCTCATGTTTTGTCACCCTCTTTAAATTTTCCCACTCATTTTGTCTCCTTTTTTCCCTAAGGGATAGTGAAAGGGGAGATGGAGTGACTGGTTGATAGGCACTAAGAGGGGCATTTGACAGGTTGAGCACTGAGTGCTATAGTATATGTTGGCAATTTGAACTCCAATAAAATATATATATTTATAAATATATTATAAATAAAAGAAAATTTTTATATATAAAACCAGTATGACATTCTAGTCAACATCTGGGTAATATAACCAATGCTTCCAGGTATGTATTCTTATTTTAAAAAACCAGAATCTTAAACCTCATGCTAATAAGTACATTGTCATAAAACTATAAGAGTACTCAAAGACAGATTCTGAGTTTTGCAGGGCTCAGGTATGGAGAAAAGTTATCCATTCATCTTTCCATGGACACTGAGGCTCCTTCCACTATTTGGCTATTGTGGACGTTGCTGCTAGAAACATCAGGGTGCAGGTGTCCCAGCGTTTCACAGCATCTGCATCTTTGTGGTAAATCCCTAGAGTGTAATTGCTGGGTCATTGGATAGCTCTAATTTTAACTCTTTGAGGAACTTGCACACGGTTTTCCAGAGTGGCTGCAGCAGTTCACACTCCCACCAACAGTGCAAGAGGGTTCCCCTTTCTCCACATCCTCTCCAACATTTGTTGTTTCCCCTCTTGTTAATTTCCCCATTCTCACTGGTGTGAGGTGATATCTCATTGTGGTTTTGGTTTGTATTTCCCTGATGGCCAGGGATGTGGAGCATTTTCTCATGTGCTTGTTGGCCATGTCTATGTCTTCCTCTGTGAGATTTCTCTTCATGTATTTTGCCCATTTCATGATTGGATTGTTTATTTGCTGTTAAGTTGAATAAGTTCTTGATAGATCTTGGATACTAGCCCTTTATCTGATACGTCATTTGCAAATACCTTCTCCCATTCTGTAGGTTGTCGTTTAGTTTTGTTGACTGTATCCTTTGCTGTGCAAAAACTTCTTATCTTGATAAGTCCCAATAATTTATTTTTGATTTTGTTTCCCTTGTCTTCTTAGATGTATCTTGCAAGAAGTTGCTGTGGCCAGGTCCAAAAAGGGTGTTGCCTGTGTTCTCTTCTAAGATTTGGATGAATTCTTGTCTCACATTTAGATCTTTCATCCATTTTGAGTTTATCTTTGTGTGTGGTGAAAGAGAATTGTCCAGTTTCATTCTTCTGCATGTGGATGTCCAATTTTCCCAGCACCATTTATTAAAGAGCCTTTCTTTTTTCCAGTGGATAGTATTTCCTGCTTTGTCAAATATTAGTTGACCATAGAGTTGAGGAGCCATTTCTGAGTTCTGTATTTTCCTCCATTGACCTATATGTCTGTTTTTTTGCCAGTACCACACTGTCTTGATGACCACAGCTTTGTAGTACAACCTGAAATCTGGCATTGTGATGCCCTCAGGTATGGTTTTCTTTTTTAATATTCCCCTGGCTAGGGATCCCTGGGTGGCGCAGCGGTTTGGCGCCTGCCTTTGGCCTGGGGCACGATCCTGGAGACCCGGGATCAAATCCCACGTCGGGCTCCCTGCATGGAGCCTGCTTCTCCCTCTTCCTGTGTCTCTGCCTCTCTGTCTCTCTCTGTGTGACTATCATGAATAAATAAATACAATCTTTAAAAAATATATTCCCCTGGCTAATCGGGGTCTTTTCTGATTCCACACGAATATTAAGATGATTTTTTCCAAGTCTCTGAAGAGAATGACTCCTTAATTTCTTTTTCTTCAGTCTCATTGTTAGTGTATAGAAATGCCACTGATTTCTGCGCTTTATTTTTGTATCCTGCCACATTGCCAAATTGCTATATGAGTTTAGCAATCTTTGGGTGGAGTCATTTGGGTTTTGGAGTCATCTGCAAAAAGGGATTTTTTTACATGCTCTTTGCCAAATTGAGTGCCTTGTATTTCGTTTTGTTGTCTGATTGCTCTAGGACTTCTAGTACTATCTTGAATAGCAATGGCGAGAGTGGACATTCCTGTTGTGTTCCTGATCTTAGTTGAAGGTGCTCAGTGTTTCCCCTATGAGAATGATATTTGCTGTGGGCTTTTAAGATGCTGAGCCATGTTCCCTCTAAACCAACACCCTGAATAGTTTGGATCAGGATTGGATGCTGTATTTTTTTTTAAATTTTTTTAAGGTATTTATTTATTTATGATAGTCACAGAGAGAGAGAGAGGCAGAGACACAGGCAGAGGGAGAAGCAGGCTCCATGCACCGGGAGCCCGATGTGGGATTCGATCCCGGGTCTCCAGGATCGCGCCCTGGGCCAAAGGCAGGCGCCAAACCGCTGCGCCATCCAGGGATCCCTGGATGCTGTATTTTGTCAAATGCTTTCTCTGCATCTATTGAGAGGATCATATGATACTTGTTTTTTTCTCTTGTTGATGTGATGTATCATGTTTATTGTTTTATGAGTGTTGAACCAATGTTGAATTCCCCAATTATCCCACTTGGTCATGGTGAATAATCTTTTTTTTTATTTTTATTTATTTATGATAGAGAGAGAGAGAGAGAGAGAGAGAGAGAGAGAGAGAGAGGCAGAGACACAGAGGAAGAAGCAGGCTCCATGCACCGGGAGCCCTACGTGGGATTCGATCCCGGGTCTCCAGGATCGCGCCCTGGGCCAAAGGCAGGCGCCAAACCGCTGCGCCACCAAGGGATCCCTTTTTTTGTTTTTTGTTTTTAATTTTTATTTATTTATGATAGTCACAGAGAGAGAGAGAGAGAGAGAGAGAGAGTCCTAAAATGCACATGAGCACACCACCTGCAACCCAAGTGTAGCTGAGAGAGCAGATCTTGCCCTCACTTACAAGACGTGGTGCCCACCATGGCACCGCTCCACAGCGTGGGATTCCAGAATACCCACCTGTTTCTATTCTGCACACATGAGCTCCAGGAACTACAAAGTCAGCATGATTAAGGTCCTTGTTCAGGTGACCAAATGTCAGAGAGGGCAACTGAGGATAGGACTCTTGTGATAGGAAGAATCACTGGGGGGTGTCGTGAGAGGAGTGTGGGGAAGTTCCCTCAAACTTGAAGATCAAGGTGAGTGGCAGATGACAAGTTTTCCAGTTCACAGGAACTTCTCTGACATGACAGTAGCCTGAGCTTTGAAAGGATCAATCTTCTCCCTGGTTTTCTGTATCCATCTAGCTTCCTCACGCCCTCAGCCATTCACTCCAACACATTCCACAGGTTCCTAAGATAGCTCTCCTTTGGAGGGCCAGGGGCTCTATCCTGGAGAACCCACAATGATCCAGTCAGAGGAGGTCCATTCCCTTTGCCTTAGATGGTCCTCCCTCACCCTGCACTTTTTCCTTAACCTTCTCTCCTCTCTTGGACATCTTGAAACTTTTGACTTCCTATCCTTCTGTTATTGATTTGTTTCTCCAAAAACTAATCGCCTCCATTTTCAGAGTACAGGTGAAAATATCCCCTTCATCTGGTATTCCATGAAAATCACCTCTCTCAATCTTCAACAGGCCCAGAGTGGGCCTTTCCCTGAACCACGATTTTCTATGACAGAGTTTCATAATTCTGTCTCCAACTTCTCCTTCTTTCACTTCCCTTTGTCCAAGACCAGAAGCAGAGACGGGCAATCATGTGGAGTAGAAGTGTGGGGATAGGCCACTACCCTATATAGAGAAGATGCATCTTTGCAAGGGAAACTTAATTTTGTTGAAGGTCCATGAATCTTCCCTAGAATCCTCATTCAGATCCTTCTTCACTTGGAAAGTTCAGAGGTGGGCAGACCCACACATCTCAGGGGAGGACTGCTGGTCTTTGACAACCTCTTCCCCTAAGGACTCACTTAGATGGTCCCCATCCTCCTCAACACGAATTACCCTTATTTTCACAATCTGACCTTTTTGTTATTCATTTGTCATATCCCATCTATATCTATGTATTTTAGATATTTATATACATTTCAGATATTACAGTGTATTTTAAAATTATGTACTTTATGAATATCTGAGTCTTACTTAGAGATTCAGTACTGAATAATTTCTATAACTTCTTTATCTGTAACTGAAGAAGTCTCAGTAGTGGAACATATGAATCAATTAAACAAGGTATCATTATCTGGGAAATAATTTATAGCCAGAAACTGATAGTTACTCACTGCACAATTGCATTGTACATAGAAAATAAGGACACCTAATTGGAATGAAATATCCTTTTTTTAAATCAACCTTCAAATAATCCAGCAGTCCTAAGTGTGCGTCAAATCTTGAGGGTTATTCCCTAGATATCGTTGTTCTCAGAGACGGGGAATCATGGTCCAGTGAAGAGATGGGTGAGATGTTAGAGCTTGGAGGAGGGAGTGGAAGCTAGGGAACCAGCAGAGAAAGGCTGCTTGTAGGGAGCAGGGTGCCCTCTCCCAGGGGCCACATTCTGAGGACAAAAAGAGCTGGAAGCATATCACTCCTCTCCTTCCTGCCAAAATCACTGTGTCAGGAACAAAGAGAGAAGCTCCTTCCTCACCCTACCTATTACTACTTCGACTGCATCAACCAGAGAATTCCTGGTCCTTGTGAAATATATGTTTCACAAATGATTACATAGGTTCTAGAAAACATAAATCAAGTGAATGTCAAACTGGAAAAGAAGAAAAGCTTTAGGGTTTTCTGTTTTCCCCATAAGTCGTCGAGGCAACAGCCATTTTATTTAGTCATCTACTTTCTCCTGTGCATACAGTCAATCATGTTAGATTGCTTATTTTAAGGTCAAAGATGCAGAGCTTCCTTCTCATATTCTTTCCTGTTTCATTACTTGTTCCTACTCTTCCAAAATAGGGAACAAACTCTATCATCAATCCTCAATAAGATCTATCTAGTATCTCCCACAGGAGTTCAAGTGGTAACGCCCTATCACAACCAGGTAGTGTTGTTTATATCCAAAATGAAGAAGCCCAAAAAATTATGAATAAACAATTCTATTCAGGATAGCATCAAAAAGAATAAAACATTTAGGAGGGAATATAACGAGTAGGAAAAAATTGAAAAATGAAAACTACAAAAGATTGTCAAAAATGAAACAGATTTAAGTAAGTGAGAAAACATGGTGCCAATGGATTGCATGACTATATATAGTGAAGCTTCAACCACCATCATCCAAATACATCCACATACTTGGTGTCATCCTGCCATTTGGACACTGCCCCGGTTTAATCCTTCACTGTCTACTGCTCATCCCCTCTGGCTCCCTGTTAGGCAAGATGTTAGACAATAGCTGTTTATTGGACTCAGATCTTAGACACACAACTCCAGTGAATTCCATGGAACTCTGAACAATATTTCTAGGTTAGGGTCCAATGTAATTAGAGTGCAGGACCATGAGGGTTTCAGTGCAGGGGAGGTTGAAGAACCCATCCGAAGTGAGGAGAGGTCCATTTATAGTAAGGTTCTCTTAATAGGAATCATCATGCTGAGTAAATAACAGAATGAGCCTAGAAATACAATGTATATCAGAGAGACAAACAAATTAGAATTTCTGGCTAACATTCAAGGGAAAAATTGATCTCAGACAAATCAGTAGAAGTGGAAGACACATTTCCCCTGATGGCATAGTATTGTCATAGCAAATATAGGCTGAAAAGCCTTAGCAGTGAGGGATGCAGACTTGACAGGGAATCTATATAGCAACAAGAAAACAACAACAAAAACAACAACGTTCAAACGAAAGAAGAATTCACATAAAATTATTACAAAGTGTGAACCACCATGGTACACTGAGAACCTTATGACCTTTACTTGTTTCAAGATGATGATAGAGTGGTAAGGACCTGAGGCACCTGGAAGAAGCAAACTCAATGACAGATAATTCTGAAATATCTGGTAATATGAACACAATGCAATTTATCATATATTTAACTGTCTGGATACCATTAGTTTTTTGAAAATAAGTGTCAGGGATAAAGGTGACGGGGGCAACTCCTCATTCTCCTTTCCTGGGCAGTGACATTAACATGATTGAGTTGCACAGTAGGCACACCATTCCAGGATTGTTGGGCGGAGTCAGAGGAAAGAGTGGGCTAAGCATGTTAGCGCAGCAGGGGGCGCTGTCGCATGGGTCCTGTGAGAACAAAGTTCTGGGCCAGATGTCTAAGAAAATACACAAATTCTTGCAAACTGGGCAGGCAGTGTCCTCAGTGAAGTGTTGTGCTGTACAGGAGCCCTGGAGTCTCATGAGTTTTCAGTTCTGACTCACTTTCTCCAGGCACATTTCATCCTCAATCCCATAGAGTCATTTTCAGACCTGATGTTCAGGAGGGGGAGACAATCCCATACCTGGTCAAATTTGCATCTTAAAAAAATCACCAGTATTGCTACCTGTGTCTAAGGTGAGAGACCTTTGATGAGGGGCAAATGGGAATGCCATCAGTGAGTCCTCAGAGATCAGACTGCTGGGGCTTCTCTGTCCTGTCCTGATTCTTCCCTTTACCTCCTCCATCATCAACAAAGAGTTCCTTTCAGTGATGAGGGGAAAGATGCAGAGGGCGGTCATTTGTATTCCCTTTCTCTCATTATTTGCACAGGATGGTCATCACCCCAGTCATCCTGTTGCCTTATGGTTCAAGCTCTTCTTCAGGGGGCTAAACTGGAATAGCTATGCTGTCATCTGTGGTAACTGATTTTTTCTTAGAGAAAAATATTGATATTTGCATCTAATTTCTAATCAATATATATACATATTATATACTTGAAATTATATTGCATAAAAAAAAGAAATTATATTGCATAGAATATGTAAGCATTAAATATATGATAAATATATAATATATTATTTTTCAAGACTATTATTGGAACGCGAGAGAGCGAATGTGCGGGGAAGGGCAGAGGGAGAGGAGAGAGTAATTTTAGCAGATTCCACTGTAGAGGTGACAAGCAGATGTGGGGAATTGAGACGGGACGAACCTCCTGAGTTCTGTCCTCAATCCATTGGGCCAAAACAAAATGGCTTGTTGTTTGGAAGCTCGTTTGTAGCATGTATGGATTCAGACTGAGTGTTCTCTAGGCCTTGAGATGGGATCGTCCTGAGGACTTTTACTACCATCCCTGGTGTCACCCCAGAGCATAGTTATTTCCCCTTCACCAAGTCATTAGAAATACAGGCACATTTGCCCAACCTCATAGGCAAAGATTATAGCAGCAGAACACAGACACTTGGGGTTTCAGGAACACGGAAGCTGATGGAGAGCAGCTGGTGCCATGGCTGGTATGGTTCCACTTCTAGTATGATCTGGATGACTGGAAAATGTGATGTGAAATGTCTCTTAGAGAAGATGTGTCCCATTTCCCCTGAATAATGACAAAAATAAAACCTAACAGAGAAAATCAATAAACCAGAGACAGAATATATTTCAGATAAATTGCCAAACTTCTGGAGTTCATCAGTCATAAATATACAGGTACAAATATATATAAGAAGGAAAGAAAGAAATGATATAAAGAGAAAGAAAGAAAAAAAGGAAGAAAGAAAAAGGAAGGAAGGAAATAAAGACGCTATATAATGTATTTTGCAAACAAAGCACAAGAAAAAAAAAGAAGTGGCTAAAAAGTAAGTTAAAGATATTACCAGATATTTCACAGAAGGAGATATGGATATTTCATATAAACATGTGATATTCTGTTCCATATTTATATCATTAGGAAAAGCAAAGGCAAATATTAATGAGCTACCATTGCACACTTATCAGAATGGCCAAAATCCAGTAGACTGGCATCAGATAGATTATGAACAGAAAAATAATCATTAAAAATAGCACCAAATGGGGCAGCTCCAGTGGTTCAGCAGTTTAGCAGCTCTTTCAGCCCAGGGTGTGATCCTGGAGACCAGGGATGGAGTCCCATGTCAGGCACCCTGCATGGAGCCTCCTTCTCCCTCTGTCTGTGTCTCTGCCTCACTCACTCTCTCTCTTTCTCTCTCTCTCTCTCTCCCTTTCTGTGTGTGTGTGTCTCATAAATAAAAATAAAATCTTCAAAATATAAATAAAATAAATAAAATGAAATAGCACGGAATGTGCACTCTCCCCACCCATACTCTCAATGATATGTCATGTTAGTATGACACATCTTCCGAATGATGCATTAAGAAAATCAATTCACCTCTGTGCTGTTTTTCCCCAGATCCATAATATTAATGTAATCATGAGACAAAATCAGATAAACCCATGTTCTGGGACATTCTACAATATACTACACCAGCTGTCTCCAAATTCCCAAAATCAAGAACAGAGAAAGCCTGAAAACTCATACATTGGAGGATTTTAGTATGGCCTTATGAATAAATGCGATGTTATTACTTGAATTGATTTTAGGCAAAACAGTGTTAAAATAAGTAAATAAATAAATAGGGATCCCTGGGTGGCGCAGCGGTTTGGCGCCTGCCTTTGGCCCAGGGCGTGATCCTGGAGACCCGGGATCGAATCCCACATCAGGCTCCCGGTGCATGGAGCCTGCTTCTCCCTCTGCCTGTGTCTCTGCCTCTCTCTCTCTCTGTGACTATCATAAATAAATAAAAATTAAAATAAATAAATAAATAAATAAACAAACAAACAAACAAATTTTGAAATCCAGATTGAGTCTGAAATTTTTTCAGGATTATCAGACCACTGGTAAATACTTGTTTTTATAAACATATCATAACAACACAAAAAGTTACCATTAGAAAAAGCTGGGTGAAACATAGAGATCCTTATCCCATATTTGTATTTATTTCTGTAAATATAAACTTATTACAGAATAAAATTTCCACACACAAATAAAAGAATAAAGGAATAAAAATTTCTTCTCTCCACTCCTCTGCATTTAAGAACAGAAAGACAGACATTTGTGCTCTACTGGTTTCCAACCAGCCTGTAAAACTTTTCACATTGAGTTCTTGGTTATGGAATGTATTTGTTTTTCTTTACACTGTAAAGAGTAATGTAAAAATAACAATCAGGTTCTTTGTCTTTTATTTACACAGCTTGAGAGTCAAGATAAATCTCCTCCCTTCCAGCAGGTCAGCAGGATCCCCGCCATTCTAGCCCTGGAAGAAAGAATTCAGAACAGGCACCATGAGATTCCCCAGCACTGGACAGTAGGAAGTGCTCCCATTCATGCAGGTCCTCTCTCTTACAACTGAAATGTCCTGACACACTATAACAATCAAGTATAAGAAGACTTTTGAAGGTAGAAAGAGGAAGAAGGAAGACTTCAAAAAAATTGAGGAAAATGCCAAAGTGCGTACCCTGGTTCCTTCCTTGTATTAGGTCCTCCACATGTAAGATAAGAGTGTAGGTTCCTCCAACCAAGAAACATTGAAAGGCTGAGATCCAGAAAATCAAACCAGAAAACACTAAAATTCCAAAAGCAGCAACTCCTCAGGTCAGAGGATATGGAGATAAGTTGGCCTGAGTAGAGGAAATATTTGGAGAAACCTGCCCACGACTTGCACATACTAATGAATCCAAAACTGTGCCCTCATGCAGGGTTCACATTATTGCTCAGCAGAGACATGGTGTCTATATCCTCCTGGCAGAAGCAGGCAGTGTCCCAATACCCACGTGTCATGGTGTCAGCTACTCAGGAGATCGCTGAGCCCCCATCGCATGGGAACATGAACAATTCTGGGCAAGACAGGCCTAGGTGACTAGTTTGCATTCCAGGTTTTCTCACCCATGAATTTGGCAGATACTGGGGAAATCATATGAACTCCATCGCTCAGCACGGAGAATGAATGCAGTGGTACATGGCAAAGCTGGTTTGTTGCCATCTACCCATTGCTGGTGGCGGTCTGAACACTGGGCAACTGAGCCTGGGCTCTCCCTGGGCCTGAAAACACTGAAGTATGATGCAGAAGACAAGGGAGCTGGCGCTGCATTTGACCCTCCACTCTCTGGTGTCAGTGAGGACAAGGAATGCAGTAGGGAGCAGAAGATCCACTCTCAGAAGGATAGCAGCTCCATTTAGTCCTGTGCATCCCACCATGGTGTTCACAGGGCCCAGCAATGAGCTTGTCCCACATCCCTACATGATGGGAGCTGGGAAGTGGCAATCACTGCCCACCTTCTCCAGCAGAGAGTAAGCAGCCGAGTGGTAAACATTTTCACTTGAGCCACCTGGAAGCTGACACAAACACCCTTCCCCTTGCTGCTGCACCTCAGCGGGAGGATCACTTGTTTGAAGAAAAGTAACTGAGGACCACGCATGTCATTTTATTAGCCATAATACCCAGGATCCAATAAAAAAAAAATATGACATGTCAAGAACCAGGAACATAAAATCCTGAATAAGAAAGGAGAATCAACTGACCCCAACACTGAGATCACTCACATGCTGTAATTATTGGACAGGTAGTTTTAGGCAACTCTTATAAAATCCATGTGGTGTAAAATTACAAACACACTTGAAACAAATGGATAAAATAGAAATGCAGAAATGAAAGAGAAATCATCAAAACAAACCAAATGGTAATTTTGCAACTGAAAAAGGTCCAGAAGTCATTGACGGAAAGGAAGCTCTCCAGAGGGACTCAAGAGTAGGTGACACTTCTTATTTGTTTGTTTTCTTGCTTATTTGTTGAAACCAAAAATGGGCTCCATTCCTTCTGTGCAGGTCCCACCACCTTGACCTATCTCCTGAGGCTGTCAGCAGGGGGCGCTGTGCACCTGCTCAGAGCTGGCCAGGCCTGAAACCCACTGAAATGGTTCCACCTGCCTGGGCCCTGCACAGGTGCTCACTGACAGAGGAAGAGATGACAACAGCTGTCTCCTCCGAGGGGACAGAAACATAGCTCTCACCACCCCAGAAATCCTCCCTGGATGGAAGCTACTAGCTGAGCTGAGGATCCAGAATCAGATAGAATTGTGGGCACAATATACCACCAAGTGCACCCTTCATCCCTGGAGCTGAGGAGGAGATAAAGGAAACATCCTAAATACAAATCAAAGTTAAACGGAGATATGACCTCCCACCAGTCATAACACCTAACAGACACAACATAGGAAACAGCAGGTGTGGGCAATGATGTGGAGAAAGGGGAAATGCCTTGCACTGTTGATAGTGTGCAAACTTATGTAGATCCTTTGGAACACAGTTTGAAGGATACTCAATGCGTTAAAAACAGAAATACTCTGTGATTCAGCAATTACCCTCCTGGTATTTACCCAAAGAATACAAAAATACTAACTCAAAGGGATACATGCTCCCAGAAGTTCATAGTGGCATTTTGAGCAATACCAGAGTGAGCCCAACTTATAAATGGTTAAAGAAGTTATATACATATATATGATGGAATATTACTGAATCATAAAAAGAATCACATTTTATCATTTGCAAAGATGTGGATGGAGCTAGGGAGTATAATGCTAAGTGAAATAAGTCAATCAGAGAAAGACAAATACCATATAATTTCACTCATGGAGAATTTAAGAAATGAAACAATGCATCATAGGGGAAAAAGAGAGGATAACAAGAACAAACCCTTAACTCTAGAGAACTAACTAATGCTTACTAAATGGAAGGTGGGTGGAGGGATGGGTTACAAAGGTGGTGGGGATGAAGGAGTGCACTTGTGATGATCACGGGCTCATTTATTTAAGTCTTGAATTACTAAATTGTACTCTTATTACACATTGTGTTAATAATTGAAATGTAAAGAAAAGCTTAAATAAAAAAGAGACATCCCAGAGACCAGAGCCAGTTTTAAGTCCAGGGAATCTGTGGAAATTCCACAGCATGATCTTGTCTCCTCTCCTTCTTCTCCCCCTCCTCAGCCACTTCCCCTGTTCATGGGGATCTCAGAGGCATCCTTAGGAGGGATCCATCTCCTTTTTTTTCTTCATTCCTAACATGTGTCTATTTTCATTTCAGGGATTAATTCTTAGACCGTGGTGACTCAGGAGACTTCATGGCAGTGTCCCCAGGAGGGACAGTCACATTCAAGGATGCCTCCAGCACAGGACTCTATCCATACTGGATCTAGGAAAAGATTGGCCAAGTCTGGAGCATTTATTTATAATAAAAACAATAAATACTGATTTCTCAGGCTCCCTTCTTGGGAACAAATCTGACTCGACCATCTCCTAGTGCCCAGCCTGAGGTCGAGGATGAGTACCCCTGGGGGCTACATTACAGTGGTGCTGGGCCCAGTGAGAAACCAAGATGAGGAAGGGAGACGTACATTTTGTTTCATCAAGTGTGGATACAAATATCATGTGATTACTGACATCTCAAGGCCAAACACCTGAGCCCAGAGCAGTATAAATGCTGATCTGCCATGGAGAGATGGGCATTGGGAAGGGTCTGGACTGATTTCCATCCCTGGGTGAATCCTAACATCGAAAATTATATGAGTGACTCAGGAGGCATTAGGTCACAAAAACCCAAAATCAGATATTTCTTATTACAAAATGTCTGTTGGATCAGGACTATAGATTGAGGAAATACATTTCCTGTAGAAAAAAAAAAACGGGAACATTAAAAGTATTCCTTTACAGATAAAAAACGAAAAATGGAGGAAGTGTTCATTTAGTATTTTCTTGATGTTTACTTTATTAGGTTGCATTTCAGTGCAAAGAAACTGTGTTGCATACTTAAAAATAGTAATAATAATTTTTTTAAAGGGAGGTCTGCTTAGTCCAGCAGTTAAACTCCTGTCTTCAGCCGTGGCCTAGATCCTGGATTACTGGGATTGAGTCCCATGTCGGGCTACCTGCATGGAGCCTGTTTCTCCCTCTGTCTGTGTCCCTGCCTAAGTGTGTGTGTCTTTCTTGAATGAATAAATAAAAACTTCAAAATAAATAATAAATAAATAAATAAATAAATAAATAAATAAATAAAATAGTGACACTTATAAACCTTTTTGGAAAGGATTCTTCTTTCCTAACATCTCATTTAAATTCTATCCTACCAAAGAACATATGTTGACATTGTAGAGCTCAGTACTTAAAATGTGACCTTATATGGAAAAGGGGTACTGCAGTTGTATTAGTACAGATACAGTGATTAAGGGGGTGGGGTGGCCTCCTAATTCAATTGATTCCTTTGATTGTACCATGACAGTCAGATGGAGACAAAGAGGGATCCGTAGGAGGGTGGAGACAGAGAATGTTGATCTGCAGCTGCAGACAGGGAACCCCAATATTTGTTCTTCAGTTTCTTATAGTTATGGAGAGGCAAGAGGAACTCCTCTGCAGGTTCTAGACAGATCATGGCCCCTCCCTACAAAGCGTGGAGCTGTGTATAAACAGCAGAAATGCATAGACATGGCCAAAAAGCACATGAGGAAATGCTCTGCATCACTTGCCATCAGGGAAATACAAATCAAAACCACAATGACATACCAACTCACACCAGTGAGATTGGGGAAAATTAACAAGGCAGGAAATAACAGTGTTAGAGAGGATGTGGAAAAAGAGGAACCCTCCTGCACTGTTGGGGGGAATGTGAACTGGTGCAGCCACTCTGGAAAACTATGTGGAGGTTCCTCAAAGAGTTACAAATAGATCTGTCCTACGACCCAGCAATTGCACTGCTGGGGATTTACCCCAAAGATACAGATGCAGTGAAACGCCAGGACCCTTAAACCCCGATGTTTCTAGCAGCAATGTCCACAATAGCCAAACTGTGGTAAGAGCCTCAGTGTCCACTGAAAGATGAATGGATAAAGAAGATGTGGTCTATGTATACAATGGAATATTCCTCAGCCATTAGAAATGGCAAATACCCACCATTTGCTTCAACGTGGAGGGACCTGGAGGGTACTATGCTGAGTGAAATGAGTCAATCGGAGAAGGACAAACATTATATGGTCTCATTCATTTGGGGAATATAAAAATTAGTGAAAGGGAATAAAGGGGAAAGGAGTGAAAATATCACTGAGGGTGACAAAACATGAGAGACACCTAACTCTGGGAAATGAACAAGGGGTAGTGGAAGGGGAAGTGAGTGGGATGTTGGGGTGACTGGGTGATGGGCACTGAGGGGGGCATATGGCGATATGAGCATATGAGCACAAGGTGTTATGCTATATGTTGGCAAATTGAACTCCAATAAAAATTTTTTTAAAACAATTTAAAAATACAGTAATAGATGCTTCTTAAACACTAACTTCCATAAATATCTCTTGGAATTCTTGTTAAATATTCATCTATGAATGTGTCCTGTGCACCTACCTGCCCTTCAAACCAGCACCATTGTCCTTTGATCAGTGATGCTTGACATGATACACAATTAATTTCCACCTATTGTGGTAACTTCTCTGGTGACACATTAATTGGCTATTTGTGCACATGGTTGTCCTTTAGATAGGGAAGCATCACTTCAGAGAATGAGACCAGAGTAATCGTGTGCAGTGTATACGAATCATGGAACCTAGGGATCAGACATGGGGGTGTTGACAGGGCCCTGGTGAGCTGGTGAAAGCCCCTGGGCTCCCAGGTCTTTGGTCCCAGATGGGGTGGGTGCCTGTGATGAACAGGGGAGGTGTGGGCCTGTGGGCTCTACATAACTGTTCAGTGAGGACCCTTCACACAAGGAAGCCTGGGTCTGTGTGCTGGGCCCTCTGCTCACTGATGGGGACTCAGCAGCTGTGTCCTCTCAGGCCAGGAGGAGTCCCCTGAGCAGGGACTGCATGTGATCTCAGCAGATGTTTCCTCCAGGGCTCTCCCAGGGGGGAAGCCAACTCCCAAACTCCACAATGTGGTGTGAGCTGAGCTCTAGCACCAAGGCTCAGGGAGGGGCTGGGAAATCACTAGATGGACTTCATTATCATGGACACCCTCTGGAAGAAAATAATGGGGGTAAAAGGAGGCATCTGCGGAAGCCCACCTGGTGTGGGGCAGTCACCAAGTCCTGGACTCCTGTCTCCTGATATACTTCTCTCAGTGCACAGGTACATAGAGGCCTCACATACCAGGTCCCAGTTCCTAGGCTCCATCAGCCCCTCTGGCTGAACTACTGGGAAGCTTTCTCCAGTCTCTGCTCCATTACCCATGAATGTCTATGTTTGCAGGTACCTGTCCCAGCCTTTGCTGACCCAGCGTCCTCCCTCTCTGCATCTCCTGGAACAACAGTCAGACTCACCTGTATCCAGAGCAGTGGCCCCAGTGTTGGCAGCTACTACATACACCGGTTCCAGCGGAAACCACGGAGCCCTCCCCTGTATCTCCTGTACTACTACTCAGACTCAGATAAGCACTAGGCCTACAGGGTCCCCAGCTGCTTCTCCTGATCCATGGATGCCTCAGCCAGTGCAGTGCTCCCTCATCTCTGGGCTACAGCCTGAGGACTAGACTGACCTTCACTGTCTAATCGGAAACAATAATGCTTCTCACAGTGACACTGGCAGATCAGGAAATGGGAAAAAATCCTTTGTCTCTTCAAATTCTTCTTCTATGAAAATCTAAACTTGTAAAATAAGTTGTATATATATACCATGTACTTACAAGTGCCACCTGGTTCATAATTTTTTTTCTCAATTATCTCATCAGTGTCTCTATGTCCTCAGAAAAAAAAAAAACAAAATAAAACAAAAACATTTCAATGTTGCAGCATTCATGTTACCTGGGTTTCCAAATGTCATAAAATCGGAGTTTCTGCTGGTAAGTGTTTTTCTCCTGAAATGAGGACAAAGAGCCTTTCTTTGACTTTATCCCCCTCAGAGGTCTAAGACCATCTAAGCAGAAGGTGCAGTCCTCCCTCCTTCACTGCTGGGGGGGGATGCCAAATGCCCCAGCCACTTTGGAACATGCCTGGGCAGTTTCTTACAGAGCTTAATAAAATCTTAGAGATATAACACAAAATCCATGCTCCTAGGTAATTTTATAAATGAATACTTGTGTTCACCGAAAATATGTCCCTAAATATTTATTCCTGTTTTGTTGATGATTGCCAAGAATAGAAAACAACAAATATGTCCTGCAAATGGTAAATGGATAAAGAAATTCGAGTATACCCATACATGGAATGTGATTCAACAATTCAAATACATAAATTTTCAGGGCAGAGGAAGACATGGGGGAGACTTCCATGTATATTTCTCAATAAAATAAGGCAATCTGAAGAGACTAGATCAGTGAGCCTGGAGGAATTCGGGCATGAGCCCTGGGCTCCAGTTCAGCCCAAGGTCCACATGTCTCTTGCAACCACCAGAGAGCAGTGGTGCTCCCTTGTACATCCCCTGGGAGTGTCTGTCTCTGGGCCTTTGCAGGTGCTCCTGTGTCACTCCTGGGTGAAGCCCTACCCCTGACTCCTATATTTTCTTATGCTCAGCTGGAGCCTGGCTTAAGTCAAAGGAGGAGTTTGTATAACCTTTGGAAAGAGGAAAGCTTGCATGAGAAACCTCCCCCAAAATGTGAGTATCAGGAGAGCACAGAGAATGGGTTGGTAAGCCCAGGCTTGGATGTGGGGCTCAGGATCCAGAGGAGTCTGTGCTGTCTCTGCCCTGTTCCTCTCACTCCTCCCTCACTACATAGGTAATTTCCAGATACCCCGGGTGACAATATAAAACCATCTGGAGATCCACTGGGTGGAATAACAAAGTCTCCGTTTCTAGGATTTTGCTCTAAGTCCTCCTTATGCATTCCCAAGATAGAGGACAGATGAGATAAATGGACAGATTTATGTCACCCAACAAAACCAGGGCTTCGGATTGTTGCAAGATCTCCTCTCATGTGAGTCCTCACCACCAGAAACAAATTCCCCTCCAGGTAACAATCTTTCAGACACCTGCCTTTTATTTGTAGAATCAGCTCCAGGGAGAACCATCCACCAGAAGTCACAACTAGAAAAGAGTGCACAGTGTCCTCTTCTCTCTCTTCCCTGTACTATATCCTTGGCTCTGCAGTTTCTGGATTTCTCTGTGCTTCCAGAATTCAGAGTAAGCCTGTGTTAACCCATCATCCTCAAGGTCACAATCTCCAGAATGCAGATTCCCAGTCACCAGGAAACACCAGCAACATCCTGTATAACTGGGGTCCTTTCTGCAGGGCAGCCAGGACATGCCCTGAACACCTGCTCTCCTGGGACAAGGATGATTCTCAGGAATCCCAAAGGCATCTCTGTCCCTATGGGCAGATAATCCCCTGACCATCCGTGGGCTCCAGTCAGCACCTGAGGCTGATCATTACATTGATTCTGGGAGCCCAGCGTCAGTACTATTCTCAGTTATCAGAGTCCATTGTGACATGAAACACACCCTCCCTGTACTCTCAGGACTGGACTGTCACACCCTGAGTCACACACCCTGACACCTCCAAAGAGGCTGGACCTCTGTGGAGAAAACTTCTTTCCCAGCTATGGACCACATGGTCTCTTCTCCACATCTCCATGACTTACATGTGGGAACTTTGACAGAAACTTCGGGTGCAGCTGGCCTTGGGTATTAGAAATCCCTTGTTGTAGTCACGGGTGGCTGAAAGAGCAAGAAATCTGTCCTGGACATGCTGGGTACCAGGCAGAGGGACTACAGCTGTGTCCACCCCAGAGTCAAGTCTGAACTCAGATTGCTCTGCCATGGAAGCTCTGTGTGTGTTTGGTGATTTGATGGCTGACACGGTTCTGAACTTTGTAGGCATAGGCTCTCCTTGAGTTTCCTTAGCCATCACTTTGGACTTTCCTGCTTATAGAAAAAACTTACAATACTAAACTTATGACCAAAAATAGAAATTCGATTTCATAAAAAGTTTGTAGACTCCATTTCAACCAAGAAGAGTAGGCCTTCTTTTATAGTTGTTTTTGCATCCAATTTCATGGCCAGAGTTTCTATCCGTATTCTCTCTCACTAAACACAGATCTGGGTCAGGTGTATAGTTTGTCCACTTGAAGCCACACAATGACTTTGTCACTGAGTTTAAATCAATCTTACTGAAAGGAATGTTGTGAAAAAGGCCACACCCATTTTAAATTTTTTTAAATTTTTATTTATTTATGATAGTCACAGAGAGAGAGAGAGGCAGAAACACAGGCAGAGGGAGAAGCAGGCTCCATGCACCGGGAGCCCGACGTGGGATTCGATCCCAGGTCTCCAGGATCGTGCCCCGGGCCAAAGGCAGGCGCCAAACCGCTGCACCACCCAGGGATCCCCACATCCATTTTAAATGCACAGTTGACTAAGTGGTGACTCATACATCACTCTGTCCCTTGGTCTCTGTCAGAGCAACTTCAGCAGTCACTCTTGTCTGACAAGAACTTCCAGCAGTTTTTCCCCCTGTGCTCTGATGTCAGCAGCACACACAACCTCACCTGCCTGGGCTCCTGCAGTCTTGTGACCATGTGCTGGAAAAGAGTCCTTAGGAGGGAGTCCCTGCCCACAGTGTGTGGGAAACTATGGTGACAACCAAGTGTAAGTAGAGACAGGTGACAAAGATTATCAGTATATTATCTACTAGGAAAGAACTCAAGGGCTTCTACCCAAAACGTGGACAGATTTCTCCCTGTCTCTTTATTGGTGTACAAACCTCCGAGGAAGAAATCTTCTAGAACTCAGGGAGGAGTCACATAACCTGAGAGAACACACCATCTCACACTGAAGGTTCCAAATGTCCATAGAGCCCCGTCACTGCTGTGGACTTGATCCTGATCCAAGAAGAGGTTGTATAGAGACACCACCTCAGTTCTGAGTGAAAAACACCCAAGAAGCTATGGACACATTTACCCACGAGAAGTCTAAGTAAAGCAGAAAGTTTGTCCTCTGGAAATGGGAGGTTACATAAGGGGACTACTGACCTGGCCCAAAAGCAGTGGACAGAGCAGTGGGGAGGCGCCCTTTGTTTTAGATGGGCTCTAATCACCAAGTCACACAATAGTGTATCTGGGATTGGACACCAGGGCGTGATGGGGTCCTTTTCTGAAGAAACAGGGGTGATTATAGCGGGGAGCTGCCACCAGGTACTGCCTGTGCCCTCTGCTCAGGGCTCACAGCTGGGACCTCCCTACCTCATGTGTCTACACAGCCTCTCCCTCCCCTGCCCACACCCTTCACATCCCCAGGCAGAGGGACTTGACCCAGGGCCACTGAGGGACCAGACAACTGAGGTCTCATTTGCATGAGACGGCCACTCCCTCTCCCAGAGGATGAAAAGAAGAAGGGAGAGATGAGGGGAGGCTCCACTCAGCTGTGGGACCACAGAAGGCAGGATAAGTGATGACCTCCACCATGGGCTGGTCCCCTCTCCTCCTCACCCTCCTCACTCACTGCACAGGTGACTGGATGTGGGACGGGGAGGGGCCCTGGGAGGATATGTGGGGTCCTGCATCCTCATATTGTATCCAGCATCACCCTCTCTGTGTCTCTCCCCTTGCAGGGTCCTGGGCCCAGTCTGTGTTGACTCAACCGGCCTCAGTGTCTGGGTCCCTGGGCCAGAGGGTCATCATCTCCTGCACTGGAAGCAGCTCCAGCATTGGCAGAGGTTATGTGGGCTGGTACCAACAGCTCCCAGGAACAGGCCCCAGAACCCTCATCTATGGTATTAGTAACCTACCCCCGGGAGTCCCCAATAGATTCTCTGGTTCGAGGTCAGGCAGCACAGCCACCCTGACCATCGCTGAGCTCCAGGCTGAGGACGAGGCTGATTATTACTGCTCATCGTGGGACAGAAGTCTCAGTGCTCCCACGGTGCTCCAGGCCTGTGGGGAAGTGAGACAAAAACCCACTTGCCCATCTGTAAAGTGAGTGAACACCCCAGCAGCTGCCTGCTTAGGCTCACCCTGGGTTTCTGCTGATTCTTCAGTTGATGCCCTGAGCCCAGGTGCATCTTGGGGACCCTCCTGGTAATGGAGACTCCTTCACATCTCTGACCTCAGAGTCACTCTCCGTAGCCCCATTTTACACAGAGGGTCTCAAAAGAAAGAGAAAATTTTGTCCTCATGAGCTGGGACTTGTTCTTCTAGGCAGTGTACATTCACTCATCTTGTTCTGATTTCTCAGTAAATGAAACACCCTTAGGTCGTAAAGCTATCATGTCCTTCAAACTGGTCCCTGCTCTGTTGATGCACATGACAGCTCTCTTTGCAACTGGGATAATTATTCCCTCACCTTCAACCAAATGACTAGTTTTCCTTATCATTTGATGATTGCATGGATCACATAAATCAATGTCACAATCAAAATTATAAAAGGTAAAAAAAAATGCTTTCCAGAGAAAAACCTCCATGTACTTGCTTATGGAAACTTTATTCATAATCAGCACCCCTGAAAGCAATAAAAAAAATTTACACACTGATTTTTATACCAGCTGTTTATAAAATGATCACACTTGATATAATGAAGACGTCCTCAAACATGATGTATATTCATAGAGGGTGATATTAGTAAATATTTAAAGAAAATAAGTTCTCAAGTCCAAAACTATGCATGAGTATTGCCTGCACATTTCTTCGGGAAGAACATACCACAGGCTACAATCCACATCACTGGAATCTCATTGTATTTTGGAAGAGGCGGGAATCTAGAGGTGGTAAGAGGGCAGGGATTGACAGCTGAGGGAGGAAGGAGGGGGGTGAGTGTGTGAGGTGACTGTATTCGTGGTGATGTCACTCTCCTACATGGCCCTGTGACAGTGGCCACACCACTGCTGTGTTGTCACAGCTCAGTAAACTGTAACCCAGAGCCACAGCTCCTTTGTACAGGAAGAGAATGTCATCTAGGAGTCTGGGATCCGTGACGGAGCTGACAGGGTGACATCATCCCATCCACTGCTTCAGGATGTGTGACCCCGAGTCCTTGAAAGGGGGAGGACAGGAAGGAGGGGCCCTGAGGGAGTTTGAACAGGCAATTAGAAAAGGAAGCAAAGAAACTTCACATGAGCCCCTTCGTCCAGATGACAGAGTGTGTCCCCAGGGCAGAGGGGTCAGTCTTTGTGATGTGTCAGAGCTGTGCCTTGAATTGAACCATGACATCCATGGGTGCAGATGGTGGGATCCAGCGTTGTACCTTCAGGAACAGAAGGTCCTGTGTTGTGAGGGTCTCAGACTCTCCATAACCAATGTCAAGGTCGGACCAGTCCTTGTGGATCTGTGTTAGAACAAACTCTTTCATTTCCCTGGGTCAGCAGTGAGATAAGACACTCCTGGGACAGGCCAGTACCACTGTGGTGGCAGGGTATTCAGCAACATGGCTTAGATACCTGTCCTCCTGTTCCTGTCCCTTTGGTCAGGTAGGGACAAAATCTGACTTCCAGGGGAGCTTCCAAGATGCTAACAGCCCCAAAGACAGAGAAACTTCTAACACAAATGCCCTACCACTCATGCATGTCTGTGTTTGTAGGTACCCTGCCCCTGCCTCTGCTACCCAGCCACCGCCTTCTCTGCATCTCCAGGTACTACAGCCAGACCCACCTGCACCCTGAACAGTGGCATCAGTATTCGCAGCTGTTCCTTATAATGGCTCCCGCAAAGGCAGGGAGCCCTGCCTGGTATCTGCTAAGGTTGTACTCTAATAAATACCATGGCTCTAGGGTCCCAAGCCACATCTCTGGATCCAAAGAAACCTCGGAATCTTGTCTCACATTTAGATCTTTCATCCATTTTGAGTTTATCTTTGTGTATGGTGAAAGAGAGTGGTCTAGTTTCATTCTTCTGCATGTGGATGTCCAATTTTCCCAGCACCATTTATTGAAGAGACTGTCTTCCATCAAAATCCTAGAGAAGAACACAGGCAACACCCTTTTTGAACTCGGCCATAGTAACTTCTTGCAAGATACATCCACGAAGGCAAAAGAAACAAAAGCAAAAATGAACTATTGGGACTTCATCAAGATAAGAAGCTTTTGCACAGCAAAGGATACAGTCAACAAAACTCAAAGACAACCTACAGAATGGGAGAAGATATTTGCAAATGACATATCAGATAAAGGGCTAGTTTCCAAGATCTATAAAGAACTTATTAAACTCAACACCAAAGAAACAAACAATCCAATCATAAAATGGGCAAAAGACATGAACAGAAATCTCACAGAGGAAGACATAGACATGGCCAACATGCACGTGAGAAAATGCTCTGCATCACTTGCCATCAGGGAAATACAAATCAAAACCACAATGAGGTACCACCTCACACCAGTGAGAATGGGGAAAATTAACAAGGCAGGAAACCACAAATGTTGGAGAGGATGTGGAGAAAAGGGAACCCTCATACACTGTTGGTGGGAATGTGAACTGGTGCAGCCACTCTGGAAAACTGTGTGGAGGTTCCTCAAAGAGTTAAAAATAGACCTGCCCTACGACCCAGCAATTGCACTGCTGGGGATTTACCCCAAAGATACAGATGCAGTGAAACGCCGGGACACCTGCACCCCGATGTTTATAGCAGCAATGGCCAAGATAGCCAAACTGTGGAAGGAGCCTCGGTGTCCAACGAAAGATGAATGGATAAAGAAGATGTGGTTTATGTATACAATGGAATATTACTCAGCTATTAGAAATGACAAATACCCACCATTTGCTTCAACGTGGATGGAACTGGAGGGTATTATGCTGAGTGAAGTAAGCCAGTCGGAGAAGGACAAACATTATAGGTTCTCATTCATTTGGGGAATATAAATAATAGTGAAAGGGAATATAAGGGAAGGGGGAAGAAATGTGTGGGAAATATCAGAAAGGGAGACAGAACGTAAAGACTGCTAACTCTGGGAAACGAACTAGGGGTGTTGGAAGGGGAGGAGGGCGGGGGGTGGGAGTGAATGGGTGACGGGCACTGGGGGTTATTCTGTATGTTAGTAAATTGAACACCAATAAAAAAAAATAAAAAAAAAAACAAAGAAACCTCGGTCAATGCAGGGCTCCTGCTCATCACTGTGCTGCCACCTGTCGACTAGTCTATCAGTGGGGGTGGAGGACTAGGACTATTACTGGGATGCTCTGCTTTGGATGCCAAATGGAGAATATTTTTTTGAGGAGGAAACTGTCTTTTTCAAATGCTGTGGATACAGCTCATGGCATCATGACTTTCAGTTTCTCACATAGTGAGGATGTGAGACAATAAACCTTGGGCCCACAGGCCTTGTATCTGAGCCTCTTTTATTGAGAAGCTTCTGTGAGTGTCCTTTCAGGAAGAGTACTGTGTTGGGACACCTGTCCCTGAGGAGGGAGGAATGACGCACAGATTCTGATGTTGACTGAGGCACCACAGGTGTCCCGGGTGCACAATCAGGTGAAGGAAGAGAGCCCAGCTACAAATACTCCAGTGTCTGTGTAAAATGAGAAAAAATACTATGGTAAAATATTTTATTTATGTATTCATAAGAAACGCAGAAAGAGAGGCAGGACACAGGCAGAGGGAGAAGCAGCGTCCCAGCAGGGAGCCCGGTGTGAGACTGGGTCCAAGGACCCAATGATCATGCCCTGAGCCAAAGGCAGATGCTCAACTACTGAGCCACCCAGGCATCCCAACAAAGAGTTTTAATACAAAAATCTTGGACTTCCTCCTCTTGTCTCTCCTTTACTACAGACACTAAATGTTTTACATATCATACTATTGTCTTATATCCTATGTTTTTTAGGCTTTTGTTTTGTTTTGTTTCCTCTTCTTTTCTTCTTTTCCCTGAAACAAGCAATTTTGTGGGATGTGGACCCTACTGAGTGTTCTACAACGTATGTCAATGTAACACTTAATTTCTCTGTCCAGAGATTGTGTCAGAAGCACAGGATCAGAGCTCAGTCCCTGGACACAGCTACCTTCTTTGATGCCAACAGGAAGGAATAGCTTACCCATACCTTCTTTCCAGCTTGGGTAGGAATCAGGAGTTCCGAATAGTCCCTCCACAGATATGATTAACATGCTAGAGCAGCTCACAGAACTCTGGGAAATACTTTATTCCATTTTCCAGTCTATTAAACGACCTGATAAATGAGATAGGTGAGCTGCCAGGTGAAGAGACACCTAGGACTAAATCTGGGAGTGACTTATGTGTAGGAGCTTCTCTGCCTGTGAAGTTGGGATGCATCACGCTCCTGGCATGGATGTGTTCACCCTGATGGAGCTCCTTTCCTCTCTCTCAAGGATGAGGCTAGGCAAGTGAATTTTGCAGCCTCTGACCAGCTCTTGATCTCTCTAGGGACCGCCCCATCTGGAAGCCACCCAAGAAACCATACAGAGTACCCTCATTCAAACAAAGATGCTCCCAGTGCTCTTGTCACTTAGGAATTGATGAGGGTTTCAGGAGCCAGGAACCAGGACCAGAGATGACTGTAGTTTCTAAGATCTCACAATAATGTATCTCAACTAAAAATAGGGCCAAGACAGTCATGCTCATACCCACATCTCATGCCATAAAATGTGACTCTTGTGTGACTGAGGACACAACCATAGACTGTATGTTAACACTCACCTTGATCACAGACACAATTTCCCCTTCATCTGAACCAACTGACAAATAGGCACAGCTTCTTCAGACTCCCTGACAACACCTCCACCTCCATACTCCTCTTTTCTCCATCCCCTTGTTCCTCATGCTCCAGTGTCTCTGGCTCTTCAGTTCTGAACTCTGTGTCCACGTAAAGATTTCAGAAAAAAATGACAGTGCTCTTGGTGTCATTTCTGCTTTCCAGGGTCCATCTCTAGGCAGAAGTAGCAGAATTTGGACCAACATGGAATCCTGTCATCATCTGATTCCTGATCTCATCCCCAGATGTAGTTTGCACACCCCACCAGCCTGGGGCATCTCTGTAATATGACAATGATATTATTTTATTTCCCACACATGGATGATCTTTCAGGTGTTGAGGGTTGGCACATAGGAACTATTGGTGTATTTAATTTTTCATCTTCAGCATCACTGGGGCCCCAAAGAAGGTCAGTGTTGATATAATTGGCAGAGGAGAGTGGATTTTTATTTTCACACACATCAACTATTTTTTAAAAATTTTATCTATTTCTTTGAGAGAGAGAGAGAGAGGGAGAGAGAGAGATATAAGCAGAAGGAGAAGCAGGCTCCATGCAGGCAGCCGGATGTGGGACTGGATACCAGCCTCCAGGTTCAGGCCATTGGCTGAAGGCAGCAGTAAACCACTGATCCACCTGGGTTTCCCAACACCAACTATTTTTCTTGTTTTTGAGAATGTTTGTTTCTAAACCCATCAGAACATTGACTCAGTCACACACTTTTCCTATATCGATGAAGTCACATTCATTAGCTCTTTTACAAATGGTCCCTCAAGGGCACCCCAGGAAGGCCCCAGGGGACCCTGGGCACAGTGAGGTATGTCTGTTAAGTGGAGGGGCAGGAAAAGTGACTATGGGGTCCCCTCTGTGCTGTGCTTCCTGAAACCTGAAGACCCTTCAGCAGTGAGACTTGTGTCTTCAGAGTGAAAATGGACAGACATCTCCCACTGCACAAGACTCAATCTTCCTTTTCACAGGGTGTATTATCAGAGTTGATCTCCAAATTAATCGTCCTTGTGTCAATTCCATCCTGCTTTTGGAAGTGACATTCCAGACCTGGCCTTCTTTGGCTCCAGACTCCAGGACCCTGCAGTCTTACAGGAAACCTGCTGTGAGGATGGGTTTGGAAGGAAATAACCCAAGAGGGTGGAGAAATTATAAGAGGGACAGTGGACCTGTGTCCTCATGCTTGGCCTCTGAAAGATAGGTATAGTGAGTGTACATGGAGATTTTTCTCATTCTAGGTGTGTGTGTGTGTGTGCGTACGTGTTTCTGACACCTCTCTCTCCTATTCTCTCATAGAGTGTGTCTCTGCAGTTTCCAGGCTTCCCTCTCACTCCAGAAATCAGGGTTCTCCCTATTACAATCTCCAAGAAGCATAATCCCCATCAAGAAGTAATACCAGTGACACTCAGTATAACAGTGTTCCTGTCACCAGGAAAGCCACGACATTCCCTGGACACCTGCTCTCCTGGGATGACACTGATGTGCCGGAACCCAAAAGCGAGTCTGTCCATGTAGGCAGCTCAATTCCAGAGGATCTTTGGGCTCTAATGTGGGCCTGGGGGTGATCAGTACATTGATTCTATGAAAACAGGGTTGGTGATGCTGTCATGCTGCTCAAGGCCCATGGGGACCCTCAGAGCAAAGAGAGATCTTGAAAACAGAGATGTCACAGAAAAAAAATACACCGAATCCTTCACAGGAGGGGTCTAGGGCACCCATAACTGCTCTGGACATTTAAAAAAAATTTAAATTGAAGTTAAATATGGCAATGTATAGCATAACACCCAGTGCTCATCCCACCAAGTGCGCCCCTCAGTGTCCATCACCCAGTCACCCCAATCCCCGTCCCACCTCCCCTTCCACCACCCCTAATCATTTCCCAGATTAGGAGTCTTCCATGTTCTGTCTCCCTTTCTGATATTTCCCACTCAGTTTTTCTCCATTCCCCTTTATTCCCATCCACTATTTTTTATATTCTCCAAATGAATGAGACCATATAATGTTTGTCCTTCTCCGACTGACTTATTTCACTCAGCATAATACCCTCCAGTTCCATCCACATCAAAGCAAATGGTGGGTATTTGTCGTTTCTAATGGCTGAGGAATATTCCATTTTATACATAGACCACATCTTATTTATCCATTCTTCTTTGGATGCACATCAAGGCTCCTTTTACAGTTTGGCTATTGTGGACATTACTGACAGAAATATCAGGGTGCAGGTGTCCCGGCACTTCACCGCATCTGTATCTTTGGGGTAAATCCCCAGCAGTGCAATTGCTGGATCATAGGGCAGATCTATTTGTAACTCTTTGAGGAACCTCCACACAATTTTCCAGAGTGGCTGCACCAGTTCACATTCCCACCAACAGTGCAGGAGGGTTCCCCTTTCTCCGCATCATCTCCAAAATTTGTAGTTTCCTTCCTTGCTAATTTTCCCCATTCTCACTGGTGTGAGGTGATATCTCGTTGTGGTTTCTATTTGTATTTCCCTGATGGCCAGTGATGCGGGGCATTTTCTCATGTGCTTCTTGGCCATGTCTGTGTCTTCCTCTGTGAGATTTCTGTTCATGTGTTTTGCTCATTTCATAATTGGATTGCTTGTTTCTTTGCTGTTGATTTTAATACGTTCTTTATAGATCTTGGAAACTAGCCCTTTATCTGATATGTCACTTGCAAATATCTTCTCCCATTCTGTAGGTTGTCTTTGAGTTTTGTTGACGGTATCTTTTGCTGTGAAAAAGCTTCTTATCTTGATGAAGTCCCAATAGTTCATTTTTGATTTTGTTTCTCTTGCCTTCATGGATGTATCTTGCAAGAAGTTACTGTGGCCAAGTTCAAAAAAGGTGTTGCCTGTGTTCTCCTCTAGGATTTTGATGGAATCTTGTCTCATATTTAGATCTTTCATCCATTTTGAGCTTTTCTTTGTGTATGGTGTAAGAGAATGGTCTATTTTCGTTCTTCTGCATGTGGATATCCAATTTTTCCAGCCGCATTTATTGTACATACAGTCCTTTTTCCAGTGGATAATCTTTCCTCCTTTGTCGAATATTAGTTGACCATAAAGTTGAGCAGCTATTTCTGGATTGTCTTTTCTCTTCCTTTGAATTATGTGTCTGTTTTTTTGTGCCAGTACCACACTGTCTTGAAGACCACAGCTTTGTAGTACAAAGAAGTAGTACAAAGAAATCTGGCATTGAGATGCCCCCAGATCTGGTCTTCTTTTTGAATATTCCCCTGGCTAATCGGAGTCTTTTCTGATTGCACACAAGTCTTAAGATGATTTTTTCCAACTCTCTGAAGAAAGTGAATTTTATTTTGATAGGGATTGCGTTAAATGTGTACATTGCCCTGGATAGCGTTGACATTTTCACAATATTATTTCTTTCAATCCATGATCATGGAATATTTTCCCATCGCTTTGTGTCTTCCTCCATTTCTTTTAGAACTGTTCTGTACTTCTTTATGTATACATCCTTGACCTCTTTGGTTAGGTTTATTCCTAGGTACTCATGCTTTTGGATGCCATGTAGATGGAATGGAGTCCTTCATTTCTCTTTCTTCAGTCTCATTGTTAGTGTATAGAAGTGCCACTGATTTCTGGGCCCTGATTTTGTATCCTGCCACACTGCAGAATTGCTATATGAGTTCCAGCAATCTTGGCGTGGAGTCTTTTGGGCTTTCTATGTACTATATCATGTCATCAGTGAAGAGGGAGAGTTTGACTTCTTTTCCAATTTAAATGCCTTTTATATTTTTTATCATTGCCTGATTGCTGAGGCTAGGACTTCTAGTACTAGGTTGAATACCAGTAATGAGAGTGGACATCCCTGTCGTGTTCCTGGTCTTAGGAGAAAGCCTCCCAGTGCTTCCCCATTGAGAATGATATTTGCTCTGGGGTTTTCACAGATGGTTTTTAAGAATCTGAGGAATGTTCCCTCTATCCCTGCACTTTGAAGCGTTTTGATCAGGAATGGATGCTCTATTTTGTCAAATGTTTCTCTGCATCTATTGAGAGGATCGTATGGTTCTTGTTTTTTTTCTTCCTGACATGATCAATCACATTGATTGTTTACGAGTGTTGAACCAGCATTGTATACCAAGGATAAATCCCACTTGGTCGTGGTGAATAATCTTCTTAATGTACTGTTGGACCTATGGCTAGTATCTTTTTGAGAATCTTTGCATCTGTTCATTAGGGTATTGGTCTATAATTCTCCTTTTTGGTGTGGTCTTTGTCTGGTTTTGGAATTCAGGTGATGCTGGCCTCATAGAATGAGTTTGGAAGTATTCCATCTCTTTTTATATTTCTGAACAGCTTTAGTAGAATAGGTATATTTTCTTCTTAAAACGTTTCATAGGGATCCCTGGGTGGCGCAGCAGTTTGGCGCCTGCCTTTGGCCTGGGGCACGATCCTGGAGACCCGGAATCGAATCCCACGTCGGGCTCCCGGTGCATGGAGCCTGCTTCTCCCTCTGCCTGTGTCTCTGCCTCTCTCTCTCTCTCTGTGACTATCATAAATAAATAAAAATTAAAAAAAACATTTCATAGAATCCTTGGGATGCCATCTGGCTCTGGACTTTTGTGTCTTGGGAGGTTTTTGATGACTGCTTCAATTTCCTCCCTGGTTATTGGCCTGTTTAGGTTTTCTATTTCTTCCTGTTCCAGGTTCGGGAGTTTGTGGTTTTCCAGAAATGTGTCAATTTCCTCTAGATTGCCTAATTTATTGGAGTATGTATGCTCATAATAAGTTTTTAAAATCGTTTACATTTCCTTGATGTTGACGGTGATTTCTCTTTTCTCATTCATGAGTTTATTAATTAGAGTCTTTTCTCTCTTCTTTTTAATAAGGCTGGCTAATGGTATATCTACCTTATCAATTCTTTCAGAGAGCCAACTACTGGTTTTGTTGATTTGTTTCATAGTTCTACTGTTCTCTATTTCATTGAGATCTGCTCGCATCTTTATTAGCTGTCTTCTTCTGCTGGTGGAAGGTTTTATTTGCTTTTCCTTCTTCAGCTCCTTTAGGTGCAAGGTTAGTTTTTGTATTTGAGTTCTTCCCAGTTTTTGAATGGATGCTTGAATTGTGATATATTTCCCCCTCAGGATTGCTTTTGCTGTATCCCAAAGATTTTGAATGGTTGTGTCTTCATTCTCATTAGTTTCCATGAATCTTTTTAATACTTCTCTAATTTCCTGGTTGACCCTTTCATCTTTTAGGAGGATGGTCCTTAACCTTCACATGTTTAAAATCCTTCCAAACTTCTTGTGATTTAGTTCGAGCTTCACAGCATTATGGTCTGAAATTGTGCAGGGGATGATCCCAACATTTTGGTATTGGTTACGACCTGATTTGTGACCCAGTATGTGGTCTATTCTGGAGAAAGTTCCATGTGCACTTGAGAAGAATGTGTATTCAGTTGGTTGTAAAGTTTTGTTAATATCTGTGAAATCCATTGGTCTAGTGTATCATTTAAAGCTCTTGTTTGTTTGGAGATGTTGTGCTTAGAAGATCTACTGACAGGGCCGTGTTCAAGTCTCCCAAGTATAAGTGTATTATTATCTAAGTATGTCTTAACTTTGGTTAATATGATTGATATATTTAGCAGCTCCCACATTCGGGGAATATATATTGATGATTTTATGTCCTCTTGTTGGATAGATCTGTTAAGTAAGATATAGTGTCCCTCTTCATCTCTTATATAGTCTTGGGGATAAATTTTTATTTATCTGATATGAGGATAGCTACCCTGCTTTCTTTTGAGGATCATTTGAATGGTAAATGGTTCCTCAACCTTTTATTTTTCAGCGTGTAGGTGTAATTAGGCCTAAAATGAGTGTCTTATAGATAGCAACTAGATGGGTCTTGCTTTTTTATCCAGTCAGAAACCCTTCAACTTTTGATGGGATCTTTAAGCCCATTAATGTTCAGAGTTACTATTTTTTAAAAAAAATTAATTATTTATGTATGAGAGAGAGAGAGAGAGAGAGAGAGAGAGACAGGCAGAGGGAGAAGCAGGCTCCATGCACCAGGAGCTCGACATGGACTCGATCCCAGGTCTCCAGTATTGCGCCCTGGGCCAAAGGCAGGAGCTAAACCACTGCGCCACTGGGGCTGCCCTGCACTGAGGTTTTAAATGCCACTTCCATCGTTATTCTCCATGCAGTCCACACAGATCTGTGAAAAATATACTCATAATTCCACCTGCGTCTTCACAGTGACATCATCATTGAGTCTTAGTCAATGCACATTGACTAGATTTTCTTAAAAAGAGCATTCATACAATTTATGTGCACAGTTGGTCTAGGGGATGACTAATACGCAATCTCTTCCTCTGGATTCTTGGCAGAAATTCTCCAGCTGTCACATCTTCCTGCAAAAACACCCTGGCACATCTGCCCCTTGTGCTCCAAGGTCAGTGGCACACACACAACCTCACATGACAGGGCTCCTGCGGACCTGTGTCCCTATGGGGGAGGACAGATCCTAGAAGAGAGTCACTGCCCACAGGGTGGTGAGAACTAAAGTTTAAAACAGGTGAAAACAGTGAGAGATGGCAACGATGTTCAGTTTGTAACCTTTCCAAGAAAGCAACCACAGCCAGACTCCACATGCACCCTGAGCTGTGGCTTCAGTATTGATGGGTATGTTATAAGCTGGTTCCAGCAGAAGGCAGAGAGTCTTCCCTGGTACCTACTGTCCTATTACTTGGACTCAAGTACACAGTTGGGCTCCGGCGTCCCCAGGTGCTTCTCTGGATCCAAGACAAGGCCACATTCACAAATGTGTGGACCCATCTCTGGTTGGGTCTAGAGCTCCAACCCCACCTGAGACTGATGCACAATTGCAGCCACATTGTCTTAATATTGGAAAGAGCAAGAGAACCCAGGCCCTCAAGGAGGGATGTCTGGTCCCCCACCAAGATGAGCAGCTGAGATCAGATAAACTGAGGTCTGAGGAGGGGACACTCCCGAATGGCTGGTGCACACAGGAAGTTTGACGTCCCCCTCCCTCAGGACCACCCAGAGCTGCAGTGAATGTAAGGTCCCTGCATCCCATTGCATTGAGCCTGCATGAATGGAGCAGAGTGACATCAGCCAGATGACAGAGTAGGAGTTTCTTGAACTCCAATAAAAAAATACACAAAAATAAACAAAAATGGGAGATTAAAACACAAATACATTTCTGTGAGAACATTTGGAACTCATGCTTTTAATGCCCAAGAGATGGAACCCATTCTGAGAGTCAGACCTGGACATGTCACTGGAGAGGGAACTGGTGAGCTCTGGAAACAAGCTGGACTCTCAGGGCTTTGGGCCTTGCCGAGGTGTGTGCCCTGTGACCAGGAGGGAGCGCTGAGGGACTGCCCTGTGGTCCCTACAGGGCTGCTCAGTGAGGACCCGTGACTCAGGGTGCCTGGACCTGAGAACTGGGTTCTGAGTCCCTGATGGGGACTCACCAACAGTGTCCCCTCTGGGCTGGCAGTCTCCCCTGGGGGCCTGGGTGTGGTTTTAGCAGGTGCATCCACCCAGGGCTCTCCCCAGGGCTGAAGCCACCTCCATCCTCCTCAGTGTGTGGTGTGAGCAGAGCCCCAGGATCAGGGCCCAGGGAGGGGCTGGGCAATCAGTGGGTGGCACACATGTGCATGGACAGCCCCTCCTGTGGCAGATGGGGGAGGAGAAGAGGAGTCCTGGGGCAGACCAGCCACGGAGGGTTCCAGGGACTGTGTCACCGGGCATGGGATCTTTAATGTTCATTCTACTCTGTCAGTGCACAGGTCAGGAGTGACCTCAGGGACACAGAGCCACTGTCAACCTACGTCAGCTGGTCTAGCTTAGAGGTTTGAGGAAATTCAGTCTGGCCCCTGATCCATCACCCACGTATGTGTCTGCAGGTTCCCTGTCCCAGCCTGTGCTGACCCAGCCGCCCTCCCTCTCTGCATCCCTGGGAACAACAGCCAGACTCACCTGCACCATGAGCAGCAGCTACAGTGGTGGCCATACACTGGTTCCAGCAGCCAGGAGGCCTCCTGAGTACCTGCTGATGGTCTACTGAGATTTACCAGGGCCCCGGGGTCCCCAGCCGCTTCTCTGGCTCCAAGGACATCTCGGCCAATGCAGGGCTCCTGCTCATCTCTGGGCTGTAGCCTGAGGACGAGGCTGACTGTCACTGTGCTACAGAACATGGCAGCGGGAGCAGCTCCCAATACTCACAGCGTCTCACATAAGGAGGACATGAGACAAAGACCCCTGGGCCCACAGACATGGTCTGGAGGTACTTTTCAGAGAATCTTACCCGGAGATACATGCAGGGAGCACATATATGTAGGAAGGTCTGGGTTCTTTTTAATATTCTATTTATTTATATATTTATTTATGAGCGACATGGAGAGAGAGGCAGAGACATAGGCAGAGGGAAAAGCAGGCTCCCTGCGGGAAACCTGATGGAGGACTCCATCTCTGGACCTGGGATCACACTCTGTGCCAAAGACAGATGCTCAACCACTGATGCACACAGGTGCCCAGAAGGTCTTGTTTAAGAAGATGAAAGAGAAAAACTAAAGATATGCCTGCAAAGTGACACCTCATCTGAGGAAGACAGGAAGAGATGAGACATCAGAGCCTGACTGAACACCCCCTTGGGGGCTGGAGAAGATGGACGGGAATAAATACTGTGTCTGCAACTGAATCTGCCTCCCAAATATTCATCCACAGTCAGTTCTATCATCTCATTCCATGAAGTGTGACCTTTGTCACTCCTGATGTACCCACAGCTGATACACTCTCTCTAATCCTGGTCACAGACAGTCTCCTCTCTCTGAACCAGACACACTTGAATTTGGTCCAGATCCTGCAGACTCTCCCTGACAACACTCCTCTTCTCCCCTCTGCTCCCCTGTCCTGCAGGCTTGTCTCTCCCTCTAGTTCTTCAGGTCTGAGCTGTCTCCACCTCAGGATTTCAGAGAAAACCACAAATGAATTTGCTGAAGATTCCAGTCCCCAGGGTCCATCTATGGGGAGGAGAATGACCAGAAATTGGGGATGCATGTGAATCCCTACATTGTCCTTCCTGTTTCTGTCACTCGGCAGCACCTGCACGTCTGATTCTGCGATGTTGTTACAGGGCTGCTCTCATACGAGTCCTCACTGCCTGGATCAATACTCCCCCAGGTAGAAGGGCTTTGAGACACGGGCCTTGAAATCCTGGTACCAGGGCCTGAGATAAAGGGTAATCCCTCAGTTTGTTGAGAAGGCTTAGAAGAGAATGAGGGCCACTTGGCCTAATTTAAGGTCACGCATGCACAAACATGCACACACACACACACACACACTCACCACTGTCTCATCTCTGGTTGTATATTGTCCTGGGCTCTGCAGTGTTTGGGATTCTCCATCCATTCAAATGTTAGACTACTCTGTGCTCACCAGCTGTCCTTGATGTCACAGTCTCCAGAAGGCACAAACCCTAGTAGCAAGGAACATGAGTGACTGAGGTGTTGTCACCTGGGCAACCAGGATGTGCTCTGAATATCTGCTCCTGGGGACAAAGCTGATCCTCAGGATTCCTAGGGAGAGTCTCTGTTCCCATGGGCAGCTCAGCCCCCCACCATTTCTGGGATCCGATCAGCGCCTGAGGGTGATCAGTACATCGATTCTGGGACCCCAGCCTCAGGGCTGCTCTGAAGTCAAAGCCCCGGGGGTTGTGGAACACACCCTCCCTGTGCTCTCAGGGCTGGGCTGTCACTCCCACAGTCTCACCAGGGACATGTCCAGCCAGGCTGGACCTCTGCTAAATCATCTGTTCCAAGTCAGGACCACAGGGTCTGTGACCTCAGGGACGTGGCCCCTCATCTGCACTCTCCACCACTCACAGGGGACCTTTGCCATCAACTCTGGGTCCAGATGCCTTTTGCCAATAGAACTTCATTCTCCTCATGGGTGGCTGAATGAGCAATTGCTCTGTCCTGAACATGCGAGACACAGGTGCTGGGCGCCAGCTGTGCCCACCCCACACAGGAGTTGGACCCTGAATTTCTCATCCTGGAAGCTCGTCTGTGTATGGGAATTCCAGTACTTAGATGGCTGTGAAGTTCATACAACAGGGTCCTCATGGGGGCTCATGGCACCACTTCAGGTTTTCCTGCCTGCATGATCAGACCCATGATATAATCATAAGGTTAAAAAAAGAGACTAATAATTTTATAAAATGTTTATAAATGTCTATTTAAATGAAAGCCAAAGTCATTTCTTTTTTTAAAACTTTTTATTTATTTATCCATTAGACACATAGAAAGAGAGGCAGAGACACATTCAGAGGGTGAAGCAGGATCCCCGCAGGGAGGCTGATGCAGGTCTCGATACCAGGACCCTGGATTCATGACCTGAGCCAACAGCAGATGCTCAATCACTGAGCCACCAGGTGCAACGGCACTGAGGTTTTAAATGACACTTCCATCGTTATTCTCCGTGCAGTCTGCACAGATCTGTGAACAATATACTCATAATTCCACTTGCGTCTTCACAGTGACATCATCATTGAGTCTTTGTCAATGCACATTGACTAGATTTTCTTAAAAAGAACATTCATCCAATTTATGTACACAGCTGGTCTAGGGGGTGACCAATACACAATCTCTTCCTCTGGATTCTTGGCAGAAATTCTCCAGCTGTCACATCTTCCTGCAAAAACACCCTGGCACATCTGCCCCTTGTGCTCTGAGGTCAGTGGCACACACACAACCAAACGTGGCAGGGCTCCTGCAGACCTGTGTCCATGTGGGGGAGGACAGATCCTAGGAGGGAGTCACTGCCCACAGGGTGGGGAGAACTAAGTTTAAAACAGGTGAAAACAGTGAGAGACGACAACAATGTTCAGTGTGTAACCTTTCCAGGAAAGCACACAAGGTCTTCGACCCACAACCTGGAAAATGTCACTCCCTGGGTCTTCAGTATTTCAGGAAACTCAGAGAAGGAGAGGGCTGCAACCAGGGTCATCATATAGGAGGAAGGTCTCAGGATCCTGCGCAGAAGAGGCCAATTGTACACGGGGACCCTTCACTCCTCTGGATGTGACAGTGATGTCAGATGAATTGGTGTACAGACACCACCTCAGTCCTGAGTGGCCCATAAAAAGCCAAGGGATCCGTGGTAGAGACAGACAGAGAGAGAGGCAGAGACACAGGCAGCGGGAGAAGCAGGCTCCCTGCACAGAGCCGGATGGGGGGCTTGAACCCAGGACTCCTGGATCATGCCCTGAGCCAAAAACAGTTGCTTAACCACTGAGCCACCCAGGAGTCCCTCACACTGAGAAATGAGAGTGTAGCCTAAAACCTATGCCACAGTTATGGGAGACCACATGCGGGGAGACTTGTCCAGATCATAGGAGGAGAGTGGATAGAGCTCTGGAGACAGGACCTGTGTCCTGTGGCCAACTGATCCCCATGTCATGCCGGATGAGGTGGTGTCAGGATGCCACAAGGCGATTGAGACATATTTATAAGGGGTCATGCTTGGTCAGAGCTGGGAACACCACTTGGCACTGACTATAGCCTCTGCTCAGGGCTCACAGCGGGGAGTTCCCTAACCACACCCTAGCCCCAACAGCCCATCCTCTGCCCACCCCCCTGACATCCTCAGGCAGAGGGACCTGACACAGGGCCAGGGAGGGGTCAGAGATTTGGGGTCTCATTTGCATGGGAGGACCCCTCCCTCTCTCAGAGGATGAAGAGGGGAAGGGAGAGATGAGGGGAGGCTCTGCTCAGCTGTGGGACCACAGAAGACAGGATCAGTGATGGCCTCCACCATGGGCTGGTCCCCTATCCCCCTCACCCTCCTTGCTCACTGCACAGGTGACTGGATGTGGGACAGAGGGAGGGGACCTGGAAGGACATGTGGGGTCCTCACTCCAGAATCACCCTATTTCTCTCCTTCTTACAGGGTCCTGGGCCCAGTCTGTGCTGACTCAGCCAGCTTCAGTGTCTGGGTCCCTGGGCCAGAGGATCACCATCTCCTGCACTAAAAGCAGCTCCAACATCGGTAGGTATTATGTGAGCTGACAACAGCTCCCAGGAACAGGCCCCAGAACCGTCATCTATGATAATAATAACTGACCCTCGGGGGTCCCTGATCAATTTTCTGGCTCTAAATCAGGCAGCACAGCCACCCTGACCATCTCTAGGCTCCAGGCTGAGGACGATGCTGATTATTACTGCTCGCCATATGCCAGCAGTCTCAGTGCTGGCACAGTGCTCCAGGCCTGTGGGGAAGTGACACAAAAACCCACTTTCCCATCTGCAAAGTGAGTGAGCGCCCCAGCAGATGCCTTCTGAGGCTCCCCTTGGGTTTCTGCTGATTCTTCAGTTGATGCCCTGAGCACAGGTGCATCTTGGGGACCTCCTGGGAATGGCACTTGCTTGATCATCTCTGACCTCAGAGTCACTCAGAGTAGCCCATTGTACACAGAGGGTGTCATAGGAAAGAGAAAATTTTGTCCTCGTGATCAGGGACTGGTTCTTCTAGGCTAGTGTACATTCACTTGTCCTCTTCTGGTTTCTCAGTAAATGAAACACTCTTAGGTCATGAAGCTATCATGGTCCTTTGGCCCCATCCCTGTTCTGCTGATGCACATGTCAGCTCTTTTTGCAGCTGGGATTATTATTGCCTTAGCTTCAACCAGATGACGAATTCTTCTTATTTGATGATTGCATGGAACACATAAATCAATGCAAACTCAGAAATATAAAATGTAAAAAATAAAGCTTTCTAGAGAAAAATCCCTATGCGAATGTTTATGGAAACTTGATTCATAATCAATACAATTCAAAGAAATGAAAAATCTGCACACTTTTTTTTATACCAGATTTTTATAAAATGACCAGACTTAAAGTAAGGAAGATTTAATCCAAACTGATGTATAGTCGTAAGGGGTGATATTAGTCAACATTTAAAGAAATAATTTCCTAAGTTCAAAAACATGCATGAATATTAACTGCACATTTCTTCAGGATGAATAACATAAAAGGCTAAATTCCACATCATGGGAATTTCATTGTATTTTGGAAGAGGCGGGAATCTAGAGGTGGTAAGAAGCCAGGGATTGACAAGAGGTGGAGGAAGGAGGATGGGGAGTGTATGAGGTGACGTTGTTCGTGGTGATGTCACTCTCCTACACGGCCCTATGATGGCGGCCGCACCACACTGCTGTGCTGTCACAGATTAGTGAACTGTACCCCAGAGCGACAGCGCCTTCATGCAGGCAGAGAATGTCATCTAGGAGTCTGGGGTCCATGACGGAGCTCACATGGGAATATGATCCCATCCACTTCCCCAAGGAGTTTTGACACTTTGTCCTCAAAGGGGGAGGACATGAAGGTGAGGACCTGAGAGAGATTGAACCAGAAGTTTGTAAAGGGAGCAAAGAAACTGCACGTGAGCCCCTTAGGATGACAGAGTGTGTCCCCTAGGCTGAGGGCTCAGTCCTTGTGATGTGTCGGGGCCGGGCCTGGAATTGAACCATGACATCCATGGTCACAGATGATGGGAGACATCGTTGTCCCTTCAGGAACAGAAGGTCCCGTGTTGTGAGGGTCTCAACCTCTCCATAGCCAGTGTGGAGATCAGACCCACCCTTATGGTTCTGGAGATGATTGCCCTAGGTCCTTCAGCTACAACACAGGATAGTTTGAAAACTAAAGTTTGATTATTTATAAACGTGTAAATTATAGCACACACCTGGGGCCACAGACAGAGGTCATCATAGAGACAGAGCGAGCCTGTGGCCTCCCCACCAGGAGTGTGGACAGAGGCTCAGCTGACAGAGAAGGAACTGAGGTGAGAGACAGAGACAGAGAGAGACAGAGAGAGACCAGGCCTCGAGGACCCACCTTGGATTCCATGGGGGCAGCATCCCTGATGTCTTTGTCCATGTGCTCCCTGCCCTGGGGATGGCCCTGACCCTGAGCCTCACTCTGATCCTGGGGAAGCAGTGGAGCAGGGGGGACAGTTGGAGACAGTCCTCAGGGAGGAGCCACAGCAGGGGATTCTGAGCCATTTGGGGTCATGATATGCAGCCTCAGGAAGGCTGGGTGTGACCTGGGTGTGGCCTGTCCTCCATGCACAAGGGGTGGGGACCCACAGCACTGGAGGCAGAGGGCTCTGCTCTGGAATCCTCTTCCCTCATCTCAGCCAGTGTGGACCAGGACTGGGGCAGCAGGAGCCTGGAAGCCTGTTCCTCAGGTCCATGGGATGCTGTGCATCCCCTGCCTGAGTCTGGGCCCAGGTCCCACCTGCTTTCAGCCCGGAAACCCTTAGCTCACAGGGGTCCTCCCAGGCCCTTCCATTACAGACACCAGGAGAGGAACTGGGAGTGGGGAGCAGTGACCAAGATGATATTCTCCTCTTCTGGGGGCTGAAAGGTTGAGAAAGAGCCCCCAGCTCTGCCCCCTTGTGGCTGGGATCCTGGGGATGTGCAGCTCAAGGCAGAGGTTGGGGTTCTCCACCCCAGTTCTTCATGACGCCTATGTCCTGGGCACTGCAGCCTGACCTTGGACATTCAGCTCATGCTCCTCCATGACTCCACGTCCCCCTGGGTTGTAAAGGTCTGCAAACCCCTCAACACATGGTCACTGGCCTCAGCCCTCCTGGAACATTTTTATGTGGGAGACTAGGGGCATGTGTCATGCCATTGACACCTGGCTCACCCCTGGGGACCTGGAGCAGAGGGGACTAACATCCCCACACACTGCAGGGACACTGCAGGGAAGACCCCCAGAGCCAGCCTGGACTGAGGGATGCTGTCTCCTGGACTCCTGTCCCCTGTCCTGCACCCAGGGAATGGGTCCAGGGTACCATCCCAAGCTCCTGTCCCCCTACACGGACACATACACCCCAGGGCCTGCTCACCAGGGCTGCACACCTGGCTCAGGCTGTGGGCACTGATCCTGACGCTCAAGGTCAGGGTCTCCCATTTCTGAGCTAGGAATTCAGTGTTTGTGCTCCTTCCCCAGATCTTCTACTTCTCCATGCACAGAGAAGCCTCTCCCTACCTAGGGCTCCCCTGCAGTGACAGCAGCACCCTCTCAGGGGCTCCTCATAGCAGAGATCCCAGTTCACCCAATCCTCTTCCCCCTTCTCTCCCTGCCTTCTCCTGGGATCACAGCCACCAGCATCCCCTCCTGCTGTGCTCCTGCTTCAGGTGCTCTGCCCTGACAACTGGGTATCTTCAGTCCTTCCCCGTTCTGTCCCCCTCCTATCCCCCAGGCCACAGGTTCACCAGGTGGTGATGCTTCTGTTAAATCACCACCTCCCGTCTTGGTTTGAAAATCTTTATGCATTGTTTTAATATTTTAATATTTTCTTTGATGACTCTTTGTGCAGAACACCGCCACTCCTCTCGACATGAATAGGAAAGGCCCTCCTCTGTGGAGCTCCGTAAATGTTTCATGAGTTAGGATAGGCTCAGTCTTTTGCATGATTTATGTTTTGTAGACCTTCCCCCTCTCACAGGAGTGCTTATTTCAGTATGACTGTTCCGTCCATGTGGAAAGCTCTCAAATCACAGTCCCTGTAGACCATGCAGGGTGCTCCAGCCAGTCCGTCAGGTCACTGGTGAGAGCTGGGGTCACAGCTCTGGATGTTACCTATAGGACACTGAGGTTCCTGAAAGGGACATATAATCAGCAGGGGGCACTGTGCATCCCCTGGGAACTCAAGGGGCACCCTCCCAACTGGGGGAGCCCCCCTGACCTCAGCTGTGCAGAGGCTGAGCTGCCCCCTGTGCCCCTGGTGCGACCCAGCAGCCTAGTGCCCTAAGGACCTGGCAGAGTCTCCTGGGCAGGATCCTGAGGGGTTCCCACAGATGCTCCCTCTACCCTTCCAATGTCCACTCTGAGCAGTTCCTGCTTTCAGCATCCTCTGTCCCCTGTTTTTCTGAATCACTGATCAGATGGAGTCTGAGAGAGACTGGAAGGGGTGACAATTTGCATAAAGAGCACTGTCATTTGCCTGGAGACTCTAGGGAGAATTAGACAAGCTTAACACAGCGCAGCTCCATTCTTGGGACAGGGGATTTGTCAAGATGGCCTGGACTCGTCTCCTCCTCCAGTTCTTGTCCTTCTGCCCAGGTAGGGACATCATCTGTCCCTATGAGGGACAAACTCTCATATGAGTTTATGAGAGTTTCCCCGAGATTATCATCCCCTGGAAGCTCCCACCAAAAATGCCCCACCTCCTGGGAGTTTGTGTATCTACAGTTTCCCTGTCCCAGCCAGGGCTGGCCCAGCTGCCCCCCACCTCCCTCTGCATCTCCAGGAACAACAGCCAGACTCACATGAACCATGAGCAGTGGCTTCATTGTTGGCAGCTGCTACATATACTGGTTCCAACAGAAGCCAGGGAGCCCCCCTCCCCCAATATCTCTTGAGGTTGTATTCAGAATCAGATAAACACCAGGGCTCAATGTCCCCAGCCCTGCTCTGGATCTGAAGACACCTCCGCCGAAGCAGGGCCTCTGCTCATCTCTGGGCTGCAGCGTGAGGACAAGGCTGACTCTTACTGTACAATCTGGCACAGTGGTCTTGGTCACAGGGACACACACAGAGGACGTGGAGCAACACCTCTGCCTGCCTATGTCCTTGGACTGTGTCTGTCTACCAATTTAAGAGAACTTGAATACACACTAATTTTACTGGAAGTAGATTCTGAATCACAGTATCCGTCCTCCTAGTTTTCTATTTACACCTTTCTGAAGACACAGAAGAAATAAAAACTGAGCAGAAAGAGATACAGAAAGATTGTGAGTGATTGAAATTGAAAAATTAGCCTCGGTGTCCATCAAAAGATGAATGGATAAGGAAGATGTGGTCTATGTATACAATGGAATATTACTCAGCCATTAGAAATGACAAACACCCACCATTTGCCTCGACATGGAGGGACCTGGAGGATATTATGCTGAGTGAAATAAGTCAGTTGGAGAAGGACAAACATCATATGGTCTCATTCATTTGGAGAATATAAAATAGCAGAAGGGATTATAGGGGACAGGAGAGAAAATGAGTGGGAGATATCAGAGAGGGAGACAGAACATGAGAGACTCCTAACACTGGGAAACGAACCAAGGGTGTTGGAAAGGGAAGTGGGCGGGGGGGTTGGGGTGACTGGGTGATGGGCACTGAGGGAGGCACTTGACGGGATGAGCACTGGGTGTTATGGTATATGTTGGCAAATCGAACTCCAATAAAAAATATACAAATAAAAGAAAAATTAGATCCTGTTGTCATGGTGGTCCTTTTCTCTTCCCATTGAACGTCTACTTTTATAAATTTAATGTTCAGAACAAAGGGACAATCCCAGCAGTTTGAAAGTCCTACTCAGGGTGGACTCTGCCCTTCCAGCTGTCAGAGCAGAAACCTTCTCTTCTCTCCCAGGCCTCTGCTCTCAGGACAGGCCAAGGCTCACTGCATCCCAGGTATGAGGGAGTAGGCTGTGGGAATGCTGGGTGAGAACCAGGCCCAAGAGGAATTTCAGGCCCGTAGCTGTGGACTTGACCCTCAGGTGTGACATCAGGGTTGTGGTTAGGAATGGGGGATTTGGGGTCCTAAAATGTAAAAACCCTGAACCTGCTCCAGGGACACTAGGTGAAGTAGTCCTGTGGATGTGACTTCCTATGGCTAACACCACTCAGGACAATGGGCATCCTTGGAGGGCCTGTTCCTGATCCCCCAGTGCCTCCTTGTGGCCTCCTCTCCTCCTGTACACAGTGGAGCTTTGCAATAGTCCTGGGTAGAGGAGGATGGCTTAGATGTGTAGGGAGGAGAAATCGGAGTATTTGCTGCAAATCCCTTTGCCTATGAAGCTGCTGTGAATCCTCAAATGTAGAATTCACTTTTTGTGGAGGGAAGAGCAGCAAAATGGGAGTTAATATAGGAGGAGCTCTCTGGGAGAAGCCCTGAGTGGTGAGCTAGCACAGCCTTCACTGAGCTTCCAGGCTACAGCCTGACTTTCCTCCACAGACTTTGTCAGCTTGTCCTCCTTGACAAGATACTCACAGGGTCTCAGATAAAGAGGAAGTGAGACATTTCTCTGGACCCAAGGGTCTTGGCTCTGAACCCCCATTCAGGAAGAAACTTATTGGAGAGACTGAGCAGGGGGGTCTCTGCTGCACGATGATCTATCCTTCCACAGGAAACAGAAACATTCCAGTAATGGGCATAGACTGAGAGAAAATGGAACATTCCAGGAGACTCAGACATTCACATAAAAGAGCCCAAGGCACCTCGCCACTCAATGTGGAGAAGATGAACAGGAAAAAACACCGTGATCCAGCTGAACGTGCAGACTCCAAACATTCTTCCACACTCAGTTCTATCATCTTATTCCATGGAGTGTGACCTTGTGCCACTACTGTTATATCCACAGGGGATACACTGACCATAACGCTGGTCACAGACACAGTCTCCTCTCTCTGAACCATCTCCATGGGAACTTGGACCAGATCCTGCAGGCTCTCCCCGACAACACCCCCTCTCTTCTCTTCTCCCCTCTGTTCCTCTGTCCCTTGGCTTTGGTCTCTCCCACTGGCTCCTCAGGTCTGAGCTATGTCTCCACATCAGGATTTCATTGAAAACCAGAAATGATCTTGCTGTAGGTTCTAGTCTGAAGGGTCCATCTCTTGGAGGAGAATGATAAGAAAACGGAGTTGCAAGAAACCCCTCATATTCTCCTTCCTGCTCTAAGATCTTGGCTCCATTTTTTTTTTTACCCAGCACTCCTAGTCAGTCTTAATATTTTTAGAGGTTTCTTTATTTTTATATATAGAGAGAGCATGCAGTGGGGAGCAGCGGGCGGGCAGAGGAGGAGGGAAGGTGGCTCAAGCAGACTCTGGGCTCAGTGTAGAGCTCTGTGCAGGGCTCGAGCTCACTATCCTGGGATTAGGACATCAGCATAAACAAGAGTTGATGCTCAACGACCTGCACCTCCTAGATGCACCCCCTACTCCATTCTATTTAATATGAAAGTAAAATTATTACATTTCCTAAAAAGCATGTGTTTATCTACTTTTAGGTTTTTGCACATCGGATGTAATGACTTTACCTACTTCAGAATTATCCAATGCCCTCAGTCATGGCGATTCCTGGAGGAATCCATAGACAAAGGTTTGCCTGCATATTTTAAGATAAGTCATTATTTTTCTGATGCTCCAAGTTTTCATTCTGAAGAATTCTGTGGACCGTAGATCCACCACAGAAACATTTTCTACCATAGAAACAGTCCCAGGCTGTAGCGTTTTTTTACACACACAGAGACAAAACTCTCAGCAGTATGTTTTCTCACACCTGGTATACACCAGGGGGAACTCAAGGGACTTTGGGTGAGACTGGGTTGTGGGGTAAGAAGGAGGAGGCTGGGTCTCACCCCTGCCCTGTGCTCCATGACATCTGGAAACCCTACAGATGTAGGTGTAGTGTCTTCAGAGACAAGGAATGGACAGATTTCTTGTCAATCAACAGATCCTAGACTCCTGATTCAGTGGATTGTTAACACGTTTGCTCTCACCACAGTCCTCTTGGCTAACATAATCTTTTCAAGTTAGCCCCTGCTCAGCGGTTTAGTGCTGCCTTCAGCCCAGGTTGGGACCCTGGAGACCTGGGATCCAGTGGGGCTGGCTGAATGGAGCCTGCTCATCCCTCTGCCTGTCTGTCTGTCTCTCTTTCTCTGTCTCTCTCTCTCTCATGAATAAATAAATAAAATCTTTTTAAAAAATAACCTTTTCAAATAAAAAAAATCTTTGAGATGCTTACCTTTAAATGAGCACTGGGTGTTATTCTGTATGTTGGTAAATTGAACACCAATAAAAATAAATTTATTATTAAAAAAATAAATGCAAGTTCAAGAACTTGGATATTTAGAAGAGCGTTTCCATGGAGAACCATGTTCTCAGCATGTTTCGAAGTCATTAGAGGGAGAAGGGTCATCTTGCATCATTCTTCATCTTGCGTTCCCTCTCTCTCTCTCTCTCTCTCTCTCTCTCTCTCTCACACACACACACACACACACACACACACACACACGCAGAGTTCTTTCCTCTGCCTGAGTGAATAGCATCCTGGATGCTGTAGTTTCCAGGATTCTCCATCCTTCCAGAGCCAACCTGTCCTCAGTCAGCCATTCTCAGAGCATCAATCTCTGGGAGCCAGAAGCTTCCTTAAGAGGAAACACTGGTGACATCTAGTGTGACTGAGGTCCTGTCACCAGGGTAGCCTGAATGTGCTCAGAGCCTGTTCTTCTGGATGAGGCTGATGCTCAGGATACCCAGGAGGAGTCTCCATCCCCATGAACAGCTCAGTCTCTGAACATCTCTTGGCACCAGTCAGTGTCTGAGCCTGATCATTCCATTGATTCTGAGACGTCAGCCTCAGGGCTGCTCCCAAGGAGCTCCAGGCCCCTGAGGACATGAGATACCCCTTCTTGTGCTGTCTGCCTGAGCTGTCACTCCGTCAATCACCCAACTGCCACCTCCAACCAGGCTGCAGTCTGATGGAAAGTCTTGTGACCCATCCCAGCATCACAGGCCCTGTGAGCTCAGGGGCATCATTCCCCTAAGCACCAACTCTTCCCCAATCACAAGTGGGATGTTTGACAGAATCTTCTGAGTCCAGGGGGCCTGGGGTAGGAGAAATCCATGCCTGTAGTCATAGGGGGTCCACAACTAATGTTGTATCCTGAACATGCTGGACACAAGTTGCAGAGACTCGAGCTGTGCCCAACCTAGAAAGTGGTCTGTCTCCAAATCCCTTTATCCAAGAAGCTCTGTCTGTTTGGTAATTTTGTCCCCATGTCCTCAGTGCTGTGCAGAACTCAGGGGAAGATAACTCTGGAAATCAGAGAAGCCTCATGAGAGGAAAGTCCCAGCATCCTGCATAGCAGGGGCCATGTGTCCATGGGGTGTGTTACTGCTCTGGACTGGATCCTGAACTCTAAGAGGAATTTGTATAAGAGATACCACCTTAGCCCTGATCAGGAATGGTCAAGGGAGCTGTGGACAAACTCTCTCTGAAGATTCTCAGTGGAGCAAATAGTGAGCCCTGAAGTAATGTGAGCTGGCATACAGGGACCTGGCCTGGCCCTAATGCAGGGAACATTGGGCAAAGATTTGGGGAAGCAGGAGATGTGGGCCCTGGTCACCTTGTCACACAGTGGTGCCTCTGGGTCTGGACACCAGGGGGCCTTCTGGTTCCATTACTGAGGAGTCTGGGTAATCAGAGTTGGACCTGCCACCTGGCACTGCTTCTGCCTTCTGCTGAGAGATCACAGCTGGGACCTCCCCACCCTCTGGCCTTACACAGCCCCTCCCTTGCCCATGCCCTTGTCATCTAAGGCAGAGGAACCCGACCCAAGGGCAGGTGGGTGTCAAAAGCCAGGGTTTCATTTGCATGGATAGGCCCTCCCTCTCAGAGAAGAAGAAGAGGGGAAGAGAGAGATGAGAGGAGGCTCTGTTCAGCTGTGGGACCACTGAAGGCAGAGTCAGTGATGACCTCCACCATGGCCTGGTCCCCTCTCCTCCTCACCCTCCTCGCTCATTGCACAGGTGACTGGATGTGAGGATGGGGGAAGGGTCCTGGGAGGACATGTGGAGTTCTGCTTCCTCCTCTTCTCCCCAGACCCCAACATAATCCTCTCTGTGTCTCTCCCCCTTGCAGTGTCCTGGGCCCAGGCTGTGCTGACTCAGCCACCCTCTGTGTCTGCAGCCCTGGGGCAGAGGGTCACCATCTCCTGCACTGGAAGTAACACCAACATCGGCAGTGGTTATGATGTACAATGGTACCAGCAGCTCCCAGGAAAGTCCCCTAAAACTATCATTTATGGTAATAGCAATCGACCCTCGGGGGTCCCGGTTCGATTCTCTGGCTCCAAGTCAGGCAGCACAGCCACCCTGACCATCACTGGGATCCAGGCTGAGGATGAGGCTGATTATTACTGCCAGTCCTATGATGACAACCTCGATGGTCACACAGTGCTCTGGGCCTGGGAGGAAGTGAGACAAAAACCTGCTTTTCCCCCAGAAATGAGTTTTGCTTTGTAGTACCCACTGTTTGGCCAGATCAGCTTCCTCCTTTGTTCGGTGTAAACTGCAGTCTGCGGTCAACCTGATGGAGCTTTGGCTCCAAAATGATCCTGATTCTCTTTACTTCAGCCCCTGCACCCTATCCTTGGCTCGAACACATTCTATGGTTTTCTCTTATTGAGGAGCATTTCCTTGTTGTCAGGAGCATGATGCTCTGTTCAGAATCTGTCGATGAGGAAAGAAAGACAAGAAAATATAGATTAAATTAAATGTCCTTACATCCTGCAGCCCACTGTTAGAGACCTGACATATATGTAGAGAGTGAGTTGCTCAAGGAACTCATGGCTGCTTAGTGCCTTAATGTTTATCATTATTAAAGATTGAGAATAACCTCAACTTAACAGCAGCTAAATCATGAAGGTCCTGAAAGCCCTGCTTCCAAATTCCTTAGAGTTTTACACTATCCCCAATCTCCACTTATTAAAAAGCATATCATCAGTCCCTCCTCACAATCACAATGCAGCTTTCTGCCCATAGGACCTGTTACTCCAATAATAAAAGCCACTTGTTACCAACATTATATATCTCAAGAATTCGTTCTTGACCATTGGGATCGGCAGTCCTGTATCACTGTGACAAATCAGGACGGAACAGGAGACACAGAGTCAACCTGTGTCTGACTGAGGATGGTGCACTGTCCTTACAGTGTGCATGCACACCACCTACTGAACACCTAGTATGTGCCCCATGTGAGCCTAGAGATGTGGGACACAAGTGAACATGGGAGAGGCCCCATGATCAGGGAGCAGACAGTTTCTGGGGGAAGAGAGAGAACACAGAATACGTATAATGAGGAAAGCTTGTCCCAGGATACTGAGGAGGGGTGAGCTTGGTGGGGTGAAGCTGGAACATTGGAGGTGTACCCCAGAATGTGATGTCCCACAATGACATCCCAGTCCTGCACAGATCGTGATGGAGCAGGTCGTGAGCATGTGGGGGGGGGCGTGGCAGGGGTGTGGACTCTGTCCCAGTCAGACTAGGAGTACTGGAGAGGGGATGATGATGAGGAAAGTCAGAGTCCTCATGACATAGAGGAAGCCGGGACTGGGATGAGAATTGGAAGGAGGGGAAGGAGGTGGGGTTCTTGGGAAAAGAGTGGCTAGGGGCTCCACCAGCTAAGACAGTGTGAGGATGCATTTCTGAGGCAGGATGACGTCTACCTCAAATTTCCAGGATATAGGATCAGCCCCTGATCCAGGGGACTCTTGATCAGGAGTCCTAGTGATGAACATCTCTGCTTACTCTTGACTGACCTTTGATGAATCTTCACCAGTGCCTGTTGCTGTGGAGTTAAGTATTTCCTGTGTTCTTCAGGTCCCTTGTTTTCATAAGAATCTAATTCTTATTAAAGAATTAATAAAGAATTATTAAATCTAATTTAGCAGATTAACAGGAGAAAATCAATTTCATAGCCAGCATAGTGGGTATTCACACAGACGTGGAGAATTCCAAAGACAGGCACCATGACACATATGTGAGTGAAGGAGAGGGGCAGAGGTCCGATGACCAACGAGGAGAAAGTGCATTAGAGGGAAAGGGAGAGGAGTTGTTTGCAAAAGAGAGGTTGTCCTGCTGTGTAGATACATCTCTTAGGTAAAGAGGGAGCCTGGTAATAGCTCTCTTCCTGGTACAAGCTGGCAGTTTTGGGGGATTAAAAATTTTTCTAATCTGCTGAGTTTCATTTGTTTAAAGTGAAACTAATGTTCATGCCAATGGGGTCCATCTGGGGCAGGGTATCTTTAGCTAGTTCCCTCCCTTCTCTGAAATTTCCCAAAGATACATGTGTTAAAACTTGTGCTAGCATGGGATCCCTGGGTGGCGCAGCGGTTTGGCGCCTGCCTTTGGCCCAGGGCGCGATCCTGGAGACCCGGGATCGAATCCCACGTCGGGCTCCCGGTGCATGGAGCCTGCTTCTCCCTCTGCCTTTGTCTCTGCTCGCCTCTCTCTCTCTCCCTGTGACTATCATAAATTAAAAAAAAAAAAAAAGAAAATATTAAAACTTGTGCTAGCAGATTGTTCAGTTTTGTTGACCCTCTCCTGACAATAGGCCAATTTATTTAAACCCATTTCAGGAGGGGTTGATGGAGGTACATTCTCAAAGAAAGGCTTGTGGTTCAAGAAATCAGGTAGTAAACAAGAGGCATTTGTATGGGGAAAAAAGGATGGTAAATGATCGGATGAAATTGTAGGCAGTTGCTTAGTTCTGAGGGCAACCAGTGGAGATTTCTTGATGTCAAGCTCATGTGTCTTCAGGTAGAGTGATAGAAGGCTGTGACAATCTGACAGACTTTCCTGGTTTGTAGTTCAAATGTGTCTGGTGATCTCTGACTGTCCCAGAGAGCCACTGGCATGAAGACCACCTCTACATGAGCAGCTGTGGTGACTTCTCTGAAGGTCCTATCATTGGATTCACAGTTACCTTTCAGGACTTCAGGATATAGGGCAGTTTGAATGCACTTTCCAAAGGTGGGAGAAAAATCAACATGCTAGTTTTCAGACTTGTAGCCAGAGATTTTAGGAAGCTAGAGAGAATCAGGATCAAGTTCAGGTTATAATGAACATGAATCAACTAAAGTATTTACTCAGATGTGTCATTACATTATATGTTTTCTCAATAACCACCCTGATTTCTACTAAATATAGTTGCAGCAAGCATGGCACTTGAACATATAGGCTCTTGTTAAAATGTGATTTGCTGCAACTTTTGTGAAAAACCTGTGGATGAAATGTTTAACAGCTCCTCCAGTATAGAAGACAAGACAAAACTTGTGTCAGATCCTTGTCATCCCTCAACACATATATGCTTGGGTGCCTTTTCTGTTCTTGAGGTACCAAGATATCCCAAGATTCCTGCACCTGCCAGGACATGACCTCCTGACTAGCCTGGTAAAGCCGTTGGAAACTCTGTAAGAAGGTGGTAGGATGATATTCCCAAGAGGTTTTACTGGATCCATAAAGTCAATGCTACTTCCCTAAATCTGACTGGTCTATCTGATTATGTGTGTATAGATGTATACAGATGCATATATCTCATTCAAATATGACATTCTACCCCTTGTTCATTTCCTAGAGTTAGGAGCGTCTCATATTTTGTCACCGTCTCTAATTTATCCCATTCATTTTCTCTCCTTTTCCCCTAAGGGGTGGTAGAAGGGGAGATGGGGTGACTGGGTGCTGGGCACTGAGGGGGGCACTTGACGGGATGACAACTGGTTGGTATAGTATATGTTGGCAAATCAAACTCCAATAAAAATATATATGTATAAATATATTATAAATAAAAGAAAATTTATATATATAAAACCAGTATGACATTCTAGTCAACATCTTGGTAATATAACCGATGTTTTCAGTTATATCTTCTTATACAAAAACAGAATCTTAAAACCTTGTGCTAATAAATATATTGTCATAAAAGTATAAGAGTGCGCAAAGACAGATTCTGAGTTTTGGAGGGATCAGGTAAGGACAAAAGTTAAATAGTTTCTTTTCTTTTTTTTATAAGATTTTGCATATTTATTCATGAGAGACAGAGAGAGAGAAAGAGACAGAGAGACAGAGAGAGATGGAAACAGAGACACAGAGAGGCAGAGACACAGGGAGATGGAAAAGCAGGCTCCATGCAGGGACCCAACTTGGGACTCCATCCTGGGTCTCCAGGGTCATGCCTCAGGCTGCAGGCAGTGTCAAACAGCTGAGCCACCCCGGGCTGCCCAAATAGTTTCTTTTGTTCAGGAATGAAGCAGAAGTCACTGTCCCAAGGGGGAAGGTGCTGAGGACCTGCTCTCAGAGCCAGTGTAAACCAGAAAGGGTTTGGGCTCCCTATTTGGGGTAATGAGTGCAGGGCCTGGCTTCCTTTGAATCAGCACTGGCGGGTTCACCATTGATTATTGTTCTCTGATGTGGTCAGGATCTCTGCTGGCCTGGTAGAGACTGTCAGGTCCCCATTCTCTTTGTCCTGTTAAAATCTGCAGCTACTGATAGTTTTTTTTTTAATAAAATAATTTTTTATTGGTGTTCAATTTACCAACATACAGAATAACACCCAGTGCTCATCCCATCAAGTGTCCCCCTCAGTGCCCGTCACCCACTCACCCCCACCCCCCGCCCTCCTCCCCTTCCACCACCCCTAGTTCATTTCCCAGAGTTAGGAGTCTTTATGTTCTGTCTCACTTTCTGATATTTCCCACACGTTTCTTCTCCCTTCCCTTATATTCCCTTTCACTATTATTTATATTCCCCAAATGAATGAGAACATACAATGTTTGTCCTTCTCCGATTGACTTATTTCACTCAGCATAAGACCTTCCAGTTCCACCCACATCGAAGCAAATGGTGGGTATTTGTCATTTCTAATGGCTGAGTAATATTCCATTGTATACATAGACCACATCTTCTTTATCCATTCATCTTTTGATGGACACCGAGGCTCCTTCCACAGTTTGGCTATTGTGGACATTGTTGCTAGAAACATCGGGGTGCAGGTGTCCCGGTGTTTCACTGGATCTGCATCTTTGGGGTAAATCCCCAGCAGTGCAATTGCTGGGTGTAGGGCAGATCTATTTTCAACTCTTTGAGGAACCTCCACACAGTTTTCCAGAATGGTTGCACCAGTTCACATTCCCACCAACACTGCAAGAGGGTTCCCCTTTCTCCACATCTTCTCCAACATTTGATGTTTCCTGCCTTGTTAATGTTCCCCATTCTCACTGGTGTGAGGTGGTATCTCATTGTGGTTTTGATTTGTATTTCTCTGATGGCAAGTGATGCAGAGCATTTTCTCATGTGCATGTTGGCCATCTCTATGTCTTCCTCTGTGAGATTTCTCTTCATGTCTTTTGCCCATTTCATGATTGGATTGTTTGTTTCTTTGGTGTTGAGTTTAAGAAGTTCTTTATAGATCTTGGAAACTAGCCCTTTATCTGATATGTCATTTGCAAATATCTTCTCCCATTTTGTAGGCTGTCTTTTAGTTTTGTTGACTGTATCCTTTGCTGTGCAAAAGCTTCTTATCTTGATGAAGTCCCAATAGTTCATTATTGCTTTTGTTTCTTTTGCCTTTGTGGATGTATATTGAGAGAAGTTACTGTGGCTGAGTTCAAAAAGGGTGTTGCCTGTGTTCTTCTCTAGGATTTTGATGGAATCCTGTCTCACATTTAGATCTTTCATCCATTTTGAGTTTATCTTTGTGTATGGTGTATGAGAATGGTCTAGTTTCATTCTTCAGCTTGTGGATGTCCAATTTTCCCAGCACCATTTATTGAAGAGACTGTCTTTCTTCCAGTGGATAGTCTTTCTTCCTTTATCGAATGTTAGTTGACCATAAATTTCAGGGTCCACTTCTTGGTTCTCTATTCTGTTCCATTGATCTATGTGTCTGTTTTTGTGCCAGTACCACACTGTCTTCATGACCACAGCTTTGTAGTACAACCTGAAATCTGGCATTGTGATGCCCCCAGCTGTGGTTGTCTTTTTAAAAATTTCCCTGGCTATTCGGCGTCTTTTCTGATTCCACACAAATCTTAAAATACTTAGTTCTAACTCTTTGAAGAATGTCTATGGTATTTTGATAGGGATTGCATTAAACGTGTAAATTGCCCTGGGTAACATTGACATTTTCACAATATTAATTCTGCCAATCCATGAGCATGGAATATTTTCCATCTCTTTGTGTCTTCCTCAATTTCTTTCAGAAGTGTTCTATAGTTTTGAGGGTATAGATCCTTTACCTCTTTGGTGAGGTTTATTCCTAGGTAAATTATGCTTTTGGGTGCAATTGTAAATGGGATTGACTCCTTAATTTCTCTTTCTTCAGTCTCATTGTTAGTGTATAGAAATGCCATTGATTTCTGGGCATTGATTTTGAATCCTGAAATGCTGCAAAATTGCTGTATGAGTTCTAGCAATCTTGGAGTGGAGGCTTTTGGGTTGTCTATGTAAAGTATCATGTCATTGGCAAAGAGGGAGAGTTTGACGTCTTCTTTGCCAATTTGAATGCCTTTAATGTATTTTTGTTGTCTGATTGCTGAGGCTAGGACTTCCAATACTGTGTTGAATAGCAGTGGTGAGAGTGGACATCCCTGTCTTTTTCCTGATCTTAGGGGAAGGGCTCCCAGTGCTTCCCCATTGAGAATGATATTTGCTGTGGGCTTTAACTAGATGGCTTTTAAGATGTCGAGGAAAGTTACCTCTATCCCTACACTCTGAAGAGTTTTGATCAGGAATGGATGCTGTATTTTGTCAAATGCTTTCTCTGCATCTAATGAGAGGATCATATGGTTCTTGGTTTTTCTCTTGCTGATATGATGAATCACATTGATTGTTTTATGAGTGTTGAACTGACCCTGTGTCCCGGGGATAAATCCTACTTGGTCGTGGTGAATAATTTTCTTAATGTGCTGTTGGATCCTATTGGCTACTATCTTGTTGAGAATTTTTGCATCCATGTTCATCAGGGATATTGTTCTGTAATTCTCCTTTTTGGCGGGGTCTTTGTCTGGTTTTGGAATTAAGGTGATGCTGGCCTCATAGAACGAATTTGGAAGTACTCCATCTCTTTCTATCTTTCCAAAGAGCTTTAGTAGAATAGGTATGATTTCTTCTTTAAACGTTTGATAGAATTCCCCTACGAAGCCATCTGGCCCTGGACTCTTGTGTCTTGGGAGGTTTTTGATGTCTGTTTCATTTTCCTCCCTGGTTATTGGCCTGTTCAGGTTTTCTATTTCTTCCTGTTCCAGTTTTGGTAGTTTGTGGCTTTCGAGGAATGCGTTCATTTCTTCTAGATTGCATAATTTATTGGTGTATAGCTGTTCAAAATATGTTTTTAAAATCGTTTGTATTTCCTTGGTGTTGGTAGTGATCTCTCCTTTCTCATTCATGATTTTATTAATTTGAGTCTCCTCTCTCTTCTTTTTAATAAGGTTGGATAATGATTTATTTATCTTATTAATTCTTTCAAAGAATCAACTCCTGGATCTGTTGATCTGTTCCACAGTTCTTCTGGTCTCGATTTCGTTGAGATCTGCTCGAATTTTAATTAACTCTCTTCTTCTGCTGGGTGTAGGATCAATTTGCTGTTTTTAATCTAGCTCCTTTATGTGTAAGGTTAGCTTTTGTATTTGAGTTCTTTCCAGTTTTTGAATGGATGCTTGTATTGCAATGTATTTCCCCCTTAGGATGGCTTTGCGGGATTCCAAGTATTTTGAACAGTTGTTTCTTCATTCTCATTAGTTTCCATGAATCTTTTTAATTCTTCCTTAATTTCCTGGTTGACCCTTTCATCTTTTAGCTGGATGGTCCTTAACTTCCACGTTTTTGAGGTCCTTCCAAACTTCTTGTGATTTAGTTCTAATTTCAAGGCATTATGATCTGAGAATATGCAGGGGACGATCCTAATCTTTTGGTATCGGTTCAGACCCGATTTGTGACACAGTATGTGGTGTATTCTGGAGAAAGTTCCATGTGCACTTGAGAAGAATGTGTATTCTGTTCAGTTTGGATGTAAAGTTCTGTAGATATCTGTGAAACCCATCTGATCCAGTGTATCATTTAAAGCTCTTGTTTCTTTAGAGATGTTGTGCTTAGAAGACCTATCGAGGGTAGAAAGAGCTAGATTGAAGTCACCAAGTATAAGTGTATTATTTTCTAAGTCTTTCTTCACTTTGGTTATTAGTTGGTTTAAATATTTGGCAGCTCCCACATTTGGGGCAAATATAATGAGGATTCTTATGTCCTCTTGTTGGATAGATCCTTTAAGTATGAGATAGTTTCCCTCTTCATCTCTCACTACAGTCTTCGGGGTCAATTTTAGTTTATCTGATATAAGGATGGCTACCCATGCTTTCTTTTGAGGACCTTTTGAATGGTAAATTGTTCTCCAACCTTTTATTTTCAGGTTGTAGGTGTCCCTCTGTCTAAAATGAGTCTCTTGTAGACAGCAAATAGATGGGTCCTGCTTTTTTATCCAGTCTGATACCCTGCACCTTTTGATGGCGTCATTAAGCCCGTTCACGTTCAGAGTTACTATTGAGAGATATGAGTTTAGTGTCATCATGATATGTATTCAGTCCTTATTTTTGTGGATTGTTGCACTGAACTTCTTCTTAAAGGGATATTTAAGAGTCCCCCTTAAAAGTTCTTGCAGAGCTGGTTTGGAGGTCACATATTCTTTCAGTTTCTGCCTGTCTTGGAAGCTCTTTATCTCTCCTTCCATTTTGAATGAGAGCCTTGCTGAGTAAAGTATTATTGGTTGCATTTTCTTCTCATTTAGGACCCTGAATATATCCTGCCAGCCCTTTCTGGCCTCCAGTTCTCTGTGGAGAGGTCTGCTGTTACCCTAATATTCCTCCCCATAAATGTCAGGGATTTCTTGTCTCTTGTTGCTTTAAGGATCTTCTCTTTATCTTTGGAATTTTCAAGCTTCACCATTAAATGTCGAGGTGTTGAACGGTTTTTATTGATTTTTTGGGGGGATCTTTCTATTTCTTGGATCTGAATGCCTCTTTCCCTTCCCAGATTAGGAAAGTTTTCAGCTATGATTTGTTCAAATACATATTCTGGCCCTCTGTCCCTTTCAGCGCCCTCGGGAACCCCAATTATACGTATGTTTTTCTTCCTCAGGCCGTCGTTTATTTCCCTTATTATGTCTTCATTGTCTTTTAATTGTCTGTCTCTTTTTTCCTCAGTTTCCCTCTTTGCCATCAACTTGTCTTCTATGTCACTCACTCGTTCTTCCACCTCATTAACCCTCGTCGTTAGGATTTCTAGTTTGGATTGTGTCTCATTCAATTGATTTTTAATTTCTGCCTGATTGGATCTAAATTCTGCAGTCATGAAGTCTCTTGTGTTCTTTATGCTTTTTTCTAGAGCCACCATTCGCTGTATAATAGTGCTTCTGAATTGGCTTTCTGACATTGAATTGTAATCCAGATTTTGTAACTGTGTGGGAGAGAGGACTGTTTCTGATTCTTTCTTTTGAGGTGAGGTTTTCCTTCTAGTCCTTTTGCTCAGTGCAGAGTGGCCAAAAGCAAGTTGTATTGGGAAAAGGAGAAAAAGAGAGAGAGAGAAGGAAAGAAAAGAGAAAAAGAAAAAAGAAAAATGGAAGAGAAAAAAGGAAAAAGGAGAGGAAAAAGAGAAGGAAAAAGAAAGAAAGGTGAAAAAAAAGTGTGGGGAAGCAATCAGAAATGAAAAAGAAAAAAAAAACCACGGGGGAGTATCTTCTGATTCTGTATACTTTAAGTCCCTTGACTTCCCCTGGAACTTGTCCGTCTAGCTGGTCTTCTGAGGGAGGGGCCTGTTGTGCTGATTCTCAAGTGTTAGCGCTTGGGGGAGCTGCTCTACCCCCTGCCTGGTGCAGGGCTCAGTGGGGCTTGTTTATCCCGTGAGGCCGCAGGAGGGACAACTCCAGTGGCTGCGGCAGCCCTGGAGCCCTGGATTCAGCTCCCGCAGGAACTACTCCGTCTGCAGGGGTCTGGAGGCTCCGGGGTGGGGCAGCTGATCTACTCACCTTGGGGCAGGAGCGTCCTTGCTGTCCTGCACCCTCCCAGCCTCTGCCTGTCCGGGGGGAGGCCGGATCCTGGTCTGTGTCCCGGCGCCCTGAGCTCCGGCACGTGCGCTGTTGGGTTCGCGCTCCTGGCCCGGCAGGCCCCTCGGCGGAGCCTCCGCCAGAGCCTCTCCGAGCTGCTCCGGGTCCCGCAGTGTGCGCTGTAGCCCTTATGGAGCTCGGTGCACTCTCCCTGGGGCGCAGGTGTCTGTTAGTGTCCCAGGGAGCCCGAGGGCATCCCCGCCCTCCTGGGGTCCTGCTCCAACTCCCTGCAAGCCCCTTTCCGCCGGGAAGGTTGGTGCAGCTCCTGCTTCTCCGGGACGGGGCTCTCCTGTCCTGGGGGCACTCGCTCCAGCCTTAGCCTGGCTCCTCGTGGGGGCCCTCCCCCTTGGAGGCCTTTTGTTTCTTCATTTCTTTTTCCCCGTCTTCCTACCTTGATAGAAGCGTGAACTCTTCTCACTGTAGCATTTCAGCTGTTCTCTCTTTAAATCTCAGGCCGAATTCATTGATTTTTAGGATGATTTGAAGGTTATCTAGTTAATTTGGTGAGGACAGGTGATTTGGGGACCCTACTCTTCAGCCATCTTGCCTTCCCCTGGTTTTGTGTTGTAAAATGAATGGCAGGCATTTTGGTATCTAACACTTGAGCAAACTCGAAGCCTGAGCTTCATATTCCCCTGTTCCTGGAGACTCCTTATGCTCCTGTTAGTCCTCCTTCTTCAGGTTCCTTCCCCAGCCTTCCGGGACCCTCTGATCCTCAGCAGAACACAATGGGAAATGGAGTTCAAAATGCTTCATGAACAGAATAAGAAAGACTCGTAACTCTGGGAAACAAAATATGGATGGTGGAAGGGGAGGTGGTCCAGGGGTGCGTGCGAATGTGTGATGGGCACTGAGGGGGACACTTGACAGATGAGCACTGGGTGTTATTCTATATGTTGGGAAATTGAACACCAATAAAAAATAAATTTATGAGAAAAAACAAAAACAAAAAACAAAATGCTCCATGAGGATCACTTGTTCACAGAGTGTTGGGTTCATTTCTGATAAAGAGTCATCCTTGGTCGGCTCACCCTGGACTACTGCAGACATGGTCCCTGATTAACGAAGTGGAGACCACAATCTTTACAATTGTCATATGGACTCTGAGATTCCCAGTGTCCTCATGGCTGCAGGAGTGACTGCTAAGATCCTCCAAAGAGACAAGGAAGAATGTCCCTGGGGAGGGAAGAAAATGTTCCAAAGAACGGTTAGAGTTGAGCTGGGCCAACTTAGAGGCTGGGCCAGGAATTGGAGAATGTATCCATATCCTCATACAGCTGTCAGGATTCGCAGTGAGGAACTTTGGGATGGACGTCACCAGAGTCATAGGTCATTGATTTGGAGAAAAATGTCTTCCTGCCAGTCTGTGTCCCATGTCACCCTGCAGACATTTGTGTGTGTGAGGTCCCAGTATCTGTGACTTTCAAGATCTCCCAGGTGACTTGCGGGTGACCTTGGGGCAGGGGGATAGAGGAAGCTGATTTGCATAAAGCACTTGCTTATTCTCATAGGTCTGAAGTCATGAAATGGTCCAGGGACACCCTTCTCCAGCCAAAGAAACTGTGGATCCCACCTCCAGTGAGGGTCCCCACCATGGCCTGGACGTTGCTTCTTCTCGGGCTCCTTGCTTTTGGCTCAGGTCAGGCAAATGGACTTTGCATTTGTTGGGGGCACAGATAAGCAGGGATTCATGTGACTCTTGTCTCCCATAACAACACCTTTCTCTCTTTTTGGTTTTAGGAATTGATTCTCAGATTGTAGTGACCCAGGAACCATCACTGTCTCCAGGAGGGACAGTCCTACTCACTTGTGGCCTCAGCTCTGGGTCAGTCACTACAAGTAACTACTCCAGCTGGTACCAGCAGACCCCAGGGCGGGCTCCTCGCACGATTATCTACAACACTAACAGCCACCCCTCTGGAGTCCCTGATCGCTTCTCTGGATCCATCTCTGGGAACAAAGCGGCGCTCACCATCACAGGAGCCCAGCCTGAGGACGAGGCTGACTACTACTGTGTTACAGAACATGGTAGTGGGAGCAGCTTCACTTACCCACAACATCTCAGATAAGGAGGAAGTGACACAAAAACCCCTGGGCCCTTGTCTCTGGTCCTCATCATTGAGAGTCTTCTGTGGAGCTTACAGTCAGGTGTATGACACTGATGCTAAGCACAGTGACAGAGACAGATCAGGGGGTGGGCTACAGTCCTGGGGCCATAGCTACCAACTGGGGCACAAACACTAAGGTAATGAATCCCTTTACTGGTGACCGCAGTAGAGCATATTCCTCAGGGATGCTGGCACGTAATGGTGCCTCCCCGTAACACTTTCCTTTATTTTCTTAAGTTACATTTTATTGGAGTGCAAATTGCCAACATATAACATAACACCCAGTGGTCATAATGTCCAGTGACCCCCTCAGTGCCCATCACTCATTCGCCCCCACCCCTGCTCTCTTCCCCTTCCACCACCCCTAGTTCATTTCCCAGAGTTAGGAGTCTTTATGTTCTGTCTCCCTTTCTGATATCTCCCACAGATTTCTTCTCCCTACCCCTCTATTCCCTTTCACTATTTTTTTTAATTTTTTAATTTTTTATTTTTTTATTGGTGTTCAATTTACCAACATACAGAATAACCCCCAGTGCCCGTCACACAATCACTCCTACCCCCCGCCCTCCTCCCCTTCTACCACCCCTCGTTCATTTCCCAGAGTTAGCAGTCTTTACGTTATGTCTCCCTTTCTGATATTTCCCACACATTTCTTCTCCCTTCCCTTATATTCCCTAAATGAATGAGACCATATAATGTTTGTCCTTCTCCGATTGACTTATTTCACTCAGCATAAGACCTTCCAGTTCCACCCACATCGAAGCAAATGGTGGGTATTTGTCATTTCTAATGGCTGAGTAATATTCCATTGCATACATAGACCACATCTTCTTTATCCATTCATCTTTTGATGGACACCGAGGCTCCTTCCACAGTTTGGCTATTGTGGACATTGTTGCTAGAAACATCGGGGTGCAGGTGTCCCGGTGTTTCACTGGATCTGCATCTTTGGGGTAAATCCCCAGCAGTGCAATTGCTGGGTGTAGGGCAGATCTATTTTCAACTCTTTGAGGAACCTCCACACAGTTTTCCAGAATGGTTGCACCAGTTCACATTCCCACCAACACTGCAAGAGGGTTCCCCTTTCTCCACATCCTCTCCAACATATGTGGTTTCCTGCCTCGTTAATTTTCCCCATTCTCACTGGTGTGAGGTGGTATCTCATGGTGGTTTTGATTTGTATTTCCCTGATGGCAGGTGAGGCGGAGCATTTTCTCATGTGCTTGTTGGCCATGTCTATGTCTTCTTTGGTTATATTTCTCTTCATATCTTTTGCCCATTTCATGATAAGATTTTTTTGTTCCTTTGCTGTTGAGTTTACTAAGTTCTTTATAGATCTTGGAAACTAGCCCTTTATCTGATAGGTCATTTGCAAATATCTTCTCCCATTCTGTATGGTGTCTTTTAGTTTTGTTGACTGTCACTTTTGTTGCGCTGAAACTTTTTATCTTGATGAAATCCCAACAATTCATTTTTGCTTTTGTTTCCCTTGCTTTCTTATATGTATCTTGTAAGAAGTTCCTGCGGCCAAGTCCAGAAAGCGTGTTGCCTGTGTTCTACTCTAGGGTTTTAATGGAATCTTGTCTCACTTTTAGATCTTTCACCCATTTTGAGTTTATCTTTGTGTGTGGTGTAACAGAATGGTCCAGTTTCATTCTTTTGAATGTGGAGGTCCAATTTTCCCAACACCATTTATTGAAGAGACTTTTTTCCAGTGGATAGTCTTTCCTGCTTTGTCAAATATTAGTTGACCATAGAGTTGAGGGGCCATTTCTGGATTTTCTATTCTGTTCCATTGAGCTATGTGTCTGTTTTTGTGCCAGGACCACACTGTCTTGATGACCACAGCTTTGAAGGGCAACCTGAAATCTGGCATTGTGATGCGCCCAGGTGTGGTTTTCTTTTTTTTAAATTCCCCTGGCTATTCAGGGTCTTTTCTGATACTACAAAAATCTTCAGATGATTTTTTCCATCTCTCTGAAGAGAATGAGTCCTTAATTTCTTTTTCTTCAGTCTCATTTTTAGTGTACAGAAATGCCACTAATTTCTGGGCATTGATTTTGTATCCTGCCACATTGCCAAATTGCTGTATGAGTTTCGCAATCTTGGGGTGGATCATTTGGGTTTTTATGTACAGTATTATGTCATCGGCAAAGAGGGAGTGTTTGACATACTCTTTGACAATTTAAGTGCTTTTTATTCCTTTTTGTTGCCTGATTGCTAAGTCTAGGACTTCTAGTACTATCTTAAAGAGAAGTGGTGAGAGTGGACATTCCTGTCTTGTTCCTGATCTTAGCGGAGGCTCTCAGTGTTTCCCCATTGAGAATGATACTTGCTGTGGGCTTTTCATAGATAGCTTTTAAGATGTTGAGGAACGTTCGCTCTACCCTACACTCTGAAGAGTTTGGATCAGGAATGAATGCTGTATTTTGTCAAATGCTTTCTCTGCATCTATTGAGAGGATCATATGATACTTGTTTTTTCCTTGTTGATGTAATGTATCAGGTTTATTGTTTTATGAGTGTTAAACCAGTCTTGAATTCCCCGATTAAATCCCACTTGGTCATGGTGAATAATCTTCTTAATGTACTATTGGATCCTATTGGCTAATATCTTGTTGAGAATTTTTGCATCTGTGTTCATCAAGGATTTGATGTATACTTTTTTTGTGAGGTTTGTTTGGTTTTGGAATTAAGGTGATGCTGCCATAATAGAACGAGTTTGGAAGTATCCCATCCCTTTGTATTCTTTCGAACATTTTTAGTAGAAACGGCATTATTTTTTCTTTAAACGTTTGATAGAATTACCTTGGTAGCCATCAGGCCCTGGACTTTTGTGTCTTGGGAGGTTTTTGATGACTGCTTCAAATTCCTCCCTGGTTATTGCCCTGTTCAGGTTTTCTATTTCTTCCTGTTATAGTTTTGGTAATTTGCATTTTTCCAGAAATGCGTACATTTCTTCTAGATTTCCTAATTTATTGGCACTAGCTGCTCATAATTTGTTTTGAAAATCATTTGTATTTCCTTGGTATTGGTTGTGATCTCCCCTTTTTCTTTTCTTTTTTTATTTTTATTTTATTTTATTTATTCATGATAGGCACACAGTGAGAGAGAGAGAGAGAGGTAGAGACACAGGCAGAGGGAGAAGCAGGCTCCATGCACCGGGAGCCCGACGTGGGATTCGATCCCAGGTCTCCAGGATCGCGCCCTGGGCCAAAGGCAGGCGCCAAACCGCTGCACCACCCAGGGATCCCTGATCTCCCCTTTTTCATTCATGATTTTATTAATTAGAGTCATTTGCTCTTCTTTTATTTTTTTTATTTTTTTTATTTATTTATGATAGTCACACAGAAAGAGAGAGAGAGAGAGAGAGGCAGAGACACAGGCAGAGGGAGAAGCAGGCTCCATGCACCGGGAGCCCGACGTGGGATTCGATCCCGGGTCTCCAGGATCGCGCCCTGGGCCAAAGGCAGGCGCTAAACTGCTGTGCCACCCAGGGATCCCTGCTCTTCTTTTAAATGAGGATGGTAATGGTTTATGTTTCGTATTCATTCTTTCAAAGAACCCACACCTCGTTTTGTTCATCTGTTCTACATTTCTTCTGGTCTCTCTATTATTGAGTTTTGCTTTCTTCTTCTCTTCGTGTATGTTTTATTTACTGTTCTTGTCCAGTTTCTTTTTTTTTTTTCTTGTCCAGTTTCTTTAGGTGCGAGGTTATCTTGTGTATTTGGGTTTTTTTCAAAATTTCTGAGGGATGTTTCTATTGAGATGTATTTCCCTCTTAGGACTGCTATGCCATTTACCAAAGATTTTGAATGGTTGTATCTTTATTTTCGTTAGTTTCTCTTTTGAAGCTCCCTGTATCTTATGTCTTTTTGAGGAATAATTCCTAATAACATTGTGTATTTTTTCTAAGGGAATGGTCTATTAAAGCATTTTTGGACTTTTTTCTTCTTCTTAATAAAGTGTACCTGTTATTTATTATTAACCCATATTTATCATTCTTTATTTTTGTCCACATTTCAGTACTTATTTCCATATTTGCATATCATACATTTTCTTTTAAAAGTTGTCAAGAAGTTTATCTTATTCTGTCATTGAAAACCCTGACTGTGAAGTACTATTTTGATTTAAATACAGGTCATGATTGTGTGGACACCAGGAGGCTCTGGGCCATTGTGACTGACAAGTTAGGACTGATGCCAACCTTGTTCACACGTGAGAATGGCCTGAACTTGCTTCAGTGGTACTTGGAGCAGGACTCCACTCATTTGAGGCTCTCCTCTGCTGTGACTCTATAACCCCTGATGAAACTTGATGGTGGCATTTCTCAACCCACATGGAAACCTACATCATCTCTTCCTTCTTCCTGTGACTAAAGGCATCACCAGTCCAGAATCATGTAGGGACCAATCATGGGGAATGTGACCCCATATGTCATGAGTGACTCCATTCCCAAGAGCAAAAGGAAAGAAGGAGTAAGACTCTGTCCGCAGATCATGGTGGTGCCCAGGAGGCTGCGCTATCATATTTCCTTCATCGTTTAATGCCCAATTGTGACCTAAAATGCACATGAGAACACCACCTGCTACCCAAGTGTAGCTCAGAGAGCAGATCTTTCCCTCACATACAGGACGTGGTGCCCAGCATGCCACCCCTCCACAGTGTGGGATTCCAGAATACCCACCTGTTTCTATTCTGCACACATGAGCTCCAGGAACAACAAGGTCAGCATGATTATGGTCCTTGTTCAGGTGACCAAATGTCAGAGATGGCAACTGAGGATAGGACCCTTGTGATGGGAAGAATAACTGGGGGGTGCCCTATAAGAGTGCGGGGGACTTCCCTCAAACTGGAAGATTAAGGTGAGTGGCAGATGACAAGTTGTTCGGTTCACAGGGGCTTCTCTGACGTGACAGTAGCCTGAGCTTTGAAAAGATCAATCTTCTCCCCCTGGTTTTCTGTATCCATCTAGCTTCCTCATGCCCTCATCCATTCACTCCAACACATTCCAGAGGTTCCTCAGATAGCTCTCCTTTGGAAGGGTGGGGACTCTGTGCTGGAGAACTCACAATGATCCAGGCAGAGGATGTCCATTCCCTTTGCCTTAGATGGTCCTCCCTCACCCTGCACTTTTTGTTAACCTTCTCTCCTCTCCTGGACATCTTGTAACTTTTGACTTCCTATCCGTCTGTTATTGATTTGGTTCTCCAAACACTAAACACCTCCATTTTCAGAGTAGAGGACGAAAATCTTCCCTTCATTTGGGATTCCATGAAAAACGCCTCTTTCATTCTTCAACAGGCCCAGAGAGGGCATTTCCCTGAACCACGATTTTCTATGGCAGAGTTTCATAATTCTGTCTCCAACTTCTCCTTCTTGCACTTCCCTTTGTCCAAGACCAGAAGCAGAGCGGGGCAAACATGTGGAGTAGATGTCTGGGGATAGGCTACTATCTTATATAGAGAAGATGCATCTTTGCAAGGGAACCTTAATTTTCTTGAAGGTCCATGAAACTTCCCTAGAATCCTCATTCAGATCTTTCCTCCCTTGGAGTTCAGAGATGGGCAGACCCACACATCTCAGGGGAGGACTGCTGGTCTTTCACAACCTCCTCCCCTAAGGACTCACTTAGATGGTCCCCATCCTCCTCAATGTGAATTACCCTTATTTTCACAATCTGACCTTTTTGTTATTCATATGTCATATCCCATCTATATCTATGTATTTTAGATATTTATATCCATTTCATATATTAAAATGTATTTGAAAATTATGTACTTTATGAATATCTGGCTCTTACTCTAGAGGTTCAATACTGAATAATTTCCATAACTTCTTTATTTGTAACTGAAGATGTCTCAGTAGTGGAACATATGAATCAATTAAACAAGGTATCATTATCTGGGAAATAATTTATAACCAGAAACTTATAGTTACTCACTGCATGATTCCAGTGTAAAAAGACAATAAGGATGCTTGATTGGAATGAAATATACTTTTTTTTAAATCATCCTTCAAATAATCCAGCAGTCCTAGCTGTGTGTCAAATCTTGAGGGTCATTCCCTAGATATCATTGTGCTTAGAGACGGGGCATCATGGTCCAGTAAGGAGATGGAGGAGATGTTAGAGCTTGGAGGAGGGAGTGGAAGCTGGGGAACCAGCAGAGAAAGGCTGCTTATAGGGAGGAGGGTGTCCTCTACCAGGGGCCACACCCTGAGGAAGCAAAGAGCTGGAAGCATATCTCTCCTCCCCTTCCTGCCAAATCACTGGGTCAGGAACAAAGAGGGAAGCTCCTTCCTCACCCTATTACTACTTCGTCTCCAACAACCGAAGAATTATTGGTTCTTGTGAAATACATGTTTCACAAATGACTACATAGGTTCTAGAAGACATAGATCAGGTGTATGTCAAACTGCAAAAGAAGAAAAGCTTTAGGGTTTTCTATTTTCCCCATAAGTCATCGAGGCAGCAGCCATTTTACTTAGTCATCTACTTTCTCCTGTGCATACAATCATGTGAGATTGCTTATTTTAAGGTCACGGATGCAGAGCTTCCTTCTCATATTCTTTCCTGTTTCGTTACTTGTTCCTACTGTTCCAAAATAGGGAACAAACTCTATCATCAATCCTCATTGAGATCTATCTAGTATCTTCCACAGGAGTTCAAGTGGTAATGCCCTATCATAGCCAGGTATTGTTGTCTATATCCAAAATGAAGAAGCCCAAAAAAAGATACTAATAAACAATTCTATTTAGTATAGCATCAAAAAGAATAAAACATTTAGGAGGGAATATAACGAGTAGGAAAAAATTGAAAACTGAAAACTGAAAAAGATTGCCAAAAATTAAGCAGATTTATGTAAGTGAGAAGAAATGGTGGCAATGGATTGCATGACTTAATATAGTGAAGCTTCAACCACCATCATCCAAATGCATCTACACACTTGGTGTCATCCTGCCATTTGGACACTGCCCCGGTTTAATCCTTCACTGTCTACTACTCATCCCCTCTGGTTCCCTGTTAGGCAAGATGTTAGACAATAGCTGTTTATCGGACTCGGATCTTAGACACACAACTTCAGTGACTTCCATGGAACTCTGAACAATATTTCTAGGTTAGGGTCCAATGTAATTAGAGTGCAGGACCATGAGGGTTTCAGTGCAGGAGAGGTTGAAGAACCCATCCAAAGTGAGGAGAGGTCCATTTATAGTAAGGTTCTTTTAATAGGAATCATCATGCTGAATAAATAACAGAATGAGCCTAGAAATACAAAGAATATCAGAGGGACAAACAAATTAGAATTTCTGGCTAACATTCATTGAAAAATTGATCTCAAACAAATCAGTAGGAGTGGAAGACACATTTCCCCTGATGGCATTATATTGTCATAGCAAATATAGGCTGAAAAGCCTTAGCAGTGGGGGATGCAGACCTGACAGGAAATCTATATAGTAACAAGAAAACAACAACAACAACAACAACATTCAAACGAAAGAAGGATTCACATAGAATTATTACAAGGTGTGAACCACCTTGGTACCCTGAGAACCTTATGACATTTATTTGTTTCAAGATGATGATATAGTGGTAAGGGCCTGAGGCACCTGGAGGAAGCAAACTCAATGACAGATAATTCTGAGATATCTGGTAATATGAGCACAATGCAATTTATCATGTATTTAACTGTCTGAAGACCATTAGTTTTTAAAAAATAAGTGTCAGGGCCAAAGGTGATGGGGGCAACTCCTCATTCTCCTTTCCTGGGCAGTGACACTAAAATGATCAAGTTGCACATTCTGGACACCATTCCAGGATTGTTTGGTGGAGTCAGAGGGGAGGGTGGGCTAAGTATGTTAGCGCAGCAGGGAGCGCTGTCGCATGGGTCCTGTGAGACCAGACTTCTGGGCCAGATGTCTAAGAAAATACACAAATTCTTGCAAACTGGGCAGGCAATGTCCTCAGTGAAGTGTTATGCTGTATAGGAGTCACTGGAGTCTCATGAGTTCTCAGTTCTGACTCACGTTCTCCAGGCACATTTCATCCTCAATCCCCATGGAGTCATTTTCAGAGCTGATGTTCAGACAGGGGGAGACAATCCCATACCTGGTCAAATTTGCATCTTAAAAAAATCACTAGTATTGCTACCTTTGTCTAAGGTGAGAGACCTTTGATGAGGGGCAGATGGGAATGCCACCAGTGAGTCCTCAGAGATCAGACTGCTGGGGCTTCTCTGTCCTGTCCTGATTCTTCCCTTTACCTCCTCCGTCATCAACAAGGAGTTCCTTTCAGTGATGAGGGAAAAGATTCAGAGGGCCATCATTTGTATTCCCTTGCTACCATTATTTGCACAGCCTCGGTGTCCATCGAAAGATGAATGGATAAAGAAGATGTGGTTTATGTATAAAATGGAATATTACTCAGCCATTAGAAATGACAAATACCCACCATTTGCTTCAACGTGGATTGAAATGAAAGGTATTATGCTGAGTGAAGTAAGTCAATTGGAGAAGGACAAACATTGTATGTTCTCATTCATTTGGGGAATATAAATAATAGTGAAAGGGAATATAAGTGAAAGGAGAAGAAATGTGTGGGAAATATCAGAAAGGGAGACAGACCATAAAGACTCCTAACTCTGGGAAATGAACTGGGGATGGAGGAAGGGGTGAAGAGTGGGGGGTGGGGGTGAATGGGTGATGGGCACTGAGAGGGACACTTGACGGGATGAACACTGGGTGTCATTCTATATGTTGGCAAATTGAACACCAATAAAACATAAATTTATTATTAAAAAACGTGATATTCTGTTCCATACTATATATCATTAGGGAAAAGCAAATGCAAATATGAATGAGCTACCATTGCACAGTTATCAGAATGGCCAAAATCCAATATACTGGCATCAGATAGATTATGAACAGAAAAATAATCATTTAAAATGGCACCAAATGGGGCAGCCCCGGTGGCTAAGCAGTTTAGAGCTCCTTCAGCCCAGGGCATGATCCTGGAGACCAGGGATGGAGTCCTGTGTCAGGCACCTTGCATGGAGCATGCTTCTTCCTCGCCCTTGGCTTGTCTCTGCCTCTCTCTCTCTCTCTCTCTCTCTCTCTGTGTGTGTGTCTCATGAATAAAAATAAAATCTTCAAAAAAATAAATAAAATAAATAAAGAAAATAAAATAGCACCGTGTGTGCCCTGTCCCCACCCATACTCTCAATGATATGTCATGTTAGTATGACACATTTTCCCAATGATGCATGAAAAACATGTATTCACCTCTGTGCTATTTTCCCCCAAATCCATAATATTAATGTAATCATGAGACAAAATCAGATAAACCCATGTTCTGGGACATTCTACAATATACCACACCAGCTGTCTCCAAATTCCCAAAACCAAGAACAGAGAAAGCCTGAAAACTCATACATTGGAGGATTTTAGTATGTCCTTATTAATAAATGCAATGTTATTACTTGGATTGATTTCAGGCAAAACAGTGTTAAAATAAGTAAATAAACAAACAAACAAACAAACAAATTTTGAAATCCAGATTGAGTCTGCAATTTTTTCAGGATTATCACACCACTGGTAAATACTTGTTTTTATAAACATATCATTACAACACAAAATGTTACCATTACAAAAAGCTAGGTGAAACATAGAGATCTCTGTTCCATATTTGTATTTAGTTCTGTAAATATAAACTGATTACAGAATAAAATTTCTACACACAAACAAATAAAAAAAAGGAATAAAAATTTCTTCTCTCCACTCCTCTGCATTTAAGAACAGAAAGACAGACATTTGTGCTCTACTGGTTTCCAGCCAGCCTGTAAAACTTTTCACATTGAGTTCTTGGTTATGGAATGTATTTGCTTTTCTTTACACTGTAAAGAGTAATGTAAAAATAATCAAGTTCTTTGTCTTTTATTTACACAGCTTGAGAGTCAAGATAAATCTCCCTTCCAGCAGGTCAGCAGGATCCCCGCCATTCTAGCCTTGGAAGAAAGAATTCAGAACAGGCACCATGAGATTCCCCAGCACTGGACAGTAGGAAGTGCTCCCATTCATGCAGGTCCTCGCTCTTACAACTGAAATGTCCTGACACACTATAACAATCAAGTATAGGAAGACTTCTGAAGGTAGAAAAAGGAAGAAGGAAGATTTCAAACAAATTGAGGAAAATGCAACAGTGTGTACCCTGGTTCCTTCCTTGTATTAGGTCCTCCACATGTAAGACAAGAGTGTAGGTTCCTCCAATCAAGAAACTTTCAAAGGCTGTGATCCAGAAAATCGAACCAGAAAACAGTAAATCACAAAAAAAAGAAAGAAAAGAAAAAAGAAAAGAAAAGAAAGAAAACACTAAAACTCCAAAAACAGCAACTCCTCAGGTCAGAGGATATGGAGATAAGTTGGCCTGAGTAGAGGAAATATTTGGACAAACCTGCCCATGACTTGCACACACTAATGAATCCCCAAACTGTGCCCTCATGCAGGGTTCACATTATTGCTCAACAGAGACATGGTGTCCATATCCTCCTGACAGAAGCAGGCAGTGTCCCAACACCCACTTGCCATAGTGTCAGCTACTCAGGAGATAGCTGAGCCTCCATCGCATGGGAACATGAACCATTCTGGGCAAGGCAGGCCTAGGTGACTAGTTTGCATTCCAGGTTTTCTCACCCATGAATTTGGCAGATACTGGGGAGATCATATGTACTCAATAGCACAGCAGGGAGAATGAATGCAGTCGTACATGGCAAAGCTGGTTTGTTGCCATATACTCATTGCGGTGGCGGTCTGAACACTGGGGAACTGAGCCTGGGCTCTCCCTGGGCCTGAAAACACTGAAGTATGATGCAGGAGGCACGGGAGCTGGCGCTGCATTTGACCCTCCACTCCCTGATGTCAGTGAGGGCAAGGAATGCAGTGGGGAGCAGAGGATCCACTCCCTGAAGGAAAGCAGCTCCATTCAGTCCTGTGCATCCCACCATGGTGTTTACAGGGCCCAGCAAAGAGCTTGTCCCACACCCCCACCTGATGGCAGCTGGGAAGTGGCAATCACTGCCCCACCTTCTCCAGCAGAGAGTAAGCAGCAGAGTGGTAAACATTTTCACTTGAGTCACCTGGAAGTTGACACAAACACCCTTCCCCTTGCTGCTGCACCTCAGCAGGAGGATCATTTGTTTGAAGAAAAATAACTGAGGACCAAGCATCTCATTATATAATAGCCATGATACCCAGGATCCAATTAAAAAAATATGACATGTCAAGAACCAGGAAAATAAAATCCTGAATAAGAAAGGAGAATCGACTGACCCCAACACTGAGATCACTCACATGCTGAAATTATTGGACATGTAGTTTTAGGCAACTCTCATAAAATCCATGTGATGTAAAATTACACTCTTCAAACAAATGGAAAAAATAGAAATACAGAAATTAAAGAGAAATAATCAAAACAAACCAGATGGAAATTTTAGAACTGAAAAAGATAACAGAAGTCATCGAAAAAAAAAAAAAATCTCCAGAGGGACTCAAGAGTAGGTAACACTTCTTGTTTGTTTTCTGGCTTATTTGTGGAAACCAAAAATGGGCTCCATTCCTTCTGCACAGTTCCCACTGTCTTGACGGATCTCCTGAGGCAGTCTGCAGAGAGCGCTGTGCACCTGCTCAGAGCTGGCCAGGCCTGAAACCCACTGAAATGCTTCCACCTGCCTGGGCCCTGCACTGGAGCTCACTGCGAGAGGGAGAGATAACAGCAGCTGTCTCCTCCCAGGGGACAAACCCATAGCTCTCACCCACCCCAGAACTCCTCCCTGGATGGAAGCTACTAGCTGGGCTGAGGATCCAAAATCAGATAGAACTGTGGGCTCCTATTTGCACAATATACCACCAAGGATGCCCTTCATCCCTGGAGCTGAGGAGGAGGTAAATAAACATCCCAAATACAAATCAAAGTTAAACTTAGATATGACCTCACACCAGTCATAACAGCTAACAGACACAACATAGGAAACAGCAGGTGTGGGCAATGATGTGGAGAAAGGGGAAACGTCTTGCACTGTTGATCTGTGTACAAACTTATGCAGATCCTTTGGAACACAGTTTGAAGGATACTTAAAGTGTTAAAAATAGAAATACTCTGTGATTCAGCAATTACCCTCCTGGTATTTACCCAAAGAATACAAATATAATAACTCAAAGGGATACATGCTCCCCGAAGTTCATAGTGGCATTTTGAGCAATACCAGAGTGAGCCCAACTGATAAATGGTTAAAGAAGTTTTATATATATATATATATATATATATATATATATATATATATATATATATATAAAAGAATCACATTTTATCATTTGCAAAGATGTGGATGGAGTTAGAGAGTATAATGCTAAGTGAAGTAATTCAATCAGAGAGAGACAAAACCATATAATTTCACTCATGGTGAATTTAAGAAATGAAACAATGCATCATAGGGGAAAAAGGGAGGAAGACAAGAACAAACCCTTAACTCTAGAGAACTAACTAATGCTTACTAAATGGAAGGTGGGTGGAGGGTTGGGTTACAAAGGTGGTGGGGCTTAAGGAGTACACTTGTGATGAGCACTGGCTCATTTATTTAAGTCTTGAATTACTAAATTGTACTCCTACTACACATTGTGTTAATAACTGAAATGTAAAGAAAAACTTAAATAGAAAAGAGACATCCCAGAGACCAGAGCCAGTTTTAAGGCCAGGGAATCTGTGGAAATTCCACACCATGATCTTGACTCCTCTCCTTCTCCTCCCCCTCCTCAGTCACTTCCCCTGTTCATGTGGATCTCAGACGCCTACTTAGGAGGAATCCCTCTGCCTTTCTTCTTCATTCCTAAAAAGGGTCTATTTTCATTTCAGGGACCAATTCTCAGGTCATGGTGACTCAGGAGCCTTCATGGCCATGTCCCCAAGAGGGACAGTCACATTCAGCAATGCCTCCAGCACAGGACACTATCCATACTGTATCCAGGAAAAGATTGGCGAAGTCTGGAGCATTTATTTATAATAAAAACAATAAATATTGACCTATCAGGCTCCCTTCTTGGGAACAAATCTGACGTGACCATCTCCTAGTGCCCAGCCTGAGGATGAGGATGAGTACCCCTGGGGGCTACATAGTGGTGCTGGGCCCAGTGAGAGACCCAGATGAGGAAAGGACACATACACTTTGTTTCATCAAGTGTCGATACAAATATCATATGATTACTGACATCTCATGGCCAAACACCTGAAGCCACAGCAGTATTAATGCAGACTGGCCATGGGGAGATGGGCATGGGAAGGGTCTGGATTGATTTTCTTCCCTGTGTGAATCCTAACATTGAGTAAGTATACGAGTGACTCAGGAGGCATTAGTTCACAAAAACCCAAAATCAGATATTTCGTCTTACAAAATATCTGTTCCTTCAGGATTATAGATTGAGGCTAAATACAATTCCTCTAGAAAAAAGGAACATTAAAAGTCTTCCTTTACAGATAAAAAACAAAAAATGGAAGAAGTGTCCATTTAGTATTTTCTTGATGTTTACTTTATTAGGTTGCATTTCAGTGCAATGAAACTGTATTGCATACTTAAAAAGAGAAATAATAAATATTTTAAAGGTAGTCCTGGTTATTCCAGGGGTTCAACTCCTACCTTCAGCCCTGGCCTTGATCCTGGAGTACTGGGATTGAGTCCCATGTTGGGCTCCCTGCATGGAGCCTGTTTCTCCCTCTGCCTGTGTCCCTGCCTCTCTGTGTGTGTTTCTTTCTTTCTTGAATGAATGAATGAATAAAAACTTTTAAATAAATAAATAAATAAATAAATAAATAAATAAATAAATAAATAGTGATACTTATAAACCTTTTGGGAAACGTTTCTTCTTTCCTAACATCCTCATTTAAATTCTATCTTACCAAGGAACATATGTTGAAATCGTAGAGCTCAGGATGTAAAATGTCACCTTATATGAAAAGGGGTACTGCAGATGTAATTAGTACAGATGCAGTGATTAAGGGGGTGGGGTGGCCTCCTAATTCAATTGATTCCTTTGCTTGTACCATGACAGTCAGATGGAGACAAGGGGGGATCCATGGGAGGGTGGAGACAGAGATTGAAGTTCTGCAGCTGCAGACAGGGAACCCCAAAATTTGTCCTCGAATTTCTTATAGTTATGCAGAGGCAAGAGGGACTTCCCTGCAGGTTCCAGACAGATCATGGCCACTCCCTACAAAGCGTGGAGCTGTGTATGAACAGCAGAAATGCATAGACATGGCCAAAAAGCACATGAGAAAATGCTCCGCATCACTTGCCATGAGGGAAATACAAATAAAAACCACAATGAGATCCCACCCCTCACCAGTGTGAATGGGGAAAATTATCAAGGCAGGAAACAAGTGTTGGAGAGGATGTGGAGAAAGGGGAACCCTCTTGCACTGTTGGGGGGATTGGGAACTGGTGCAGCCAGTCTGGAAACTGTGTGGAGGTTCCTCAAAGAATTAAAAATAGATCTGCCCTACAACCCAGCAATCACATTGCTGGTGATTTACCCCAAAGATACAGAGGCAATGAAATGCCAGGACCCCTGTTCCCCAATGTTTCTAGTAGCAATGTCCACAGTAGGCAAACTCTGGAAGGAGCCTCGGTGTCCATCGAAAGATGAATGGATAAAGAAGATGTGGTTTGTGTATACAATGGAATATTCCTCAGACATTAGAAACGACAAATACCCAACGTTTGCTTCGACATGGAGGGACCTGCAGGGTATTGCACTGAGTGAAATAAGTCAATCAGAAAAGGATAAACATAGGGTCTCATTCATTTGGGGAATATAAAAATTAGTGAAAGGGAATAAAGGGAAATGAGAAAATCACTGAGGGTGACAAAACATGAGAGACACCTAACACTGGGAAATGAACAAGAGATAGTGGAAGGGGAGGAGGGCGGGGGGTGTGGGTGACTGGGTGGTGGGAACTGAGGGGGGCATTTGGCGGGATGAGCACTGGATGTTATGCTATATGTTGGCAAATTGAACTCCAATAAAAATTTTTTAAAAATTTAAAAATACAGTAATAGATGCTTCTTAAACACTAACTTCCATAAATATCTCTTGGAATACTTGTAAAATATTCATCTATGAATGTGTCCTGTGCACCTACCAGCCCTTCAAACAAGCTCCACTTCCTCTGATCAGTGATGCTTGACATGATACACGCTTAACTTTCACCTTTTGTGGTAACTTCTCTGGTGACACATTGATTGGCTATTTGTGCACATGGTTGTCCTTTAGATAGGGAAGCATCACTTCAGAGAATAAGACCAGAGTAATCATGTGCAGTTTATACGAATCATGGTATATAGAGAACAGACATGGGGGTGTGGACAGGGCCCTAGTGAGCTGGTGAAACCCCTGGGCTCCCAGGGCTTTGATCCCAGATGGGGTGGTTGCCTGAGACCAACAGGGGGAGGTGTGGGCCCCTGTGCCCTACATAACTGCTCAGTGAGGACCCTTCACACAAGGAAGCCTGGGTCTGTGTGCTGGGCCCTCTGCTCACTGATGGGGACTCAACAGCTGTGTCCTCTCAGGCCTGGAGGAGTCCCCTGAGCAGGGACTGCGTGTGATCTCAGCAGATGTTTCCTCCAGGGCTCTCCCTGGCGGGGGAAGCCAACTTCCATCCTCCGCAATGTGGTGTGAGCTAAGCTCCAGCACCAGGGCTCAGGGAGGGGCTGGAAAATCTCTAGATTGACTTCATTATCATGGACACCCTCTGGTAGAAAATAATGGGGGTAAAAGGAGGCATCTGCGGAAGCCCACCTGGTGTGGGGACAGTCACCAAGTCCTGGACTCCTGTCTCCTGATATACTTCTCTCAGTGCACAGGTACATACAGGCCTCACATACCAGGTCCCAGTTCCTAGGCTCCATCAGCCCCTCTGGCTCAGGTACTGGGAAGCTTTTTCCAGTCTCTGCTCCATTACCCATGAATGTCTATGCTTGCAGGTACCTGTCCCAGCCTTTGCTGACCCAGCGTCCTCCCTCTCTGCATCTCCTGGAACAACAGTCAGACTCACATGTACCCTGAGCAGTGGCCCCGGTGCTGGCAGCTACTACACACACTGGTTCCAGCAGAGGCCACAGAGTCCTCCCCGGTATCTCCTGTACTACTACTCAGACTCAGATGATCTCCAGGGCTCCGGGTTCCCCAGCCACTCCTCCTGATCCAAGGATGCCTCAGCCAGGGCAGGGCTCCCATCTCTGGGGTACAGCCTGAGGACTACACTGACCTTCACTGTCTAATCGGAAACAATAATGTTTCTCACAGTGACACTGACAGATCAGGACATGGGGCAAAATCCTTCACCTCTTCAGATTCTTCTTCCATGAAAATTTAAACTTGTAGAATAAGTTGTATATATATACCATGTACTTACAAGTGCCACCTGGTTCGTAATGGGTTTATTCTCAATTATCTCATCAGTGTCTCTATGTCCTCAGGAAAAAAAAAAAAACAAAAATAAAACAAAACACTTCAATGTTGTAGCATTCATGTTACCTGGGTTTCCAAATCTCATAAAAGCGGAGTCTCTGCTGATTTTTCTCCTGAAATGAGGACAATGAGCCTTTCTTTGACTTTATCCCCCTCAGAGGTCTAGGACCATCTAAGCAAAGGGTGCAGTCCTCCCCAGCATGGCTTCAGCACCTCCAGGGCTCAGAGCAGAGCCTTCCCTTTCCTCCCAGGCTCCAGTGCTCAGGAGTGACCAAGATTCACTGTGTCTGAGGCCTGAGCACTAGGATCTGGGATGTTGTGTGAGCCACAGGCCCTGGGAAATTCCATTCTCAGAGCTGGATGGGATACTTTGCTCAGCACCTGAGGCTTCCATTGTGCAGTTGAAAAGAAGGGTTCAGTCAAAGAGGGAATTTGGGACCATGAACCCATTTATGGGATATGAGATTTGGGGGATGTTGCACCATTACTGGGAAAATGCTCATCGTGCATTAGTGAAGTTGGGTGATGTGGGTGTGTGAATGAGCATCTGCTATAGCTGCCAACAGGTTGATCGGGACTCCTGTGAGTGGGTGTCCTAAGCCCAAAAGTACGGCTCTGTCTCCCTCTTTCCTTAGTCCCATTGTAGCTTTTCCATAACCCAGGGCTGTGGGGAGCTGTGGACTTCAAGTGGAAGAACTCCCCATGTGTACATGTGTCCATCCCTTAGGAACCTCTTGATGGGCTCATATCCAAAGTCATCTTCTCTTGCACAAGAACTGTAGAAACACAGGGGTTACCCTGGCATTGGTACCACAGCTCCCAGGCAGAGATCCTACATTGTGACCCAGAACAACATTGAGAGACCAGCCAGGGGTTCAAGCCTGATTTTCCAGATCCAGGTGTGTTGACAAAAACACCTTCGACCACCTTGGGCTGTCGCCTGAGGAGAGATTGGTCATCATTGCTGTAGATCAGCATACTCCCATTATCACACAGAGAACTTCCGTTTCCTGGGAACATGTCTTAACATCCACGTCTTATTCCATCACTCCCCTGTCCATACCTGTGACCAACATAGGCTCAGAATTAGGCTACGAATGCTTTGTATCTTGCTAGAAAGAGAATGATTGATTTTCCAGACTTTTTTAAATATAAAAGTTCAATGAAAATACCTCCTTTTGAAGATATTCATCTCCCAATGAAAAAATAGTTACATGGATTTCAGAACCGATATGACCCCCACTGTTGCTGGGCTGGAAAGAGAAGAAGGGCAGTTGTGTGATGCAGGAAACCATGTGGCCCTCTGCCCAGGCCCTGCCTACCCCTGGTGCCATCCTAAGAATTTAGTGGAATTCGCTGAGTCCTGGGATCTTGGTGATATTGATTTTATCTCTTTCTTTTCATATTGGAGCTTTGCAAGCTCCAGAATTCATGGGCCCTGGATCATGTTTCCCCAGTGAGCAGATGTGAACAGACCCCTTACCAAAAATGTACACAGAGAACTATTGCACATGTGTAAAGATTTCCCACAAGATTTTTCACTGGGGGATTACACACTGAAGCAGTGAGGTAGCACCAGACTCCCATCAGTATGACTAAAATTCAATACAACATCAACATCAGATGGTGCCCAGGATGTGGGGCAGCAGGAACTCTCCTTCACTGCTGGGGGAAATGCCAAATGCCCCACCCACTATAGAACATGCCTGGGCAGTTTCTTGCAGAGCTAAACAAAATATTAGAGATATAATAAACATCCATGCTCTTAGGTAATTCTATAAATGAATTACTTGTTTTCACCCAAAATATGTCCCTACATATTTATTCTTATTGTATTGATGATTGCCAAGCCTAGAAAACAACAAATATGTCCTGCAAATGGTGAATGGGTAAAGAAATTCTAGTATGTCCATACATGGAATGTGATTCAACAATTCAGACATAAATTTTCAGGGAAGAGGAAGACATGGGGGAGACTTCTAAGTATTTCTAAGTAAAAGAAGCCAATCTGAAGAGACTAGATCAGTGAGCATGGAGGAATGGGCGACAGGAGCCCTGGGCTCCAGCTCAGCCCAAGGTCCACATGTCTCTTGCAACCACCAGAGAGCAGTGGTGCTCCCTTCTACATCCCCTGGGAGTGTGTGAATCTGGGCCTTTTGCAGGTGCTCCTGTGTCACTCCTCGGTGAAGCCCTACCCCCAACTCCTATATTCTCTTATGCTCAGCTGGAGCCCTGGCTAAAGTCAAAGGAGGAGCTTATATAACCTTAGGAGAGGAAAGTTTGCATGAGAAACCTCCCCCAAAATGTGAGCATCAGGAGAGCACAGAGAATGGGTTGGTAGGCCCAGGCTTGGATGTGGGGCTCAGGATCCAGAGTCTGTGCTGTCTCTGCCCTGTTCCTCACACTCCTCCCTCACTGCATAAGTAATTTCCAGATACCCTGGGTGACAATATAAAACCATCTGGAGATCCACTGGGTGGAATAACAAAGTCTCTGTTACTAGGATTTTGCTCTAAGTCCTTCTTATGGCATTCGCTGGCTTGAGGACAGATGAGATAGACAGATGTATGTCACGCAACAAAACCTGGACTTTGGATTGTTGCAAGGTCTCCGCTCATGTGAGTCCTCACCACTAGAAACAAATCCCCCTCCAGGAAATGATCTTAAAGACACATGCCTTTTATTTCTAGAATCAGCTCCAGGGAGAACCATGCATCAGAAGTCAGAAGTAGAAAAGGGGGCAAACTGTCCTCTTCTCTCTCTCTTCTCTGTACCATATCCTTGGCTCTATAGTTTGTGGGTTTCTCTGTACTTCCATAATTCAGACTAAGCCTGTGCTCACCCACCATCCTCAGGGTCACAATCTCTGGAATGTAGATTCCCAGTCAACAGGAAACACCAGCAACATCCTGTATAACTGGGGTCCTGTCAGCGGGGCAGCCAGGATTTGCCCTGAACACCTGCTCTCCTGGGACAGGGCTGATTCTCGGGAATCCCAAAGGCATCTCTGTCCCTATGGGCAGATCATCCCCTGACCATCCCTGGCCTCAGTCAGCACCTGAGGCTAATCAGTACATTGATTCTGGGAGCCCAGCATCAGTACTATTCTTACAGTTCTCAAAGTCCATGGTGACGTGGATCACACCCTCCCTGTACTCTCAGGACTGGACTGTCACACCCTGAGTCACCCCCCTGACACCTCCAAAGAGGCTGGACCTCTGTGGAGAAAACTTCTTTCCCAGCTCTGGACCACAAGGTCTCATCACCACGTCTCCACCACTCACATGTGGGACCTTTGACATAAACTGGGTGCAGCTGGCCTTGGGTATTAGAAATCCCTTCTTATAGTCATGGATGGCTGAGTGAGCAATAAATCTGTCCTGAACATGCTGGGTACCAGGCAGAGGGACTACAGCTGTGTCCACCCCAGAGTCAAGTCTGACCTCAGATTTCTTTGCCCTGGAAGCTCTGTGTGTTTGGTGATTCCATTGCTGACATGGCTCTGAACTTTGTAGGCATAGGCTCTCTTTGAGTTTCATTACCAATAATTTTTGACTTTCCTGATTATAGAATAAAACTCATAATACTAAACCTATGACCAAAAATAGAAAGTCGATTTCATAAAGTTTGTAGACTCTGTTTCAACCAAGAACAGAAGGCATCCTTTTACAGTTGTTTTTGCATCCAATTTCTTGGCCAGATTTTATATCCATATTCCCTCTCACTAAGCACAGATCTGGGACAGGTGTATTGTGTTTCCACCTGCAGACTCACAATGACTTTGTCACTGAGTTTAAAAAATCTTACCGTGAGGAATATTGTATGAAAAGGCCACGTCCATTTTAAATGCACAGTTGACTAAGTGGTGACTCATACATCACTCTGTCCCTTGGTCTCTGTCAGAGCAACTTCAGCAGTCACTCCTGTCTGACAAGAACTTCCAGCATCTTTACCCCTCTGCTCTGATGTCAGCAACACTCGCAACCTCATGAGGCTGGGCTCCTGCAGTCTTGTGACCAAATGCTGGGAAGAGAGGCTCTAGGAAGAAGTCCCTGCCCACAGTGTGTGGGAAACTATTGTGACAACCAAATGCAAGTAGTGACAGGTGACAAAGGTTCTCAGCATATTATCTCCTCAGAATGAACTCAAGGGGTTCTACCCAAAACGTGGACAGATTTCTCCCTGTCTCTTCATTGATGTACAAACCTCCGAGGAAGGAATCTTATAGAACTCAGGCAGGAGTCACATAACAGGAGAGAACACAGCATCTCACACGGAAGTTTCCAAATGTCCATAGAGACCCGTCACTGCTCTGGACTTGATCCTGATCCAAGAGGAGTTGGCATAGAGACACCACCTCAGTCCTGAGTCAAGAACTCACATGAGGCTTTGGATACATGTACCCCTGAGGAGTCTAGGTAAAGCAGAAAGTTTGTCCTCATGTTATAAGAAGTTACATAAGGGGACCGTGACCTGGACCTAAAGCAGTGGACAGAGCAGTGGGGAGGCACACTTTGTTTTAGATGGGCTCTGATCACCAAGTTACACAATAGTGTATCTGGGATTGGACACCAGGGGGTGATGGGGTCCATTTCTGAAGAGTCAAGGATAATTATAGCTGGGACCTGCCACCAGGCACTGCCTGTGTCCTCTGTTGAGGGCTCACACCTGGGACCTCCCTAACTCAGGTTTCTACACAGCCCTTCCCCTCCCCTGCCCACAACCTTCACATCCCCAGGCAGAGGGACTTGACCCAGGGTCACTGAGGGACCAGACAACTGGGGACTTATTTGCACTGGAGAGCGCCTCCCTCTCCCAGAGGATGAAGAGGGGAAGGGAGAGATGAGGGGAGGTTCTGCTCAGCTGTGGGACCACAGAAGGCAGGATCAGTGAAGACCTCCACCATGGCCTGGTCCCCTCTCCTCCTCACCCTCCTCGTTCACTTCACAGGTGAATGGATGTGGAGACCGTGAAGGGGGCCTGGGAGGATGTGTGCCATCCTGCATCCTGCTCTTGTCTCTAGACCCCAGCATCACCCTCTCTGTGTCTCTCCCCCTTTCAGGGTCCTGGGCCCAGTCTGTGCTGACTCAACCGGCCTCCGTGTCTGGGGCCTTGGGCCAGAGGGTCACCATCTCCTGCACTGGAAGCAGCTCCAATGTTGGTTATAGCAGCTATGTGGGCTTGTACCAGCAGCTCCCAGGAACAGGCCTCAAAACCATCATCTATAATACCAATACTCGACCCTCTGGGGTTCCTGATCAATTCTCTGGCTCCAAATCAGGCAGCACAGCCACCTGACCATTGCTGGACTTCAGGCTGAGGACGAGGCTGATTATTACTGCTCATCCTATGACAGCAGTCTCAAAGCTCCCACGGTGCTCCAGGCCTATGGGGAAGTGAGACATAAACCTACTTACCCATCTACAAAGTGAGTGAGCGCCCCAGCAGCTGCCTGCTTAGGCTCCCCCTGGGTTTCTGCTGATTCTTCAGTTGATGCTTCAGGTCCAGTTGCATCCTGGGGTGCCTCCTGGGAATGGAGACTCCTTCATCGTCTCTCACCTCAGAGTCACTCAGATTAGCCCCATTTGTACACAACGAGTCTTTAAAAATACCAAAAATTTTGTGCTCATGAGCTGGGACAGTTTCTTCTAGACTAGTGAACATTCACTTATCATCTTCTGATTTTTTAGTAAATGAAACTCTCATAAGTCATGAAGCTGTCATGGTCCTTCAGCCCCGTCCCTGCTCTGCTGTTGCACATGTCAGCGCTCTGTGCAGCTGGGATCATTATTCCCTTAGCTTCAACCAAATGACTAGTTCTCATTATTTGATGTTGTATTGAACACATAAATCAATGCCATACTCAAAATTATATAAAGTAAAAAAAAATCTTTGTAGAGAAAAATCCCGATGTGCTTGTTTATGGAAACTTTTTTCATATTACCTCAGGTGAAAGGAATAAAAATCTACACACTAATTTTTATACCAGCTTTTTAAAATTATCAGACTTGAGTTAAGAAAAACGTCCTCCAATATTATGAATATTCATAAAGAGTGATATTAATCAACATTTTTTTTTAAATTTTTTTTTTAAATTTTTTTTTTTTATTTATTTATGATAGTCACAGAGAGAGAGAGAGAGGCAGAGACATAGGCAGAGGGAGAAGCAGGCTCCATGCACCGGGAGCCTGATGTGGGATTCGATCCTGGGTCTCCAGGATCGCGCCCTGGGCCAAAGGCAGGCGCCAAACCGCTGCGCCACCCAGGGATCCCCTTAATCAACATTTAAAGAAAATAAGTTTTGAAGTTCAAAAATATGCATGAGTATTAACTGCACATTTCTTTATTTTATTTTTTTATTCCTGAGAGAGAGCGAGAGAGAGAGAGAGAGGCAGAGACACAGGCAGAGGGAGAAGCAGGCTCTGTGCAGGGAGCTCAACAAGGGACTCAGGAGTCCAGGATCACGCCCTGGGCCGAAGGCAGGTGCTAAACCGCTGAACCACCTGGGGATCCCCTAATGGCACATTTCATAGGGAAGAAGAACATACCACAGGCTACATTCCACATCACTGGAATTCATTGTATTTTGGAAGAGACAGGAATCTAGAGGTGGTAAGGAGGCCAGGGATTGACAGTAGGTGGAGGAAGGAGGAGGGTGAGTGTGTGAGGTGACTGTATTCATGATAATTTCATTCTCCTCTACAGCACTGTAACGGCAGCCACACCACACTGCTGTGCTGTCACAGCTCAGCAAACTGTACCCCAGAGTGACAGCACCTTCGTGCAGGCAGAGAATGTCATCTAGGTTTCTGGGGGCTGTGATGGGGCACAGGGTGACATCATCCCATCCACTGATCCAAGGAGGTGTGACCCTGTGTGGGAGTGGGGAGCTGTGACCAGAATGCAGTGCTCCTCCCCTGGGGGATGAAGGGATGAGAGAGACCCCCAGCTCTGCCTCCCTGTGGCTGGGGATCTGGGGGTGTGCAGGTGGGTGCAAAGGTTGGGGTTCATCTCCATCCCCACTTCTTCATGACACCTGATGTCCAGGCACTGCAGCCTGACCTTGGACATTCAGCTTGTGCTCCTCTGTGACTCCTCCTCCCCCTGGGGTTTGAAGGTCTGCAAACATCCCTCCCAACACACACTCACTGTCCTCAATCCTCCCTGAAAATTCCCTTGCAGGACATGAAGAGGGGCAGGTCTCACCTCATTGGACACACGACTCACCCCTGAGGACTCGCAGCAGACGGGAGGACTCACTACGCCACATGCTCCTTGGACGCTGCTGGGAAATCCCCGGGAGTCAGCCTGGTTTGAGGGATCAGGCCTGCAGGACTCCTGTCCCCCATCTTGCACTGGGGGAGGGGACCCAGGAACCGGACTCAGGTTCCTGCCCCCCCACACGACCACACCCACCCCGAGGTCTGCTCACCAGGCCTGCACAACCTGTCTATGTCTCTCGTCCTTGCAGGGTCATGGGCCCAGTCTGTACTGACTCAGCAGCCGTTAGTGCTTGGGGCCCTGGCCAGAGGGTCAGCTTCTCCTGCCTTGGAAGAGTCCCAGTATTGGTAATTATGGTGTGAAATGGTACAAGCAGCTCAAAAGGACAGACCCCAGACTTCTCATCTATGGCAATAGCAATTGATCCTCGGGTCCCCAATCAATTTTCTGGCTCTGGTTTTGGCATCACTGGCTCCTTGACCACCTATGGGCTCCAGACTGAAAAATAGGCTGATTACTAGTGCTTTTCCAGTGATCCAGTCCTGAGGGGCTGTTAGAGGAAAACCTGCTATTCCCAGAGCAGTGGGGATCCCTATGCTGCCCAGACTTCCTGGCCAAGTCAGCTGTTTCCTTTCTCTTCGGCTGAAATCCAGATCTGAGGCTCACCGCAGAGAATTTTGCATACAGTTCTGTCCCCATTGGCTTAAAATCTATCTACCAACCCTGTCCTTGGCAGCAACATATGGGGAATTTTATAAAAATGAATTGAAATTCCTGGTGCCAGAGACTGTCTAGACAGTAGACAGAGTCCAGGATGTAAAGGAAGAACCAGGAGCACAGAATTCAACTGCATCTGAGTCAAGACATGTCAGGAATGTCCAATATGTGTCCTGAGACCAAAAGCTCCCATGAATAGGCCCCCAAATTCCCATCTACTATGATAGTTAGACCCTTGGAGCACCTGGTCAACAGCAACTCTGGCTCTCTGGCCATCTGTGGGCTGAGGACAGAGGATGAAGGGGCCCCCCCAGTAAAGCTCCTGTGACAGCATCTCAGGGTTCATGCAGATCCCCTGACTTGTCAGAACTGAGATAAGAACCCTTTTCTCATCTGGCAGAATGGGTCTCCAGGTGTTGGTGAGGTTCAATCTGTGGCTTCTGCTTCTGAGGCTCTTGCTACTGCCACCATCGGCCCACGTCTTTCCAAGGACACCATGGGGGAATGAGGGCTCCTCCTTCCCTCCCTTCCCCCAGAACTCATAGCAGTCCCTTCCTAGACAAGGGGTCTCAGAAGACACAGAAGGGCTATGGCTCCCATCTGGTTGGGACACAGAATCTCTTTGACCTCAATTCAGAGACAAGGGAGTGGTAAGCCCACTGTGTTCATCTCTCACCTGACATCTGAGGGAATCTGAGGTTCCTATTCTTGGTCATTTACCTATTTGTTCAAGTTTCAACACTATGCTATCCTCCCATTAGTCTTCAGGGGAATGCCTATTTTTTGTATTTCTGTTTCTTATGCTCCTGCTGCTGACGCCATGGACCAAGGTCCATCCAGGGGAACCACATGCAAAAGAGGCTCCTCCTATCCCTTTTGTCCTCAAAGCTACTCATACCAGCCCATTTGTAGACAAAGAGGCTTCATGAAAACAAAAATTTCTTGTCCTTATCAGCTGGGGAACACTTACTTCTATGCTGATTTATATTCATTTTTTTCTTTGTGATTTGAATTAAATGAAAGAAATTATTTTGCACTTGAAAATATCATGGGACCTCAACTGTACCCATGAAGTGCTTGAAGACTAAGTCAGCCCTTATTTTAATCTGATATTATTATCTACATGAGTATAACTGGCACTGAGCAGTTTCTAATCTTGGGTGATTTCTAAATAGATGCTAGTGTAAAATTAAATAAATACATCCAAAACATTTGCCACAGGGAAACCTCCATGTGAATAATTACAGCAGATTCATTCACAATCATTAAAAACTGCAAGTGCCTAGAAATCCACATGTGGATATTAATTCCAAGTTTGTATCTAATCACCCAAAGCTGGGACCGACTAAGATGTTACCCAGGAAGGGGCCCACGTATAAAACATGATATGTTCATTGTAGGATCACAGTTTAACCACATTTTAAGAGATGCAAATCTTCCAAGAGAAGGCAGACATCTGCCATCCCTGGGGTCTACGGAGGAAAAGGGGTTGAACGTGTGGACAGTCATCTTCTTATGGCAGGCCCGTCAGACCACTACATTTATCCTTCTGCAATTTTTTTATTTTCAAGCATAAGCCCGGACAGTGAGTCTTCTTTAGTAAGAATGGTGTCACCCACAGTGACAATGATATTTTAGCGGAATTCATATGTTTTCCCTTCCCTCTGAATCTTGGGTCTGTTGACAATGTCCCCTCAGTTACCACAGCTGCCTTTCCTGACTGGCATGTTTCCAAACCAAATCCACGGGACTCCCCGCATTGGAAACTGAGACTAGCAGCTCTGAAGAGGGCAGGAATGTCTACAGAAAGCAGCCCTGGGCTCTGGCTTCAAGGCAGGAGCCCTTCCAGGTAGAGTGGACACATTCCTGCCATCAGGAGGCAGTATGGGTTTGGGAGGCTCAAGGTCCTGAGGGATGCTGGCTATGTCCCCACAGGCCTGTGAGGGTCAGGATCCTGCTCAGATCTGTCAGGTGTGTGATCTGATGACATCTGTGATCAGTTATGTCTGCTGCCCTGGCTGGAGCACAGGGACAGTGAGTACAAACCACTGCCCTGCCTGCAGGGTGTCCACGGTCACACCTGCCACCTGTGAGGTTCCACATCAGGGCCTGTCTGGAGAGGCACAGAGAAGGGGGTCTCCTCTGTGACCAGAAATGTCTCCTCTCCTTGAGGAGGGCAATTCTCCACATGAAGAGCTAGTTGTATAGAGTGAGTCCTTGGAAGAACTGAGCCTTCATGGGGCAGAACTGGGTCTTCTGTTTCCCTTCTCGCCCCAGAGCTAAGGATGGGGACTGGACCGAGGCAGGCGCATTGTAAGTGTCTGTTGAATCTGAGCTGAAGGACTCTTCCATGCAAGATGAGATCTGGGACAGGTTGTTGGGCAGACTCCAGGGTAGTAGATTCAGGGGCTTCATTCCGTGGTGGAACACAGTGGAGCAGGAGTCCTGGGGGGACACCTGAGAAATCAGAAGTGGGGCCTGAGGACTTTCAAGCACTTGCAAGTGAGCTCCATAAACAGGCTTTGGTGCAGGCACCTGGGGAGGCCATGTCTGCGTGTGAGAGATAAAGTCTGGGTGCAGCGATGAGGGAGAAGCACAGGCCGCAAATCTGAGAGAACTGACTTCTCAGTCTGCACCTCCACTCTTGTTAAATACCAACCTTGGAGGAAGCAGATGGGTAGGAAGGTGCCAGTCCATCTCAACACTGTGCGGAGGGTATAAGACCTGGGATCCAGGCTCGGGTGGGTCCTGAAGGCCCAAGAGCTGGTGTCTCCACCATGGACGGAATCCTGTCTCCCTCCTCCATGTAGTCACAGGCCAAGTGAGGAGAGTGGTCACTGTCTCCCAAGAACCAGCATCTTCCAGGCCTTACCCCTGTACCATCGCTTCCAGCAGTTTATCACCTGCCTCTTAACTGGAGCCCTAATAAGAAATTATTTCCTTTTAAGTTATTGTTTATTTATTTGTGAGAGAGATGAAGAGAAAGGAGGTGGCATAGCAGAATCCTTGCTCAGTCGGGAGCCAAACACAGGACTCCATCCCAGTACATCAGGATCATGACTTGAGCTGAAAGATGATTAACCAACTGAGCCACCCAGGCACCCCCTAATTATACATTCCTAAATACAGATTAAAAATGAGAAAATTGGGGATCCCTGGGTGGCTCAGCAGTTTAGCGCCTGCATGCAGCCCAGGGCAAGATCCTGGAGTCCTGGGATCAAGTCCTGCATCAGGCTCCCTGCATGGAGCCTGCTTCTCCCTCTACCTGTGTTTCTGCCTCTGTGTGTGTGTGTGTGTGTGTGTGTCTCATGAATAAATAAATAACATCTTTAATAAATTAATTAAAAATAAAATGAGAAATTGGTAGACAGGACACAGGACGAACTCTGCATTGCCAGTTGCTGGGGAATATTGTAAAAAGTTGTAATCACAGACTGATTCAGAAGCTGGGACTCAGGCACTCTGAGGTAATTCAACTCTGTCCTTGTCTGTGGATGGTGGGTTCTGCTTGACTTAGCTGCTCCCAGAGTGCACTCCAAGAATGTATCTTTTAAATAGTGATGTGGTGTTTATATGCTGTACACAGGCCTCAACATAGTAAAAGTATCTTCATAAACATAAGACTTAGTGGATGTGTGTGAGGATCTATTTGTCTTGCTGCTGACCAACACAAACCTTGTATGCACTCCTCCTTTGCTTATTAGTCATCTGCTGACCTGGAGTAGCCTTCCTCTTTCTCCTGTCTCTGTTCCCTTGAGGACAGGGGCACATTTCTGCTCATACCTGCGAAGCCCCCTAGAGCGTTGGAAACCCACACCAGGTGAGCTGGGCTGGACATCTTCACTCAGGCACCTGGAATGGAGCAGGGACGTGTGAAGGCAAAGGGCAAGCTGCAGAGAGAGCATGGAGGAGGTCATTGTTGATGTTCTGTAGGAGGTGAGGGGTTCTAAGCAGTCAGTGGGCTCCAGATACCCAGGATGATCACTGGTCGGGTAATACCACTTACGTGGAGATGTTTCTCTGTGACTCTCTTTGCTGTGTGTCCCACATTTGATTTTTTTTCCTTTTGTGTATATGTGTTATTACTGTATCCACGAAGCTCAAAACCTAGCCTGACACCAAGGATGAATTCAACAAGTCTCTATTTTTTAATAATAAATATATTTTTGATTGGTGTTCAATTTGCCAACATACAGAATAACACCCAGTGCTCATCCCGTCAAGTGCCCCCCTCAGTGCCCATCAACCATTCACCCCCACCCCACCCTCCTCCCCTTCCACCACCCCTAGTACATTTCCCAGTGTTAGGAGTCTTTATGTTCTGTCTCCCTTTCTGATATTTCCCACACATTTCTTCTCCTTTCACTTATATTCCCTTTTACTATTATTTATATTCCCCAAATGAATGAGAACATACAATGTTTGTCCTTCTCCAATTGACTTACTTCACTCAGCATAATACCTTTCATTTCAATCCACGTTGAAGCAAATGGTGGGTATTTGTCATTTCTAATGGCTGAGTAATATTCCATTTTATACATAAACCACATCTTCTTTATCCATTCATCTTTCGATGGACACCGAGGCTCCTTCCACAGTTTGGCTATTGTAGACATTGCTGCTATAAACATCGGGATGCAGGTGTCCCGGCGTTTCATTTCACCTGAATCTTTGGGGGTAAACCCCCAACAGTCAACACCAGGTTCTTGAATGAATGTGTGAATTCACCGGAATAGGATTCCCATGAAGAGGAATAGATCACTTGATGGGATGAGCACTGAGTGTTATACCATATGTTGGCAAATCGAACTTCGATTTAAAAAAAAAAGAGGAATAGATCTAAGGCAAAGACAATGACTTCTGCTTGTGGAACATTTCATATTTGGAGGGCTGAATTGATCAAATAAGAGTTGGGAACTAAGCACTTGATATTAGGACAGAACAAGAGAAGAACACAGACTTCATTCTTGGTGAAGGTGACAGTCCCATGGACTGGATTAAATGGGTTCCTGCAGGGAAGAAGAAAGGACATGATTAGCCTCCAGCTGCTGATTGAAGAAACCAGAGGGAGTGGCTGGATCATAGAGCATATTCTGAGCACTGAAGACAATGTCCTTGAGCAAATGAACTACAACATACAGGTCAGGTGTATGACCATCTGCTGACAATTCACCAAACCAGGTACCAGGAAAATTGTCATTTGCTTACATAAGCATGAACTTGGTAAAAACACACCATAGGATCAATAAATTCTAATATTTACCTCCTCATCCAAAATTACTTGGAAAGCTCCCATGGTGGCAAATCTATTGAATAATGTTGGTGCAGGAGTTCAGTGTTGACAGAAAAGAAGTTTCTTCACATGGGGGAGGCAAAGATAGAAGCCCAGATATAAATGTCTAAGAATTGGTTCCTCTATTTCTTTCTATTTTTTGACAGTGTGGCGTGCTGTAAACGTAGAATCTGCAAAATGACATACATCATGCTTCTGTCATGGTAGCGATTAGAGCAGTCTTTCTTTAAGATTTTATTTCTTTATTCATGAGAGACACAGTGAGAGAGACAGAGACATAGGGAGAGAGAGAAGCAGGCTCTCTGTGGGGAGACCCATGTTGGACTCGATCCCAGGACCCCAGGATCACCCCCAAGCCAAACACAGACGCTCAACTGCTGAGCTACCCAGGCGTCCCAGGCAATCTTTCTCTTATGACAACTTGAAGTAGTGCAACACAAGGCAATTTATGGCACAGTAGGTAAAAACTCTTATCTGGAAGCAAAACTGATGGAAAACTAACAATGAACGTTTATCCAAAATCACAGACCAATGAAGTGGTTCAAAGTGTGTAGGGTCTTCTCTGGGGTGAAAATAGTTGCCATTGATGTACATTCCTGAAACTCCTGAGATTGAAACACCACTCGAGTGTGAGATACAAAAGAATCAGGTACAATATACTGGAATCGCCGTCTCTAGAAATCAGATGAGAGATGTGAGAATAGACAGGGACCTGGTAAGTTGCAGAAACCAGCTGGACTCAGGTCTTTGGGCCAGGGTGAGTGTGTGCTCTGCAACCAGCAGGGGGCGCGGTGGGACTGCAATGTGGTCCCTACTCCACTGCTTACTGAGGACCATTGACACTAAGGAGCCTGGTCCTGGGGGCTGGGCCCTGTGCTCCCTGCTGGGGACTCAGGCCTGGCAGAGATTTCTGAGGGATGTCCAGTGTATAGTCCTCTACAATGCACACGACAGCTTCTACCCACAGCCTGGAAAGAGTGCTCCCTGGTCCTCAGTGCTGAGGGAACTTCTGGGAGAAGAGGACTCTCCAAACAGAGAGGAACCAGGTAAGAGGAAAGAAATCAGCCTCCTGCACAGAACTGGCCATGTGTCAATGTGGACTCATCCCTGCTCTGGACGTGATCCTCATCTATGTGATTCTACAAGAGACATCACCTCAGTCCTGTCCCATGAACAGCCCAGGGATCTGTGGACAGACTCACTATGTGGAGCATGAATAGGGAAAAATGTGTCCTGTGGGGATGGGAGGCCACATAAGGGGACATCTGTCCTGGCCCTAAGGAACTTGACATTGGGCAGTGTAATGAGGAGGCAGGAGTTATCCCTAATGGACTCGTGTCACTATGTTGTACAATGCTGTGTCTAGGCCTAGACCCAGGGAGCACCCTTCACATGTTTCTGAGGGATAAGGGTTGATCAGAGCAGAAAACCTGCCACCTGATACTGCCTGTGTCAGGGCTCATAGCTGGGACCTCTGCACCCCTGTCCCATGCAGCCCCTCCCAGCCCTAGCCCTTTGTGTCTTAAGACACAGGGACTAGGGTCTTATTTGCATGGATGGCCCCTCCCTCTCTCAGAGGTTGAATAGGGGAAGGGAGAGATTAGAGGAGGTCTGCTCAGCTGTGGGTCCCCAGAAGGCAGGATCAATCACTGATGACCTCCAACATGGCCTGGTCCCCTCTCCTCCTCACACTCCTTGCTTACTGCACAGGTGACTGGATATGGGGAAAGGGGAAGGGATCCTGGGAGGGCACATGGGCTCTAATTTTTCCCCTTTTCTGTAGAAAAGAGCATCACCCTCTCTGTGTCTCTCCCCCTTGCAGGGTCCTGGGCCCAGTCTGTGCTGACTCAGCCGACCTCAGTGTCGGGGTCCCTTGGCCAGAGGGTCACCATCTCCTGCTCTGGAAGCACGAACAACATCGGTATTGTTGGTGCGAGCTGGTACCAACAGCTCCCAGGAAAGGCCCCTAAACTCCTCGTGTACAGTGATGGGGATCGACCGTCAGGGGTCCCTGACCGGTTTTCCGGCTCCAAGTCTGGCAACTCAGCCACCCTGACCATCACTGGGCTTCAGGCTGAGGACGAGGCTGATTATTACTGCCAGTCCTTTGATACCACGCTTGATGCTCACACAGTGCTCTGGGCCTCGGGGGAAGTGAGACACAAACCTGCCATCCCCACTGTGATGGGGCTGCCGGTGCAGTCCTGAAAGTTTGGCCAAGTCAGTGCTTCTTTGTTTGTTTGATATAAACAGGCGTCTGAGACACCACCTCAAGGAATTTATCTATAATTTTTCCACATTCTCTTAAACTTCTCCTTGAAGCCTGTACTTGGGATCAAGATATTGTATGATTTTCTAAAATTGAGTACCAACTCCTGGGTGCCAAGGTCAGCTGCCCTGAGGACAGAGTCCATGACAGGTCAGGGCAGAAACAGGGACTCTGAATCCAGCTCTGAGTCAGGACACATCAGGAGTGTCCAATATGTGTCCTGCTACCAACAGCTCCATGAGTGGGCAGTCAAATCCTCATGTATTATGATGGCTGGACCTTCTGTGGACCCTGGTCCATTCTCTGCCTCCATGTCTGGCAGCTCTGGCTCTCTGGCCATTGCTGGGCTGAGCCAGGAGGATGAGGTCATGCTTCACTGCCCCTCCAGTGACAGCATTTCAAGGATCACATAGAATCTCAGGTCCTTGAGAACGGAGACCAGAAACCCCTTTGTCATCTGCTGGGAGGGGGAGGCCCCAGCAGCTGCTCTGTCTCAGTGTGTGGCTCCTGTGTCTGCTATTCCTGTTGCCAACATGGGTCCAAGTCCATGCAGGGCTACCACCTGGGTCTCAGTGCTATTCCTTCCCTTGTGACCCCAAAGACATTCACTGTATCATCTTCCTAGAAAAAGGCCTCAAAGAAAAAGAAAGGCCTCAAAGGACACAGAAAGGTCATCTCCCCTATCAGGTTGTGATACAGGGTCTCTTTCTGCTGAAAAACATGGAATGGGCATGGCAGGACCAGGCTGATCACCTCCCACCTGACTTCTGAGGAATCCAGGATCTCCATCCTTGGTCATTTAGCTATTTCTAGAAGTTTCCAGACTCATGGAATCCTCTTACTCATCTTCAATATGATTGCCTGTTCTTTTTGCTCATTGAGTGACTGCTTCTGTCACTGATGCACCAATTCCAGAGTATCTATGTCTGAATCATAGATTTGGATCTTCTGACATAACTCCCTTTCCATTCTCATCAATGCTGAATCCTAACCAGGATTTTTTTTTTTGTTCACTTGCATCCTCTAATACTTGAAGAAAGATGTTGAGTTTATTTATTTAATTTTAAAGATTTTATTGATTTATTCATGAGAGACACAGAGAAAGATAGAGGCAGAGACACAGGCAGATGGAGAAGCAGGCTTCATGCATGGAGCCCAATTTCGGACTTGATCGTGGATTTCAGGATCATGCCCTGGGCTCAAGACAGGCGCTAAACTGCAGAGCCACCCAGGGATCCCCAAGATGTTGAGTTTAATGGTATTTAGGTCACATTTGCATATTCCTGAAATGGTAGAAATGTCTTCCCCCCCACCTCCCCATTAGCTATTTTCCTCGGTGTGAGACTGAGTTTTATGTGTCTGGGAGAGGGTGTGTCATCATTGTAAAATTTCTCTGTTTCTATTTATGTGAATTTTATGAGGACTTTGCTTTCACATAGACAACAGTTCTTTCTAGGTCTAGCGAGATCATGTAATTTGATTCTGTTAATTCATTAGTATGGCTGTTGCTAGAGCAATTATCTTTATGAAAACCCACTGCATATCTATAATAATTCATAATGGTTATAGGGTCTGAATATATTAGTCTGACAACGCAATCTCACTGTTCATAATTTATTTAGAACACTTGAATCACTATTTCTTTTTTTTAGTTCACGATATTCTGCAATCTTTCTTTTTCTGTACTCTATGTGTCATGTGTATGTATCCCTATTGTCTTCATTTCCATAAGAGTTTAAAATTTCCATTGTTTTAAATTTCATGTATATATATATGACATTTATTTTTAGAGAGACAGAGAAAGGAAAAGAATGATTGGGGGAGAGGCAGGGGGAGAGGGAGTGAGGGAATCTCTAGCAGACTCCCCACTGAGTGATGAATCTGACATGGTGGGACTCGATCTCATGACACTGAGGTCATGACCTGAGATAAAAACAAGAATCAGACAATCAAACGCTTTTCTGGCTAGAACCATGGAGGGTGCAGAAGAGAAGAAAAAGAGGGTTCCTGCTGTGCCAGAAACCCTTAAGAAAAAGTAAAGGAATTTCACAGAGTTGAAGATCAAGCATCTGAGAAAAAAGTTTGCCCAAAAGATGCTTCAAAAGGCAAGGAGGAAGCTTATCTATGAAAAGGCTAAGCATTGCTACAAGGACTCCAGGCAGATGTACAGAACTGAGATGCGGATGGCAAGGATGGCAAGAAAAGCTGGCAACTGCTCTGTGCCTGCAGAACCCAAATTAGCATTTGTCATCAGGATCAGAGGTATAAGTCAATCTGAGAAGGACAAACATTATATGTTCTCATTCATTTGGGGAATATAAATAATAGTGAAAGGGCATATAAGGGAAGGGAGAAGAAATGTGTGAGAAATATCAGAAAGGGAGACAGAACATGAAGACTCCTATTCTGGGAAACTAACTAGGGGTGGTGGAAGGGGTGGAGGGCGGGGGGTGGGGGTGAATGGGTGACGGGCACTGACGTGGGCACTTGACGGGATGAGCACTGGGTGTTAGTCTGTATGTTGGCAAATTGAACACCAATAAAAAATAAATTTATTAGTAAGAAAATAAAAAATAAAACAGAAAAAAAAAAAAGGATCGGAGGTATCAATGTTGCGAGCCCAGAGGTTCCAAAGGTGCTGCAACTTTTTCACCTTTGCCAGGTCTTCAGTGGCACTTTTGTTAAGCTCAACAGGCTTCAGTTAACATGCTGAGGATTGTGGAACCATATACAGTAGGGTGTACCCAAACCTGAAGTCAGTGAATGAGTTGATCTACAAGCATGGTTATGGTAAGATCAACAAGAAGCGAAATGCCCTGACAGGTAACATATTGCCCGATCTAGTGGTAAATATGGTATCATCTGCATGGAGGATCTGATTCACAAAATCTATACTGTTGGAAAACATTTCAAAGAAACGAACAACTTTTTATGGCCCTTCAAATTATCTTCTCCATGCGGCGGAATGAAGAAAAAGATTACTCATTTTGAAGAAGTTCGAGATGCTGGGAACAGGGAAGACCAGATTAATTGGCTTATTAGAAGGATGAACTAAGGTATCTAGCATGATTATTTTTCTAATCTGATTAGTTAATAAATAACTGCTTTCAAATGGAAAAAAAAAAGAATCAATCGGCTGAGTCACCCACACATTCGAAAAAGTATATATATAATCAAATCAAACTATGATCTCTGAAGGTTTGTTAGGTTCTTTTGTTTTCTTTTTTTTAGGTTCTTTTGTTTTCATTTGTTTGTATGTTTGTGTTTTTTAATATTTTTAAAAAGGTTTTATTGATTTTTTCCTGAAAATACACAGAGAGGAGAGAGGGGAGGGGGCAGAGACACAGGCAGAGGGAGAAACAGGCTCCATTCAGGGAGCCAACGTGGCACTGGATCCTGGGTCTCCAGGATCACCCCCCAGGCTGAGGGCGGCGCTAAAACACTGAGCTACCTGAGCTGCCCTTTTTTTTTGTATTCTTATTGGAGTCAGTTTTGCCAACATATAGTTTAGCAGCCAGTGCTCATCCCTTCAAATGCCCCACTCAGTGCCCCTCACCCGGACACCCTATCCCCCCGCCCAACACCCCTTCCACTATGCCTTGTTTGTTTTCCAGACTTAGGAGGCATTCTTGTTTTGTCACCCTCACTGATATTTACTACTCATTTTATCTCCATTCCGTTTCAATAGTGCTTATATTTCCCATATGAATTAAACCATATGATGTATGTCCTTCTCCGATTGACTTACTTCACTCAGCATAATACCCTCTAGTTCTATCCACGTTGAAGCAAACGGTGGGTATTCATTGTTTCTAATGGCTGAGAAATATTCCATTGTATACATAGACCACATCTTCTTTATCCATTCATCTTTCGATGGACACCAAGGCTCGTTCCACAGTCTGGCTATTGTGGACATGGCTGCTATAAACATTGGGGTGCAGGTGTCCTGCTGTTTCACTGCATCAATATCTTTGGGGTAAATCTCCAGCAGTACAATTGCTGGGTCATATGGTACATCTATTTTTAACTCTTTGAGGAACTTCCATACAGTTTTCAAGAGTGGCTGTACCAGTTCACATTCCCACCAACAATGATTGAGGGTTCCCCTTTTTCCACATCCTCTCCAACATTTGTTATTTCCTGTCTTGTTAATATTCACCATTCTCACTGGTGTGAGGTGGTATCTCATTGTGGTTTTGATTTGTATTTCCCTGATGGCAAGTGATGGGGAGCATTTCCTCATGTGCTTGTTGGCCACGTCTGTCTTCCTCTGTGAAATGCCTCTTCATATCTTTTGCCCATTTCATGATTGGATTGTTTGTTTCTTTGCTGTTGACCTTAGTATGTTCTTTATAGATCTTGGAAACTAGCCCTTTATCTGATACATCATTTGTAAATATCTTCTCCCATTCTGTAGTTTGTCTTTTTGTTTTTTTTGAATGTTTCTTTCGATGTGTAGAAGCTTTTTATCCTGATTAAGTCCTAATAGTATATTTTTGCTTTTGTATCCCTTGCCTTCATAGATATATCTAGCAAGAAGTTGCTGTGGCCAAGTCTAAAAAGGGTGTTGCCTGTGTTCACCTCTAGGATTTTGATGCAATCTTGTCTCACATTTAGATCTTTCATCCATTTTGAGTTTATCTTTGTGTATGGTGTAAGAGAATATGCTAGATTCATTTTTCTGCATGTGGATGTCCAATTTTTCCAGCCCAATTTATTGAACAGTACTGTCTTTTTTCCACTGGATAGTCTTTCCTGCTTTGTCAAATATTAATTGACCATAGAGTTGAGGGCCCATTTCTGGGTTCTCCATTCTATTCCTTTGATCTATGTGTCTGTTTTTGTGCCAGTACCATACTGTCTTAATGATCAAAACTTTGTAGTACAACCTGAAATATGGCATTGTCATGCCCTGGCTCTGGTTTTGTTCTTCAATATTCTCCTGATTATTCGGGGTCTTTTCTGATTCCACACAAACTTAAGATGCTTTCTTCCAACTTTCTGAAGAAAGTCCATGGTACTGTGGAAGGAGGCTTGGTGTCCATTGAAAGATGAATGGATAAAGAAGATGTGGTTTGTGTATACAATGGAATATTCCTCAGCCATTAGATATGTCAAATAACCACCATTTGCCTCGACATGGATGGAACTGGAGGGTGTTATGCTGAGTGAAGTAAGTCAATCAGAGAGGGACAAACATTATATGGTCTCATTCATTTGGGGAATATAAGAAAGAGTAAAAGGGAATAAGGAGAGAGGAGAGAAAATGAGTGGGAAATATTAGGGAGACAGAACATGAGAGACTCCTAACTCTGGGAAACAAACAAAGGGTGGTGGAAAAGGAGGTGGGTGGGTGTTGGGGGTGACTGGCTGACAGGCACCGAAGGGGGCACTTGATGGGATGAGCACTGGGAGTTATGGTATATGTTGGCAATTTGAACTGCAATAAAACAAAAGAAAGAAAGTCCATGGTACTATGATAGGGATTGCATTGAACGTGTAAATTGCCCTGGGTAGCATAGATATTTTCACAATATTAATTCCTCCAATCCATTAGCATGGAATTTTTTTCAATCTCTTTGTGTCTTCCTCCATTTCTTTCAGAAGTGTTCTGTTGTTTTTAGGGTGTAGATGCTTTACCTTTTTTGTTCTCGTTATTCCTAGTATCTTATGCTTTCGAGTGCAAATGTAAATGGAATTGACTCCTTAATTTCTTTTTCTTCAGTTTCATTGTTAGTGCATAGAAATGCCACTGATTTCTGTGCATTGATTTTGTATCCTGTCACATTGCTGAATTGCTGTATGAGTTCTAGCAATCTTGGGGTGGAGTCATTTGGGTTTTCTATATACAGCATCACGTAATCTGCAGAGAGGGAGAGTTTGACTTCTTCTTTGCCAATTTGAATATCTTTTATTTCTTTTTGTTGCCTGATTGTTGATGTAGGACTTTTAATACTATTTTGAATAGCAATGTTGTACAGAGTGGACATCCCTGTCATGTTCTTGATCTTAGGGGAAAGGCTCTCGTGTTTCCCCATTGAGAATGATATTTGCTGTGGTCTTTTCATAGATGGCTTTTAAGATCCTGAGGAATGTTCCCTCTATCCCTACTCTTTGAAGAGTTTTGATCAGGAATGGATGCTGTATTTTGTCAAATGCTTTTTCTGCACCAATTGACAGGATCATAGGGTTTTGTTTTTCTCTTTTTGATGTGATATATCCTGTTGATTGTTTTATGAGTATTGAATCAGCCTTGCATCTCGGGGATAAATCCCACTTGGCCACCGGGAATAATCTTCTTAATGTATTGCTGGATCCTATTGGCTAGTATCTTGTTGAGAATTTTTGCGTCTGTGTTCATCAGGGATATTGGTCTCTAATTCTCCTTTTTGGTGGAGTCTTTGTCTGGTTTTGGAATTAAGGTGATACTGGCATCATAAAACTAGTTTGAAAGTATTTTGTTCCTTTCTATCCTTCACAACAGCTTTAGTAGAAAAAGCATTATTTCTTCTTTAAACGTTTGGTAGAATTCCCCAGGGAAGCCATCTGGCCCTGGACGTTTGTGTCTTGGGAGGTTTTTGATGACTGCTTCAGTTTTCTCCCTGGCTTTTGGCCTGTCCAAGTTTTCTATTTCTTCCAGTCAGAGTTTTGGTAATTTGTGGTTTTCCAGAAATGCATCCTTTTCTCCTAGATTGCATAATGTATTGGCATATAGCTGCTTGTATTCCTTTTTTAAAATTGTTTGTATTTCCTTGGTATTGGTTGTGATCTCTCTTCTTTCATTCATGATTTTATTAATTGAAGTAATTTCTCTCTTCCTTTAAATAAAGTTGGCTAACGGTTTATCTATCTTATTAATTCTTTCAAAGAATCAAATCCTGGTTTTGTTGATTTCTTCTTCAGTTCTTCTGATCTCTATTTCATTGAGTTCTGCTCTCTTCTTCTGCTTGGTGTAGGTTTTATTTACTGTTCTTCTCCAGTTCCTTTAGGTGTGAGGTTATCTGGTGTATTTGTTTTTTTTCAAAAATTTTGAGGGATGCTTGTATTGAGATGTATTTCTCTCTTAGGACTGCTTTTGCTGTATTCTAAAGATTTTGAATTGTTGTATCTTCATTTTCATTTGTTTTTCTTCTGAAGCTGACTGTATTTTATGCCTTTTTGAGGAAGGGTTTCTAATTATATTGTGTATTTTTTCTAAGGAAATTGGTCTATTTAGGCTTTCTTGGACCATTTTTTCTTCTTAATAAAGTATACCTGTTTTCATGATTTATTTTTCTCCACATTTCATTACTTATCTCCCTAATTGAGTATCATGATTATCATTTAAAAATTTTAAATAGGTTTATCTTATTCTGTCACTGAAAAACCTGACTGTGAAGCACCATTTTGATAAATACAGAACACAATTGTTGGGACACCAGGGGGCTCTGGGCAACTGACAAGAAAGAGGGACTGATGCCAACCTTCTTCACACGTGAGAAAGGCCTGACCCTGCTCCAGTGGGACTTGGAGCAATGACTCCACCCATTTGAGGCTCTTCTGTGCTGTGACTCTATAACCTTCTGGTTATAGAAATTAGATGGTGGCTTTCTCTCAACCCATATGTAAACCTACATCATCTTTTCTTTCTTCCTGTGAAAAGAGCCATTACCATGAATTTTAAATAAGGTATAATTATATGGGAAATAATTTATAACCATTCCATACATTCTGATGTACGGAACAGTCATGAGGAATAAGACCCCATATGTCATGAGTGACTCCATTCCCAAGAGCAAAAGGAAAGAAGGAGCAAGACTGTCCCCAGATATCATGGTGGTGCCCAAGAGACTGTGCAGTCATATTTCCTTCGTCGTTCAATGCCCAATTGCGACCTGAAATGCACTTGAGAACACCACCTGCTACCCAGTCTATCTCAGAGAGAAGACCCTGCTCTCACGTACAGGACGTGGTAGCCACCATGTGACCCCCTGCCCCTACCATGTGGGATACCAGAACTCCCACCTATTTCTACTCTGCACACATGAGCACCAAGAATTACATAGTCAGCATGATTAAGGTCTTTGTTCAGGTGACCAAATGTCAGAGAGTGCAACTGAGGATAGGACGCTTGTGATGGGAAGAATAACTGGGTGGTGTCCAGAGAGGAATGAGGAGGAGCTCCCTCAAATTGGAAGACTAAGGTGAGTGGCAGATGACAAGTTATTCAGTTCACAGGGGCTTCTCTGACATGACAGGAGCCTGAGCTGTGAAAGGATCAGGGATCCCTGGGTGGCGCAGCGGTTTAGCGCCTGCCTTTGGCCCAGGGCGCGATCCTGGAGACCCAGGATCGAATCCCACGTCGGGCTCCCGGTGCATGGAGCCTGCTTCTCCCTCTGCCTGTGTCTCTGCCTCTCTCTCTCTCTCTGTGTGCCTATCATAAATAAATAATAAAAAAAAAATTTAAAAAAAAAAAAAAAAAAAAAAAAAAAGAAACGACAAATACCCACTATTTGCTTTGACGTGGATGGAACAGGAGGGTAATATGCTGAGTGAAATGAGTCAATCGGAGAAGGACAAACAATGTATGTTCTCATTCATTTGGGGAATATAAATAATAGTGAAAGGGAATAGAAGGGAAGGGAGAAGAAATGGTTAGGAGATATCAGAAAGGGAGACAGAACCAAAAGACTCCTAACTCTGGGAAATGAACTAGGAGTGATGGAAGGGGAGGAGGGCAGGGGGTAGTGGTGAATGGGTGGCGGGCACTGAGGGGGGCACTTGACGGGATGAGCACTGGGTGTTATTCTGTATTTTGGCAAATTGAACACCAATAAAAATAAATTTATTATTTAAAAAAAAAAGAAACGACAAATACCCACCATTTGCCTCGACGTGGATGGAACAGGAGGGTATTACGCTGAGTGAAATAAGTCAATCGAAGAACAAACATTATATGGCCTCATTCATTTGGGGAATATAAAAAATAATGAAAGGGAATAAAGGGGAAAGGAGAATAAATGATTGGGAAATATCAGAAAGGGAAACAGAACATGAAAGACTCCTAACTCTGGGAAAGGAACTTGGGGTGGTGGAAGCGGAGGTGGGCGGGGGTTGGGGGTGACTGTGTGGCGGGTACTGAGGTGGGCACTTGACGGGATGAGCACTGGGTGTTATTCTGTATGTTGGCAAATGGAACACCAATAAAAAATAAATTTATAATAAAAAATAATAATAAAATAAAAAAAAAAGAGAATCACCAGTTTTGCTACCTAGGTCTAGGGTAAGAGACCCTTGAGGAGGGGAGGATGACAATGCCAACAGTGAGTCCTCAGGGAGCAGAGTTCTGGGGCTTCTCTGCCCTGTCCTGATTCTTCCCTTTACCTCCTCCCTCATCAAAAGGATTTCTTTTCAGTGATGAGGGAAAACATGCAGAGAGAGGTCATTTGTGTTCACTTGCTCCCATTATTTACACAGGATGGTCATCACCCCAGTCTTCCTGTTGCTTTATGGTCAAGCTCTTCTTCAGGGAGCTAACCTGGAATATGCTATACTGTCATCCATATAACTGATTTTCACTTAGAAAAAAATATTCATATTTGCGTCTAATTTGTAATATATATATATTCATATTATATATTTGACATTATATTTCAAAAATATATAAGCATTAAACACATATGTTAAATGATGCCTGGGTGGCTCAGCAGTTAAGGGTCTACCTTTAGCTCCAGGTGAGATCCTGAAGTCCTGGGATCCAGTCCCACATCAGGCTCCTGCATGGAGTCTGCTTCTGTCTCTTCCTATGTCTCTGCATCCCTGTCTCTCTGTCTCTCATGAATAAGTGAATAAAATCTTAAAAAAATAAACACATATGATAAATATATAATAAAATATTTTTAAAGACTCTATTATTAGAGCAAGAGAGAGAGTGTGTGGGGGAGGGCAGAGCGAGAGGAGAGAGAAATTTTAGCAGATAGCTGAACAGGTTATCAGGCTGAACAGGTAGCTGAGAACAGGGCTAGATTTCAGGTTCCTGGGATCATGATGAGAGTCAGTACCATAAGTGGGACACTTAACCAACTGAGCCACCTCGCACTCCAAAGGAAATACATTTTATCTAGCCTCTTTATTATCTAATGCCTATGATTATTCTCAAAAAAAAATGTGAATCAATATTTGTAAGCAAAAAATGTCAATCAGATACAGGGCGACTCAAACAACAACACCAGCAATAAATAACACAGTAATACCCAAGATAATAAGGGAAACCTATGCAGAACTGTAAAGACCTGTGGAGTTATGGGATATTCTGGGGACCTCTAACCTTTAACACTGGATTAAGATGGCTCTAGATTGGTAATCACCCCGGGCGCTGGCAGAGGACAACTCAGTGCCAGGTTATGCCGAAACCCCTATAGAGGTGACAAGTAGATGTGTGGAATTGAGGCCAAACCTCCTTAGTTCTGTCCTCAATCCATTGGGACTGAACAAAATGGCTTTTGTTTGGAAGCTGGTTTGTAGCATGTATGGATTCAGGCTGTGTGTTCTCTACGCCTCCAGATGAGATCGTCATAAGGACTTTTACTACCAATGCTGGTATCACTTCAGAGCAGTTATTTCTTCTTCAACAAGTCATTAGAAACACTGGTGTATTTCGCCAAACTCATAGGCAAAGATTATAGCAGCAGAACACAGAGACTTGGGGTTTCAGGAACATGGGAGCTGATGGAGAGCAGCTGGTGCCATGACTGGTATGGAACCACTTCTAGTATGACCTGCCTGACTGGAAAATGCGATGTTAAATGATGTTAAATACCTCTAAGAGAAGATGTGTCCCATTTTCTCTGAATAATGACAAAAATAAAGCCTAACAGAGGGATCCCTGGGTGGCGCAGTGGTTTGGCGCCTGCCTTTGGCCCAGGGCACGATCCTGGAGACCCAGGATTGAATCCCATATCGGGCTCCCGGTGCATGGAGCCTGCTTCTCCCTCTGCCTGTGTCTCTGCCTCTCTCTCTCTCTCTCTCTCTCTCTCTGTGACTATCATAAATAAATTAATTAATTAAAAAAAAACCTAACAGAGAAAATCAATAAACCAGAAACAATATATTTCAGATAAATTGCCAATCTTCTGGAGAGTTGAGCAGTCATAAATACACAAATACAGATATATATAAGCAGGAAAGAAAGAAAGGAAAGAGAGACAGAAAAAGAAAGAAAAAAGGAAGGAAGGTTAGAAGTGACACAATGAACTTCTCAAAGCACAAAAAAAATCTCAATAAAGAGTAAGTTAAAGACATTACTAGATATTTCACAAAAGGAGATAGGCAGATGGAATTTAAATGTGTGACATTGTGTTCCATATTATATATCATTAGGGAAAAGCAAATGCAATCATGAATGAGTTACCATTGCACACCAATCAGAATGACCAAAATCCAGTAGACTGGCATCAGATAGATTATGTACAGAGAAACAATAATTTAAAATAGCACCAAGAGGCACGGTTCCCCACCCATATGCTCAGTGATATGTCATGTTAATATGACACATCTTCCCAATGATGCACAAAGAACATCAATGCACCTCTGTGCTTTTCTTGGCACAAATTGATAATATTAGCGTAATCATGAGAAAACCTCAGATAGGGCAGCCTGGGGGGCTCAGCGGTTTAGCGCCGCCTTCAGCTCAGGGTGTGATCCTGGAGACCCAGGATCCAGTCCCACGACAGGCTGCCTGCATGGAGCCTGCTTCTCCCTTTGCCTGTGTCTCTGCTCCCCTCTCTCTCTGCCTCTCTCATGAATAAAGAAATAAAACCTTAAAAAAAGAAAACATCATATAAACCCATACTCAGGGATATTTTACAAAATACCACACCAGGTGTCTCCAAATTCCCAAAATCAAGAACAGGGAAAGACTGGAAACTCATATATTGGAGGATTTTAGTATCTCCTGATGAATAGATGCAATGTTGTTAGTTGGATTGATTGCAGGAAAAACAGTGTTAAAATAAATAAATAAATAATAAATAAATAAATAAATAATAAACAAATAAATAAACTTTGAAATGTAGATAAAGTCTGTAATTTTGCAAAATGATCAGAACACCAGTAAGTAATTGATTTTACAAACAATTCATAACAATACAAAATGTTACCATTCAGAAAAGCTTGGTGAAACGTAGTGATCTCTATCCCGTATTTGCATTTATTTCTGGAAATATAAAATTATTACAGAAAAAAATTTCTACATACAATACATAATGGAAAAAAGGAATAAAAATTTCTTCCCTCCACTCCTCACATTTAAGATCAGAAAGCCAGACGTCTGTGCTCTACTGGTTTCCACACAGCCTATAAAACTTTTCACATTGAGTTCTTGGTTATGGAATGTATTTACTTTTTATTATGTTGTAAATAGTAATATAAAAAAATAATCATGTTCCTTGTCTTTTATGAGTCAAGATAAATCACCTCCATCACAGCAGCTCAGGAGGATACCCAGCATCCTAGCACTGGAAGAAAGCAGACATCAGACACCAGAGGATCCCTAGTTCTGGATAGTAGGAAGTGCTCCTATTCATACATGCTCTCTCTTACAGCTGAAATGTTCTGACACACTACAACAAACAAATACAGGAAGTCTCTGAAGGTAGAAAGAAAATGAAGACTTCAAACAAATTGAGGAAAACACAACAGCATGTACCCTGGTTCCTTTTCTTATTATGTTGCCCACATGTAAGACAAGATCCTGTAGGTTCCTCCAACCAAGAAACATTCAAAGGCTGAGATCCAGAAAATCAAACCAGAAAACACTAAAACTTCAAAAGCACCAACTCCTCTGGTCAGAGGATATTGAGATAAGTTGGCCTGAGTGGAGGGAATATTTGGGTAAACCTGTCCACCACTTGCACACACTAATGAATCCCCAAACTGTGCCTCATGCAGGGTTCACATTATTGCTCAGCAGAGACATGGCGTCCATATCCTCCTGGCAGAAGCAGGCAGTGCCCCAATACCCACCCGCCATGGTGTCAGTGACTCAGGAGATAGCTAAGCCTCCATCGCATGGGATCATCAACAACTATGGGCAATGCAGGCTTAGATGACTAGTTTGCACTCCAGTTTTTCCCACCTATGATATTGGCAGGTCCTGGGTAGCTCATCTGAAGCCCATTGATCCGGAGAGAGAATGAATGCAGTGCACAAGGCAAAGCTGGTTTGTTGTCATATACCCAATGCTGGTGACTGTCTGAACTCTGGGGAACTGAGACTGGGCTCTCCCTGAGCATGAAAATACTGAATTTTGATGCAGGAGGCAAGGGAGCTGGACCTGCATTTGATCCTCCACTCCCTGGTGTCAGTGAGGACAAGGAATGCAGTGGGGAGCAGAGGATCCACTCCCTGAAGGAAAGGAACTCCATTCAGTCCTGTGCATCCCACCCTGAGGTTGGCAGGGCCCAGCAAAGAGCTTGTCCCACAACCCCCCACCTGATGGGAGCTGGGAAGTGGCAATCACTGCCCCACCTTCTCCAGCAGAGAGTAAGCAGCAGAATGCTAAGCATTTTCACTTGAGTCACCTGGAAGCTGACACAAACACCCTTCACCTGCTGAGGCACCTCAGCAGGAGGATCATTTGTTTGAAGAAAAATAACTGAGGACCAAGCATCTCATTATATAATAACCATAATATCCAGGGTCCAATAAAAAATATGATATGTCAAGAACCACTAAAATAAAATCCTGAATGAGAAAGGTGAATTGAATGACACCAACACTGAGGTTACTCACATGCTGTAATTATTGGACAGGTAGTCTTAGGCAACTATCATAGAATCCATGTGGTGTAAAATTACACTCTTCAAACAAATGGAAAAAATAGAAATGCAGAAATGAAAGAGAAATCATCAAAACAAACCAATTGGAAATTTTAGATCTGAAAAAGATAACAGAAGTCATCGAAAAAAAAGGAAAATCTCCAGAGGGACTCAAGAGTAGGTAACACTTCTTATTTGTTTGTTTTCTGGCTTATTTGTTGAAACCAAAACTGGGCTCCATTCCTTCTGTGCAGTTCCCACCACCTTGACTGATCTGCTGCGGCTGTCAGCAGGGGGCGCTGTGCACCTGCTCAGAGCTGGCCAGGCCTGAAACCCACTGAAATGGTTCCACCTGCCTGGGTCCTGCACTGGTGCTCACTGCCAGAGGGAAAGATGACAGCAGCTGTCTCCTCCCAGGGGACAAACCCATAGCTCTCACCCACCCCGGAAATCCTCCCTGGATGGAAGCTATTAGCTGAGCTGAGGATCCAGATTCCGATGGCATTGTGGGCTCCTATTTGCACAATATACCACCAAGCATCCCCTTCATCCCTAGAGTGAGGAAGAGATAAAAGAAACATCCCAAATACAAATCAAAACGAAACTGAGATATGACCTCCCTCCAGTCATAACAGCTAACAGAAACAACATAGGAAATAGCAGGTGTGGGCAAAGATGCAGAGAAAGGGGAACCCTCTTGCACTGTTGATGGGTGTGCAACCTTGTGTAGCTCCTTTGGAAAACAATTTGGAGGCCACTCAAAGGTTAAAAATAGAAATGCTCTGATTCAGCAATTATCCACCTAGGAATTTATGCAAAGAATACAAAAACACTAATTTAAAGGATACATGCACCCTGAGGTTCATAGTAGCATCCAACAATACCCGAATTATAGTGTGAACCCAACTAATAAATGGTAAAGGAGTATATGTATGTATGTATGTATGTATGTATGTATGTATGTATGTATATATACTATTACTCAGCCATAAAAAAAGAATGAAATATTATCATTTACAAAGACGTGGTGGAGCTAAAGACTATAATGCTAAGTGAAATAAATCAATGAGAGAAAGACAAATATATAATTTCACTCATGTAGAATTTAAGAAATGAAACAAAATATCATAGGGGAAAAAGTGAGGAAAACAAGAAACAAACCCTTAACTCAAGAGAACTGACTAATGCTTACCAAATGGAAGGTGGGTGGAGGGATGGGTTACAAAGGTGGTGGGGATGAAGGAGTGCACTTGTGATGAGCACTGGCTCATTTATTTAAGTCTTGAATTACTAAGTTGCACTCCTATTACACATTGTGTTAGATATTTGGGATATAAAGAAAAACATAAATAGAAAAGAGACATCCCAGAGACCAGAGCCAGTTTTAAGGCCAGGGAATCTGTGGAAATTCCATACCATGATTTTGACTCCTCTCCTTCTCCTCCCCCTCCTCACCCACTTCCCCAATTCATGGAGATTTGAGAGGGATCCTTAGGAGGGATCCATCTGCCTTTCTTCTCCATTCCTAAAAAGGGTCTATTTTCATTTCAGGAACCAATTCTCAGGTCATGGTGACTCAGGAGCCTTCATAGCCATGTCCCCAGGAGGGACAGTCACTTTCAACAATGCCTCCAGCACAGGACACTATCCATACTGGATCCAGGAAAAGATTGGCAAAGTCTAGGCCATTTATTTATAATAAAAACAACAAATACTGATTTCTCAGACTCCTTTCTTGGGAGCAAGTCTGACGTGACAATCTCCTGGTCCCCAGCCTGAGGCCGAGACTGAGTACCCCTGGGGCTACACTATAGTGGTGCTGGGCCCAGTGAGAAACCAAGATGAGGAAGGGACACATACACTTTGTTTCATCCAGTGAAACATGGGTGATACAAATATCATGTGATTACTGACATCTCATGGCCAAACACCTGAGCCCAGAGCAGTATAAATGCAGACTGACCATGGGGAGATGGGCATTGGGAAGGGTCTGGACTGATTTCCATCCCTGTGTGAGTCCTAACATTGAATTAATGTATGAGTAACTCAGGAGGCCTTAGTTCACTAAAAGACAAATTCAGGTATTTTGTATTACAAAATGTCTATAGGATCAGAACTATAGATTGAGGCTAAATACATTTCCTCTAGGAAAAAAAAAAGGAACATTAAGAGTCTTCCTTTACAGCTAAAGAATGAAAAATGGAAAAATCCTCATTTTGTATTTTCTTAATGTTCACTTTATTGGGTTGTATTTCAGTGCAATGCAACTGTGTTGCGTATTTAAAAATAGTAATAATAATCTTAAGAAAAAAAGGGGACGCGTGCTTGGCTCAGCAGTTGAACTCATGAGTTCGGCCCTGGGCTTGATCCTGGATTCCTGGTATGGAGTCCCATGTCAGGCTCTCTGCATGGAGCCTGTTTTTCCCAGAGTCTGTGCCCCTGCCTCTCTCTGTGTGTCTCCCTTGAATGAATAAATATAAACTTATAAATAAATAAATTAATTAATTTAAAAACCACATAGGGATAATTATAAGCCTTTTTGGAAAGGATTCATCTTTCCTAATATCCTCACTTAAATTGTATCCTACCAAAGAATATATGTTGAAATTGTAGACCTCAGGACTTAAGAATATGACCTTATATGGAAAAGGGATGCTGCAGATGTAATTAGTACAGATGAAGGGGGTGTGGTGATCTCCTAATTCAATTGATTCCTGTGCTTGTAACATGACACTCAGATGGAGACAAGGAGGGATCCCTGGGAGGGTGGAGACAGAGATTGTGGTTCTGCAGCTGCAGACAGGGAACCCCAAAAATTTTCCTCAAATTTCTTACAGTTATGGAGAGGCAAGAAAGACTTCTCTGCAGGTTCCAGACAGATCATGGCCACTCCCTACAAAGTGTGGAGTTGCGTATGAACAGCAGAAATGCATTTTTATTGTTTTAAGCCACTTATTTTGTGGTGCTTTTTAATGGCAGCCTTAGAAATATAATATAATCTAAAAATCAATTTATAGATCTCGGAAGTGTCACTAGTAAGTGGATTACAACTGAACAATGAAATTATTTCTCAATTATAAAATTGGAAGTTATTAAGTTTCACTTTATCCACTGCAATTGTTTGCTCATATAGGATACCTCAAACTTTGATGATGACAGTATGAATTGGCAATCAATTTTGGAACATAAATTTTGAATACTTATCAAATATTAAATATATATATGACCTGCATCACCGTTACAATTTTATTATGTTCTTTGCTTTTCTACCATGTTATTGTATTTTTTATTTTATTATTTTATTATTTTTTTACATATTTTTTATAAATTTATTTTTTATTGGTGTTCAATTTGCCAACATGTAGAATAACACCCAGTGCTCATCTAGTCAAGTGCCCCCCTCAGTACCCATCACCCAGTCACTCCCACCCCCTGCCCACCTCCCTTTCTACCACCCCTTGTTTGTTTCCCAGAGTTGAGTCTCTCATGTTCTGTCTCCCTTTCTAATATTTCTCACTCATTTTTTCTCCTTTCCCCTTTATTCCCTCTCACTATTTTTTATATTCCCCAAATGAATGAGACCTTATAATGTTTGTCCTTCTCTGAAAGAAGATGTGGTCTATGTATACAATGGAATATTACACAGCCATTAGAAATGACAAATACCTGCCATTTGCTTCGAGTGGATGGAACTGGAGGGCATTATCTTGAGTGAAATAAGTCAACCGTTACAAATTTTTGAAGTCAATTCTAATGAAAATTATCTAGTTAATACACTCCAAGATAAATATACAGGTACATCTAGTTAAGACATGTTACAATAACAAATAATTGAAACCAAAATGAATATCCCTCTGTGGAAAAGTCGTGAAATTATGGTATATTATCCTATGAATAAATGATGAACTATGAATCAAAATGAGAGCATCCTAATGCTTGTCAAGAATCCTAATGCTTCTCAAAAATCAGTGATTAGGGAATCCCTAGGTGGCACAGTGTATTAGCACCTGCCTTCGGCCCAGGACTTGATCCTGGAGTCCCAGGATCCAGTCCCACATCAGGGCCCCTGCTGGAGCCTGCTTCTCCCTCTGCCAGTTTCTCTGCCTCTCTCTCTGTTTGTCTCTCATGAATAAATAAATTAAATCTTTAAAAAATATTTTAAAAAATTCAGTGATTATGTTTTTTAAGGAGCAATGGAACTACAGAAAAAAAAATAAGATTATGTTATGTAGTATATATGTGTTGTGTAGGTGTGTGTGTATATAAAATACTAGAACAAATCTAAGACAGTTTTATCAGTTATCCCTTCAGGAAGTAAGTGGCAGCGAAACTGAGGGTGCATTGGTATCATATTAATTCTTGTAAAAGATTTTATTAATTTATTTAAGATAATGAGTGAGTGAAAGAGGAGGATGAGGGAGATGATCAGAGGGAGGAGGAGAAGCAGACTCCCTACTAAGCGAGGAGCCCAGTGCAGGGCTCTATCCAGGATTTCTGGGATCATGATCTGAACTGAAGGCAGACACTTAACCTACTGAGCCAACAAGGCTCTGCATATCAATTTTATAGACCATTTAGAGCAATGTTATTTAATATCAACCTTTGTACTGAGCAAAATTACACAAGTAGGCCAAAAATATCTTAAACGTATCAACAAGTCCTTACAAAATAATTGTTGTAAGGGTAATATCCACAGAAGTAACCAAGAACAAAGGACATGTCATCCCTGAATGCATGATACACTCATTGCCAAGACAGGTACATGAGGGCTGGTGAACCTAACAGGAGATCCTGCCAAAAACAACAAAAACCAAGTAAGTCAGCTTATAAGGGTAACCCAAGTAGAAATATTACCCAGGTTGAAACAATGGGTTTCTCTAGAGACTTTAAATCTTGAGCTCACTTTAAGTGCATTAAATCCCAATAATGATGCCAGGGACATGGCCTGTGCAAACTACAATGTCAGGAAATCCTGAAACATACTGTGACATAAATATTCCAGTTAGCTGTCCAAATGACGGCCTCGATGCCCTGGAAAAATTAACAGTTCAATCCCACAGAGCTGACCTGCTCATTCTACTATTCTGGGTGGTGACATCAGAGGTCCAACTGCAAAGATCAGAGGCCATTCTAGGAGGGCTGGGAAGGTTGATACAGGCTGGGGGACATGGTGTCTGAGGCCAGCAGGGGCAGCGAGTGGGCTGCTCCTGGGAGTCAGGGTCTGAGTGAGGAAGAGCAGGAACATCTATCACTGGCCCCTGCACCCTAGAGCAAGCAGGGTCCTCCCTGTGGGTGACTTTTCTACACCTAAGGCCTTGGAGCCACAAGAGCTCTCAGCTCTGAATCACACAGGCCTCATGATTTGTCCTCTACTACGTCATGGAGTAACCTGTCCAGACATTATTTCCATGGAATGATAGATGGACAGGACAATCATACAATGCAATTATCAGGAGAACACAAAGGGGAATGTCATTCAAAATGCTCCCTAAGCATCACTTGTTCACACAATGTCCTACTCATTTCTGATAAAGAGACATCCCTGTTCAGCTCCCCGTGGTACTGCAACAGGGTCCATGATTGAGAGGAGACCACTGCCCCTAACTCTGTCACAGGGGCTCTGAGATTCCCAGTGTCCTCACTGCTGGGAGAGGCACCGCTAATACCCTCCAAGACAGAAGAGGGAATGTCACTGGGGAGGGAAGAAAATGTTCCAGGGATGGGTTAGATTTGAGGTGAAGTAGATATGAGGCCACGGGGTGGGAACACGTCCATCTCCTCATTCAGCTCTCAGGCTTTGCAGAGAAGAAGCTTGGGACAGAGGTCACTAGAGACAGTATGGTGGTCATTTTCTAAAAGATGTCCTCCTGATACCCAGTGTCTAAGGTCACCTTGCAGTCACTTATGCGTGTGAGGTCCCAGAGTCTGCTCATTTCAAAGCCTTCCAGGGGACATGCTGGTGACTCTAGGGCAGAGAGAGAAGAAGCTGATTTGCATGAAGTGCCTTCTTAACCTCATAGGACAGGAGACATGAAAAGGTCCAGGGACACCCCATTCCATCCCAGGAGACTGAGGAAGCTGCAATCCGTGAGGGTGCCCACCATGGCTTGGACGGTGCTTCTACTTGGGCTCCTTGCGTATGGCTCAGGTCAGGGAAAAGACTTTGCATCTGTGGGGAGCACATAAAACAGGGACTCATGTGACCCTTGTTTCCCATATCAACACCTTTCTCTCCTTTTGATTTTAGGAGCAGATTCTCAGACTGTGGTCACCCAGAAGCCATCACTCTCAGTGTCTCCAGGAGGGACAGTCACACTCATATGTGGCTTCAGCTCTGGGTCAGTCTCTACAAGTAATTACCCTGGCTGGTACCAGCAGACCCAAGGCCGGGCTTCTCGCACAATTATCTACAGCACAAGCAGCCGCCCCTCTGGGGTCCCTAATCGCTTCCCTGGATCCATCTCTGGGAACAAAGCCGCCCTCACCATCACAGGAGCCCAGCCTGAGGACGAGGCTGACTATTACTGTTCCTTGTATATGGGTAGTTACACTGACACGGTGATTTAGATCTATGGGGAAGTGCAGCCAAAATCTCCTTATGGACTCAGAAAGGCTCAGCTTTAAAGGCCAGGAGAGAAAGTGAGATGTGAAAGGGTCAACACCACCATGGGAAGTGAAGATCCCTGGTCCCATTCTCCTGTTCAGTGGTTCATGACAATAACCCAATTTATCTCTCCCAGGGTGTGTCCATCTCTCCAAAGTGACCTTCCAAGACTGTGCTTTCTTCCTCCTTCTCTGTCTAAATGTTGAGGAGTGGGGCTTCCCTTCCATTTTACGTAAACCAGTACTGAGACCCAATCTACAGTTTCAATATGGTCTATTAAACATAGAGCCTTGGGATCCCTGGGTGGCGCAGCGGTTTGGCGCCTGCCTTTGGCCCAGGGCGCGATCCTGGAGACCTGGGATCGAATCCCGCGTCGGGCTCCTGGTGCATGGAGCCTGCTTCTCCCTCTGCCTGTGTCTCTGCCTCTCTCTCTCTCTCTCTATGTGACTATCATAAATAAATAAATAATTAAAAAAATAAACATAGAGCCTTGGTAGATCTCATTTTATTCACTAAATTGATGATGAGGACCAAATTAATATTTTCATCATGTGGAGCTTGATAAAGCTGTAATCCTCCATGTTATACCTCTAAATCTGAAACCACTGTCAGTGTTCATAGATGTGTATTTAACAAGCATTCCAAGAGATTTGTATGGAAGTTAGTGTTACGAAGCATCTATTATTGTATTAATATGAAATTATTTCTGAAAATATACCCTTAAATGCAAAGAGAGTAACATCTCTAACATAATCATTCCCACATTCCACTAACGATCCAACCACACTGAGAAACAGATTCAAAATTGCAATCCATTTGTGGTCACAACAGCCTGCTTTGGAGCAGTGCATGCTCTGACATGAAGAAGCGAAGGACCATACGTGACCAGTAGATGTGAATGTGTAATTCGGTCTGGAGACTGTACGATTTGAGCATCATGGTTCCTGATGACCATTGGCTCTCAGGGAAATATCAAGAGACCTAGGATAGTGTAATTATTACCTGTTTGATGGTTTCTTCTAAATAATTTTTGCAACACTTGCCATTATACTAGGATGGTTTCTATTTATTTTGCTTTAAAATACATTATATTTATTAAATATTAGTAAAACAATCTCATTTGTAATAAAATTAATATTTTAGTTTTTTTCACATCAACAATAATATTAGAGGCACATGTGTGGCTCAGTTGGTTAAGCATCTGTCTTCATTTTTTAAAAAGGTTTTATTTATTTGTTCATGAGAGAGACACAGAGAGAGAAAGATGCAGAGACACAGGCAGAGGCTGAAGAAGGCTCCATGCAGGGATCCGGAAGCCCAGGATCATGTCCTGGGCCAAAGGCTGGCATTAAACCACTGAGCCACCCAGGAATCCCCAAGCATCTGTCTTTAGCTCAGATCTTGATCTTGGTGTTCTGGGATTGAGCCCCACATCGAGCTCCGTTCTCAGGTTTGAGCCTGCTTCTCCCTTGACCTCAGCCTGCCTCTCCTCCTGATTCTGTGAACTCTCTGAGGTCAGAGATCACTCTGTCAAATACGTAAACAAAATATTAAAAATAAAAATAAAAAATAAACAATGATATTAAACATAAAGGAAAACTACAGCCAGATAAAGCGGAGCCATGGAAATAATTTATGCACTGTAAATTATGTTTAAGGAATGAGGAGTTGCTTCATTTAACTCATGCTGGCCAGCACTTGCACCAAATTATGTGTTCATATCGGCTGCTGACATCCTCAACACAAAGATAACTCCAGGGACAAAGGCTTCTCTAGATAATTCCTTCAAACATTTAAGGAAGAAATAATGAGAATACTACAGAGAAGCAGGGAGGAATGAACAACTTCAAGTATACATATAAGGCTTATGTTCCTCATTTACTATACCGAGACTCAATTTTCAAAACAAAATAAAATCGTTGTTCAGATTCTTCCCATGACAATTTAAAATGTGTCAAATAAGTTGTATATATAACGTGTACTAACAAGTGACACTGGATTCATCATGTCTATTCTCAATTATCTCTTCAGTGTTTCTATGTCCTAAGAAATAGCAAAACAGGGATCCCTGGGTGGTGCAGCGGTTTGGCGCCTGCCTTTGGCCCAGGGCGCGATCCTGGAGACCCGGGATCGAATCCCACATCGGGCTCCCGGTGCATGGAGCCTGCCTCTCCCTCTGTCTGTGTGTGTGTGTGTGTGTCTCTCTCTCTCTCCTCTCTCTCTCTGTGACTATCATAAATAAATAAAAATTAAAAAAAAAGAAATAGCAAAACAAAAAATGTTGTAAGGACTCATGTTCCCTGGCTTTCCAAATGTCATAAAACCAGAGTCTGTGCTGCTAAGTGTTTTTCCCCTGAAATGAGGACAATGAACCTTTCTTTGACTTTATTCCCCTCAGATCCTGGACCATCTCAGCAGGGGGCCATCCTCCCCAGCATGCTTTCAGCACCTCCAGGGCTCAGAGCAGAGCCCTCCCTTCCCTCCCAGGCTCCAGTGCTCAGGAGTGGCCAAGGCTCACTGCGTCTTAGGCCTGAGCACTAGGATGTGGGATGTTGTGTGAGGACACAGGCCCTGGGCAATTCCATTCTCAGAGCTGGACAGGATCCTTTGCTCAGCACCTGAGGTTTCCATTGTGCAGTTGAGGTGAAGGGGATCAGCCAAAGTGAGCATTTGGGGCCTTTGGCCATGAACCCTTTTATGGGATGAGATTTGGGGGATGTTGCACCATTACTGGGAAAAATGCTCAGCGTGCATCAGTGAATTTGGGTGATGTGGGTGAACAGATGTGAAAAGATGTAAAGAGATGTGAACAGACCCCTTACCAAAAATGTACACAGAAAACTATTGCACCAGTGTAAAGATTTCCCACATGATATGGCACTGGAGGAATACACACTGAAACAGGGAGGTAGCACCAGACTCCCATCAGCATGGCTAAAATTCAATACCACATCAACATCAGATGGTGCCCAGGATGTGGGGAGCAGGAAATCTCCTTCACTGCTGGGGGGAATGCCAAATGCCCCAGCCACTTTGTTTTTTTTTGTTTATAAAAAATTTAAGCTTCTCAATAAAAAAGCCTCAGACACCAGGCCTAAGCCCAGGGGTTATTGTCTCACATCCTCACTACCTGAGAAACTAAAAATCATGATGCCATGAGCTGTATACACAGCATTTGAAAAAGACAGTTTCCTCCTCCTTAAAAAATGTTCTCCATTTGGCATCCAAAGCAGAACATCCCAGTATTAGTCCTAGTCCTCCACCCCGCTGATAGACTAGTCGTCAGGCAGCAGTACAGTGATGAGCAGGAGCCCTGCATTGGCCGAGGTTTCTTTGGATCCAGAGACCTGGTGTCTATTACAGGGGAACCTCAGCAGATACCAGGCAGGGCTCCGTGCCTGTGCGGGAGCCATTAAAAGGAACAGCTGCCAACACTGATGTCACTGCTCAGGGTGCAGGTGTGTCTGGCTGTAGTACCTGGAGACACAGAGAAGGGGGTGGCTGGGTAGCAGAGGCTGGGACAGGGTACCTACAAACATAGACATGTGTGAACGATAGGGCATTTTTGCCAGACGGTTCTCAGTCGTAGGGCCTGATAACATCTTGGAAGCTCCCCCAGAGGTCAGATTTGTTCCCTACCTGATCAAAGAGACAGGAACAGGAGGAGGACGGGTATCTAGGCCATATTGCTGAAGACCCTGCCACCATAGTGGGACTGGCCTGTCCCAGGAGTGTCTTATCTCACTGCTGACCCAGAGAAATGAAAGTGCTTTTCATGCAACTTTGCACCTTCAGCCCGACTCTCAGACTCTACTTAATTAGTGATTCAGGAGCAGAGGTAGGACCTGAGGACAAGAAGGCTGAGAACAGGCTCTGCTCAGCGTGGGAAACAGGGATGGGTGGAGGGAGCAGCTGTGGGAACCCCACAGGACCCTGCCCAGAAGACTTTAGCAGGCCCTAAGGGAACCCAGCTGCTAGGGTCTCCGCCTCTGCCCATCCCTGAGGTCCCGGGCCTCCCCCAGCTGGAAGGGTCCCCCTGCAGGGCCCAGGAGATGCACAGTGTTGCCTGCCAGTTACATGTCCCTCTATGGTCCTCAGTATCCTGAGGTGAACATCCAGAGCTGTGTCACCAGCACTCACCTGTGACCTGAAAGACTGTATGAAGCAGCATGTGGGGTCTGATGCAAGGAACATGGATACACTGTCTGTGGCTGAGAGATTCCCACATGGAGGGAACAGTCATCCAGCTATAATCATCCCTGTGACTGTGGGAATGTCTACAAAATAAAAGTCATGCAAAAGACTGAGCCTATCCCACCTGTGGGGCATTTCGGGAACTCCTCAGAGGAGTGCCTTTCAAGTTCATCTCAAGAGAGGAGTAACCATGACCTGCACAAAGAGTCATAGAAGAGAAAATCAAAACAGGGCATAAGGATCCTGAAATCAGGATGGAAGGCAGAGATTTCACAGAAGCACCAGCACCTGGTGACATTTGGGTCACCTCCCTGGTGAGAACCCCTCATTTGGGGATCTGCTCCCTCGATGGGAGGGCAGAGAGGACAGGGCAGGACTGAAAATACCAAGTTGTCAGGGCAGAGCAACAGAGGCAGGAACACTGCAGGTGGGGATGCAAGCAGATGTGCTCCCAGGAGCCACTCAGGCCTTTGCAGCAGGAGGAAGGCAGGGAGAGAAGGGGGAAGAGGACTGTGTGAACCACGGTCTCTATGATGACAAGCCCTTCAGAGGTACTGATGTCGCTGCAGGGGAGCCTCAAGTAAGGAGAGGCTTCTCTGTGCATGAAGGAGTAGAAGATCTGGGGAAGGAGCACAAACACTGAATTCCAAGCTCAGAAATGGGGGCCCCAGGCCTTGAGAAGCAGGAGCAGTGCCCCTGGCCCAAGGCTGGTGTGCAGTCCTGGTGAGCAGGCCCCAGGGTGGGTGTAGCCAGGCAGGGGAAACAGGAGCCTGGGACAGATCCAGAGCCCACACCCCGGGTGCTGCAGGGAGACAGGAGTCCTGGAGGCAGCATCCCTCGGTCCCCACAGGAATGTTCAGGCAAGGCTGAGGGGAGTGGGCATGTGTTAGGGGGATGTTTGCAGACCTTCACACCCCAGGGGGAGGAGGAGCATGAGCTGAATGTCCAAGGTCAGGCTTCTGTGTCTGGGACAGTGGGCACAATGAAGTGGGTGTGGAGATGGACCCCAACCTCTGCACCTACCTGCACATCCCCAGGACCCCAGCCACAGGGAGGCAGAGATGGGGGCTCTATCTCATCCCTTTATCCCCTGGGAGGAGGAGAATATATCCTGGTCAAGGCTTCCACCCCAAATTCCTCTCCTTGATTTCGGTCATGGAGGGGCCCTGAAGGATCCCCCTGAGGTGTGGGGGCCTGGAGCTGACATCAGGTGGGCCCTGGACCTAGACACATGCAGGAGCTGCCTTTTAGGTGCCAGCACCCCATGGACCCCAGGTGAAGACCCCCAGTCCCCTGCTGCCCCAGCCCGGGTCCCCCCTGACTGATGAGGGGACAGGAACCCAGAGCAGAGCCCCCTGCCTCCAGTGCTCTGGGTCCCGACCCCTTGTGGATGGAGCACAGGCCACACCCAGGTCACACCCAGCCTTCCTGAGGCTGCACCTCATGACAACAAATGGCTCAGAGTCCCCTGCTGTGGCTCCTCCCTGGGAACTGTCTCCAATGGTCCCCACTGCTCCACTGCTTCTCCAGGATTAGAGTGAGGCTCCGGTCAGCACGATCACCAGGAGAGGGAGCACATGGACAAAGACATCAGGGATGCTGCCCCATGGACTCCAGTGGGGGGACCCAAAACCTGGTCTCTCTCTGTCTCTGTCTCTCACCCCAGCCCCTTACTCAGTCAGCAGAGCCTCTGTACACACTCCTAGTGGGGAGGCTACGGCTCCCTCTGTCTCTATGAATTCCTCTGTCTGTGGCCCCAGGTGTGTGCTGTAATTACAGGTTTATAGATGACCAAGCCTTACTTTTCAAAGTTTCCTGAGTTGCAGCTGAAGGACGTCCTGCAGTCATCACCAGATCTACAAGAGCAGATCCGATCTTGACATTGCTTATGGAGAGGCTGAGACACACACAACACAGGACCTTCTGTTCCTTTTTTTAAATAATAAATTTATTTTCATTGGTGTTCAATTTGCCAACATACAGAATAACACCCAGTGCTCATCCCAAGTGCCCTCTCAGGCCCTGTCACCCATTCACCCCCACCCCCTGCCCTCCTCCCCTTCCATCACCCCTAGATCATTTCCCAGAGTTAGGAGTCTTTATGTTCTGTCTACCTTTCTGATATTTCCCACACGTTTCTTCTCCCTTCCCTTATATTCCATTTCACTATTATTTATATTCTCCAAATGAATGAGAACTTACAATGTTTGTCCTTCTCCGATTGACTTACTTCACTCAGCATAATACCCTCCCTGCGCCTTTTGATGGGGTCATTAAGCCCATTAATGTTCAGAGTTACTATTTCAAGTGATGAGTTTAGTGTCATCATGATATCTATTCAGTCCCTGCTTTTGTGGATTGTTCCACTGGACTTCTTCTTAAAGGGGAATTTTAAGAGTCCATCTTAAAATTTGTTGCAGAGCTGGTTTTCAGGTCACATATTCTTTCCATCCCTGCCTGTCTTGGAAGCTCTTATCTCTCCTTCTATTTGAATGATAGCTTTGCTGGATAAGTATTCTTGGTTGCATGTTCTTCTCATTTAGGACCCTGAATATATCCTGCCAGCCCTTTCTTGCCTGCCAGGTCTCTGTGGAGAGGTCTGCTGTTACCCTAATACTCCTCCCCATAAAAGTCAGGGATTTCTTGTCTCCTGCTGCTTTAAGGATCTTCTCTTTATCTTTGGAATTTGCAAGCTTCACTATTAAATGTCCAGGTGTTGAACGGTTTTTATTGATTTTAGGGGAGGATCTCTCTATTTCCTGGATCTGAATGCCTGTTTCCCTTCCAGATTAGGAAAGTTTTCAGGTATGAGTTGTTCAAATACATATTCTGGCCCTCTGGCCCTTTTGGCGCCCTCGGAACCCCCATGAAATGTAGGTTTTCTTCCTCAGGCTGTCGTTTATTTCCCTTAATCTATCTTCATGGTCTTTTAATTGTTTGTCTCTTTTTTCCTCAGTTTCCCTCTTTTCCATCAACTTGTCTTCTATGTCACTCACTCGTTCTTCCAACTCGTTAACCCTCGTCGTTCAGACTTCTAGTTTGGATTTGCATCTCATTCAATTTTTAATTTCTGCCTGACTAGATCTAAATTCTGCAGTCATGAAGTCTCTTGAGTCCTTTATGCTTTTTTTCTAGAGCGACCAGTAGGTGTATAATAGTGCTTCTGAATTGGCTTTCTGACATTGAATTGTAATTCAGATTTTGTAAACTCTGTGGGAGAGAGAACTGTTTCTAAATCTTTCTTTTGAGGTGAGGTTTTCCTTCTAGTCATTTTGCTCAGTGCAGAGTTGCCAAAAACAAGTTGTATTGAGAAAAGGAGAAAAAGAGAGGAGAGACGAAGGAAAGAAAGAGAAAAAGAAAAAAGATAATAGGAAGAAAATAAAAGAGAAGAAAAAGAGAAAGAAAAAGAAAGAAAAGGGAAAAGGGTGGGGGGAAGCAACAGAAATCAAAAGCAAAAAAAAAATGACACACACCTCGGAGTATCTTCTGATTCTGTAACTTTAAGTCCCTTGACTTCCTCTGGAACTTGTTTTTCTAGCTGGTCTTCTGGGGGCGGGGCCTGTTTGCTGTTTTTCAGGTGTTAGCCCTTGGGGGAGCTGCCCAGCCCCCTGCCTGGTGCAGGGCTCAATGGGGGTTGTTTATCCAGGAGGAGCAACATCAGTGGCAGCGGTCAGCTCTCCAGCCCTAGAGTCAGCTCCCACAGTAACTATGGAGCTCTCCATCTGCAGGGCCTGGATGATCTGGGAGCAGGGCTGCTGATCTGCTCAGCTTGGGGCAGGATCATCCTTGCTGACCTGGGCCCTCCTGGCCTCTGCCTGTCCCAGGGGGAGGCCAGATCCTGGGCTGTGTCCCCAGCGCCCTTTGGTCCGCGGCCTGCACTGTTGGATTCGTGCTGTGGGTGGCGCAGCCCCCTCTGCAGAGCCGCCGCCTGAGCCCCTCCAAGCTGCTCTCGGAGCTGCGCAGCCCCCTCCACACGGAGTCTCTTCCTCTGTTGGAGCCGCCTCCAGGCAGCTCCCCTCCCCAGCCACTTTGGAACATACCTGGGCAGTTCTCCCAGAGCTAAACAAAATTTTAATGATACAATACAAAATTCATGCTCTTAGGTAATTCTATAAATGAATTACTTATGTCCACCCAATATATGTACCTAAATGTTTCTCCCTGTTTTGTTGATGATTGCCAAGACTAGAAAACAACAAATATGTCCTGAAAATGGTGTATAGCGTAATAAATTCTAGTCTGTCCATACATGGAATGTGATTCAACAATTCCAAAGATATAAATTTTCAGGGCAGAGGAAGACATTGGGGAGACTACTATGTATATTTCTCAGTAAAAGAAGCTAATCTGAAGAGACTAACTAGATCAGTGGCACATGGAGAAATGGGGGGCAGGAGCCCTGGGCTCCAGCTCAGCCCAAGGTGCACATGTCTCTTGCAACCACCAGAGAGCAGTGGTGCTCCCTTGTACATCCCCAGGAGTGTCTGTCTCTGGGGCCTTTTGCAGGTGCTCCTGTGTCACTCCTGGGTGAAGCCCTACCCCCGACTCCTATACTCTCTTTGCCTCAGGCTGGAGCCCTGGCTAAAGTCAAAGGAAGAACTGCCAAAACCTTAGGAAAGAGGAAAGTTGCATGAGAAACCTCCCCCAAAATGTGAGTATCAGGGAAGCACAGAAAATGGGTTGGTAGGCCAGGCTTGGATGTGGGGCTCAGGATCCAGAGTTGGGCTGTCTCTACCTTGTTCCTCATGCTCCTCCGTCACTGCATAGGTAATTCCACATACCCTGGGCAATAAATAATTACCCGGAGGAGATCTACTGGGTCCAAAATAACAAAGTCTCCATCAGTAGGATTGTTGCTCTAAGTCCTTCTCATGGCATTCACTGGATCAAGGACAGATGAGATAACAGATAGACTTACATCACCCAACAAGACCCGGACTTTAGATTGTTGCAAGATCTCCTCTCATGTGAGTCCCTCACTGCCAGAACCAAATCCCCTTCAGATACGATCTTTCAGACACCTGCATTTTATTTCTAGAATCAGCTCCATGGAGAACCATCCATCAGAAGTCCCAGGTAGAACGGGTGCAAAGTGGCCTCTTCTCTCTCTTCCTGTACAATATCTTTGACTCTGCGGTTTCTGGATTTCTCTGTGCTTCCAGAATTCAGAGTATGTGAGCCTGTGCTCACCCACCATCCTCAGGGTCACGATCTCTGGGAAGCAAATCCCGGTCACAGGAAACACCAACTTCCTCTATAAGTAGGATCCTGTCAGCAGGGCAGCCAGGATGTGCCTTGAACACCTGTTATATCCTGGGACAAAGCTGATTCTCAGGAATCCCAATGGCATCTGTGTCCCTATGAGCAGATCATCCCCTGACCATCCATTCGCTCCAGTCAGCACCTGAGGCTGATTCAGTACATTGATTCTGGGACCCCAGCGTCAGTACTATTCTCACAGTTCTCAGAGTCCATGGTTACGGGGAACACACCCTCCCTGTACTCTTAAGGACTGGACTGTCACACCCTGAGTCACCCACCTGACACCTCCAAAGAGGCTGGACCTCTGTGGAGAAAATTTCTTTCCCAGCTCTGGACCACATGGTCCCCCTATCTCTAGTCTCCACCACTCACAGTGGGACCTTTGACATAAACTTCGGGTGCAGCTGGCCTTGGTATTGGAAGTTCCTTCTTGTAGTCATGGGTGGCTGGATGAGCAATAAATCTGTCCTGAACATGCTGGGGTACCAGGCAGAGGGACTACAGCTGTGTCCAAGCCGAGAGACAAGTCTGACTCAGATTGCTCTGCCCTGGAAGCTCTGTGTGTGTTTGATGACTCCATGGCTGACATGGCTCTGAACTTTGTAGGCATAGTCTCTCCTGAGTTTCCTTAGCCATCACTTTAGACTTTCCTGCTTATAAATTTTTTTTATTTATTATTATGATTAGTCCCAGGAGAGAGAGAGAGAGGCAGAGACATAGCGCAAGAGGACGAAGGAGTAGGCCAAGAAGCAGGCTCCATTGCACCGGAGGCCCGACGTGGATTCGATCAGGGTCTCCAGGATCGCGCCCTTGGTCCAAAGGCCGGCCGCCCCCTCCCGCTGCGCCCCCCAGGGATTCCCGACCTTTCCTTGCTTATAAAAAAAAAAAACCACACCATCTTACACTTCTGACCGAAAATCCGAACGATGATTTTATAAAATGTTGTAGACTCCTTTTCAAGCAAGAACAGAAGCCCTTCCTTTACAGTTGTTGTTGCATCCAATTCCTTAACCAGCCTTTTCGTCCATATTCTCTCTGCACTAAGCACAGATCTGGGAAAGGTCCATAGTGATTCCACCTGCAGCCTCACAATTACTTTGTCACTGAGTTTAAATCAATCTCCCTGAGAGGCATTTTGTTTGAAGGAGCCCACATCCCTTTTAAATGCCCAGGTGACTGAGGGGTGACTCACACATAATCTCTGTCCCTTGGTCTCTGTCAGAGCAACTTCAGCAGTCACTCCTGTCTGACAAGACCTTCCAACAGTTTTGCCCCCTGTGCTGTGATGTTACTGGTACACACAGCCTCACCTGGCAGGGCTCCTGCGTCTTGTGACCATGTGCTGGGAAGAGAGTCTCTAGGAGGGAGTCCCTGACCACAGTGTGTGGGGAAACTATTGTGACAACAACATGCACATAGGGAGAGGTGACAAAGATCTCAGTGTGTGATCTACCGGGATTAACACATGGGCTTCTACCCACAACCTGAAAAGAATTCTCCCTGTCCCTCATTGTTTTACAAACATCAGTGGAAGGAATCCTCTAGAACTCAGAGAGGAATCACATAACAGGAGAAAACACAACAGTTGCACTGAAGGTTCCAAATGTCCATAGAGACCCGTCACTATTCTGGACTTGATCCTGATCCAAGAGGAGTTTCTATAGAGACACCACCTCTGTCCTGAGTCAAGAACTCCCAAGGGGCTGTGGACACATTTACCCATGAGAAGTCTAAGTAAAGCAGAAAGTTTTTCCTCAGGTTATGGGAGGTTACATAAGAGGACTCCTGGCATGGCCCTGAAACACTGGATAGAGCACTGGGTAGACACCCTTTGTTTTAGATGAGCTCTGATCACCAAGTCACACAATAATGTATCTGGGGTTGGACACCAGGGGGTGATGGGGTCCATTTCTGAAGAGTAAAGGATGATTATAGCTGGGACCTGCCACCAGGCACTGCCTGTGCCCTCTGCTCAGGACTCACAGCTGGGACCTCCCTACCTCAGGTTTCTACACAGCCCCTCCCCTAACCTCCTACACCCTTCACATCTCTAGGCTGAGGGACTTGGCCCAGGGCCACTGAGGGACCAAAGAATTGGGGTTTCATTTGCAAGTATGCCCTTCCCTCTCTCAGAGGATGAAGAAGGGAAGGGAGGAATGAGGGGAGGC